>NC_090939.1:954821671-955127743 GCF_040938575.1 Ambystoma mexicanum
ACGGACTAACACTAGAGCCGTTTACCTGATGTGTCCCAACACAAGGGTCAGGCAGAGTCAGGAAATTGACAATAACTACACACACCTAACAGCCCTTTTCCTTCCCCACAGGGATAAAAGGCAGAACATGAGAGCACACTTTGAGCATGGAGAAACGCATGAGGAAGCAGCTATTCCAGGACAGCAGTTCAAATGGAGAAGAAAGGCGGCAATACCAGAAAGGATAACTAGGAAGGAAGTGTCCTTGTCCTTTTTGACCCAAACCCACAAATCCCCTGTGAAAGGAATCATAAAACGGAGCACTACAGCTGACGTGTGGTGTTAACAGATGTCAACGGTGCACAGGATCTTCCCGCCCTGACGACCTAGGCTGGAAGACATGCTTGCTACCGTGGTACCATCCTTGACTCCAGAGACAGGAAATGACAAGGAGGTCAGCCCAGCCGGTGAGTCGGAGGGAGAACCGATAGTAAACAGACGGTTTTGAGCGATTGTTGCAACCAGCAACTTGTTATGAACCAAGAACTTGTATGATAGTAAACTTTTAAAGCCCAGGGAAAGACCAGCTGCAGAGTGGTCTGGCACCACGTGGCCGTCCATTCAAAAGACTCTGGCTAGTCCCCTTTTCCTGTGAAGATTATAGTATACAAGAAGCTGTAGGAAAGGCCAGCACAAAGAGTTAAAGTCGTCATACAAGGGTTGAGCCAAAATCCCTTGTACAATCAAAGTTCTTGGACCATTACCAAAGTTTTGACATTGTAAAACAGGCTTGTACGCTGAGGGAAACGCTGTACGAACGATAAATGTGGAAAGCCTGACCGGGGGCTAGAAAAAGCCAAGGGAAGTAAATCCTGCAAGGCATTACGAATAAGTGAATTGTGTAAAACTGGCAAATGTGAACCCCACTGGGGTAAGCCAAGGTTACAAAAAGGATCAGAGCCCTGTTGAGGGGGATCCACGCGTGAAAGGAAATAATCAGACGAGAAGATTACAGAAAAGAACCTTTTGTTGGTTGTTTGTAGTGCATCAGGCCCTCTGAGACAAGACTCGGTTTAAAAGAGACTTGGCCTCAAAAGGCCCTGATATTTTGGAAACTAACTGTAAGCTTGTGCTGGAGAAGCCCAGGAGTGTGCTGTGCTCGATATAGTCTCGCCTTGTCCCGTGCTGAAAACGTGGGGAGAGGAGACTCCAGTTCTCCAGCATTGGATCTTTCATGGATTCACATGCTTAGAATATTCCCCGTCGTCAGACTGGGACCCCTCGGTACACATATATAGCCTTTTTCAAAGGAAAACTTTCGACACTTTTGTGTCCTATCTATGTCCTTCTAGGACCCGCCTACGCATGCTCCGCAGGCCGTGCTAGTATAAGAGGCCCGCCCCCGCGGCTCCCCTTCAGATTTCAACCGTCTCCAAAGTAGTGGGATCTCCTCGTGTTGTCCTACTGTTTTGTACTAGGTTGCGTCATTGGATTTCGAGTAATAATGTCCTCTGTGTCAGGTAAAGCGCTGTTCCGTCCATGCGCGACATGCGGCTTAAAAAAGGTTTACGAGGCTGACGGACATATGGACTGCATATATTGCCTCCACCCTCACCATTCGGCGGATACCTGCGACATATGCAAGGGGTTTTCTCAAAAAACCCTCAAAGACCGGAACCGACGCCTGGTGGCATGGCTGAATGATGGAGCGGGGGCATACCCCCCCTCGGAGGTGGGCTCCACACAGTCGGCGAAAACATCGCGCCGAGCGGCCTCGTCGGAACCGCCGGCGAAGAAATCTAGACCGTCGGAAAAAGAGTCGCCTGGAAGTCACTCCACTAGAGACTCCTCGGCAAAGAAATCCTCCTCATCAAAAAAGCATGAGAAGGAAAGGAAATCCTCCTCTGGCAATCATCACAAATCGACCACGAGTCGAGAGTCGAGTAAAAGCGGGCACAGTGTGGAGAAGGCGGGACCGCCAAAACCACCTGCGAAGTCTTCGTCGTCGACGGCGGTCCATTCATCCACCGCCTCCCTACCACTTGCACAGGGGGCACCCACCGTCCCGTCGACAATGGCGTCGATGAGGGCCTCGTCGACGGGGATCCTACAGGAGGCCTGGAGGCCTGAAGTCTTTGACCCGACCCTCCCGGAGCCTTTGCTACAGGAACAAGCTATGTTGCTGTCCTCGGAGGACGAGAATGAGAGAGTTGCTGGCCCAGCAGACCTAGGGCTACGAGCGGCTGACAAGTCGTCGACGAGGGCCTCCGTTACACCGGTATCTGCCCCTCTCCTCAATCCTCAATCGGTTTTGTCGTTGGATATTCTGTCCACGCTTCAGTCCTTGTTGCAGTCGTTGGACCAGCGACTACCCCAGGCAAGCCTGCCACAGTCACTCGTCGACGAGCCGGGCCCGTCCCATCAACCGACGCACCCACGCACGCCAATCTCAACACTGGCACAGGAGGAAGGTGAGCTGCCAGATTCGGAGTCCGACAGGGGGGCCATGTCGTATATCTCATTATCCCCCTCCAGGGATCCTACCTGGGAGTCAGAGGCGGAGTTGGAAAACCCCAGAAGCCCAGCTCACCCGTCCCCTCCGGACGACATCGCGTCATTCCATTCTATGACGGAGAAGGCATGCAAAGAATTTGGTCTGTCCCAAGAAGAACAGAAAAAGGATTGTTTTTTGTTCGACCACATGGGGAAGAGAAGGAGGTCTGTGTTCTCGATACCAATACTGGACCATGTATGGAAAGAGGGGTTGCAGACAATGAGACACCCATTCTCAGAACCAGCAGTGAAAGGACGCCTAGAAAAAAGTTTAAGGCTCCAGAGTCTACCCCCAAGTGTTTATCCTCCCAACGAACACCGGACTCGGTGGTGTCGGCGGCAGCAGCGAGGAAGGCAAAGGCACAGCACAAGTGCACGACGACTCCTGAGAACGAGGCGAGACGCCAAGATGCCTTTGGCAAGAAAGTGCTCTCCGTGGGAGCGACCACAGTAAAGGCCGCAAACTCTCTGGCAATTGTGGCCAGATACGATAGGGAGATGTGGCACAGATTAGCTCCGCTGCTTGATCATCTTCCAGATGAACAGAGGAAGGCGGCGATGCTACTGGTCCGAGAGGGTGAGGAAGCCTCAAATCACGCAATAAACATCGCGGTGGATCTCGCCGAGTCAGGCTTCAAGCAAGTCAACAATGGGGTGGTATTGCGTCGACAGTCATGGCTTAAGTGTACCTACTTCAGGCCAGAGGTGCAATACAAGGTCTTAGATATGCCCTTTGAGGGAGACCTTCTTTTCGGCGAGAAGGTGGACGAGGCCCTAAAAGGGATGAAAGAAGATTCAAACACGGCACGTTCATTGGGTGCCCTCCAGAATTGCAGAAGTTAAGTCTTTTTGTCCCTTTAGAGGGGCTTCAGGTAATTCAAGATTCTCTTCTGGAGACAGATCGGCTTACCCCTCCCAGGGATACCGACGTGCCTCACAATCGGCTAACCGTCGACGAAACTTCCAGTCTTCCAGAAAACGACCATCATACCCATCGCCGTCGAGAGACAAGCAAAATAAAGATCAGCAGTGACATACCACGCACCGTTCTGGGGGGAAGAGTCTCAGCATATGTCGACGAATGGGAAAGGATAACGACGGACCAATGGGTGTTAGACACCATAAGAAACGGACACTCTCTGCAATTCAAACACAACCCTCCGCAAATTCCACCTGCGTTCACCGCTCAGTCCCATATGAAGGTACTGCAACAAGAGGTCACACTCATGTTAGCGAAGGGCGTGATAGAATTAGTTCTAACATCGCAGAGAGGTCAAGGAGTCTACTCAAGATACTTCGTCGTAAAAAAGCCGAACGGCAAATGGCGTCCCATTCTAGACTTACGCGATCTCAACAAGTCCTTAAAGAGCCTAAAATTCAAGATGCTCACTCTGCAGGAAGTGATCCGCGCAGTTCAAAAGGGAGATTTCCTGGCGTCCCTGGATTTACAGGACGCGTATTTCCATATTCCAATGTGTCGGAAACACAGGAAATTATTACGTTTTGTAATAGGGCGAACTCACTACCAATTCACGGTTCTTCCTTTCGGGCTCAAGACCTCCCCCAGAACGTTCACAAAATGCCTGGCTCCAGTGGCTGCCTGGCTAAGGAAGCAAAGCCACCATGTATACCCATACCTCGACGACTGGCTGGTAAGGGGATCCTCCCCAGCGTCGACCAACACAAGTCTGCAAGCCACCAGGCAGCTTCTACAACGACTAGGATTCGCCATAAACTTCGAGAAATCCTCTCTGCGGCCATCGAGAACGCTGGTATTCTTGGGAGCACAGTTCGAGACTCAGTTAGGGCTGGTGAAACCTTCCCTCGACAGGACCTCAAGACTCATTCAACAAGCGGCCCGGAACACCAGGATCTCAGTGAGAAAGTATGTTTCGGTCTTGGGGGCCATGGCATCCTGCATCCATCTGGTGAGAAACTGTCGACTATTCATGAGGCCAGTCCAAGAATTCCTCGCGGACCGATGGACACAGGCTCAGGGATCGTGGTCGGACAGGATAACCGTCGACGACGACAAGCTACGTCGGACCCTCCAGTGGTGGCAGAGTTCCCACAATCTGAGCAACGGTGTGCCCCTACAGGAGCCGGAGTTTCAGAGCACCATAGTTACGGATGCGTCCCTAACCGGATGGGGAGCGCACATGGGTGCTCTCCAAACGCAAGGTCGCTGGTCTCCAACGGAGTCACTTCTACACATAAACGTACTGGAACTCCGAGCGGTACGATGGGCTTTGAAGGCATTCCTACCACACATCAAGAGTTCGCGAGTGCGAATACTGACCGACAATACAACAGCCATGTTTTATCTGAGGAAACAAGGAGGGACACGATCGAGGACTCTTTCCATAGAAGCCCAGAAAACATGGCATTGGGCATCGAAACACGAAATTTCCCTCATGGCTCATCACCTTCCAGGAGTGAGGAACGGCCAAGCCGACTCCCTCAGCAGAAGCATGGCCCAGATACACGAGTGGGAAGTGGACACGGGTCACTTGAGGAAAGTGTTCGAGAAATGGGGTCACCCCCCTCTGGACGCCTTTGCGACCAAAGACAACAAGAAATGCGAGCAATTTGCAAGCAGATGGCCCCAAGAGGGATCGGTGGGGGAGGCGTTCTCCTTCCCATGGACGGACATGTTCCTCTATACTTCCCCCCCCGTTTCCCCTCATACGGAAAACAATACAGTGGATACGCAGATACAATTGCCGGGTGATTCTAGTGACACCATACTGGCCGAGGCAACCGTGGTTCTCAGACCTCCTCCATCTATCGCTGGAACATCCCATAGCGTTCCCGAAAGTCCCCGTACCTTCTATCCCGGGACAGAGGCAAGGTGTGGCATCACGACCCGGACAGTCTCAACCTTACGTCCTGGCTCCTGACTTCTCGGAGTTCGGCGCCTTAGACATTTCAGAGGATTGCCAAAAAATTCTACAGGCGGCTAGAGCTCCTTCTACTAACAAATCTTACTCCTACAAGTGGCGGAGATTCTGTGAATGGTGTAGAGGACAACAGGGCCTACAACCATTGTTGGTGACGCCGGAACAAGTTCTACCTTACCTGCTCCTCTTGGCAGAAAGGGGATTGTCCCCCTCGTCGGTAAAGGTACACCTGGCAGCCATCTCGAGGTTCACAAGGAAGAGGCAGTCGTCTCCTCTATTCAGTGACAGACTGGTAAAACACTTCATGCAGGGTTTATTTCGAGCCTTTTCCCCGGTGAAATGTTTTCCCCCGACGTGGAGCCTCAACACAGTGTTGGCAGGCTTGATGAAACAGCCTTTCGAGCCTATGGCCACGTCCGACATAAAATTAATTTCGTGGAAGTTGGCGTTCCTGATAGCTATCACATCAGCCAGACGTATCTCGGAACTACAAGTGCTGGTCGTGGACCCGCCCTACCTAAGATTCTTTAAGGACAAGGTAGTCCTGGCAACTAACCCTATGTTCGTCCCGAAGGTTCCGATGGTATACCACAAACACTCATCCGTGGTTCTGCCTACTTTCTTCGCCACTCCATCATCGGCAGCAGAAAAAACTCTTCATACCCTGGACGGTAAGAGGGCCCTGAAATTCTACCTACATCGTACACAAGACATCAGGGCTACTCGGCAACTGTTCGTCGCATATGGCCCGTCGACGAGAGGAAAAGCAATCTCTAAACAGGGTCTGGCTAGATGGGTCTCGTCGACGATTGCTTTTTGTCACTCTAAGGCCGGAAGGCCACTGCAAGGACATCCTAGAGCTCATTCTACAAGGTCGATGTCCTCCTCAACAGCGTTATGGGCTGGGATTCCGCTGAATGACCTATGCCAAGCGGCGGCATGGTCAGTGCCCCACACGTTTACCCGCCACTACTGCCTTGCCAGGCAGCATGCAGACGAGGTGCAGATGGGAAGAGCTGTCCTGCGCCATTTGTTTCAGTAAGGTAAGCTCTTCCCTGTGGAGATTCGGTTATCTACCCTCTTAAGGGCGATATACTTTATGTGGGCAATGTTATAGGACTTAACTTATCATGCATTGTGTAGTAGGGTGAGGATATATATTGTTACATTACATTCTCACCGCCGTCTCAAGCGTTACTGCTATACAATCTATTCTAAGCATGTGAATCCATGAAAGATCCAATGCTGGAGAAGGGAATAGTTTCTTACCTGTAACTCCATTTCTCCAGCATTGGTATCTTTCATGGATTCACATGCGCCCGCCAACCTCCCCGTATGTAACGTATGTGATAAATTTAACCCTTCCTACTTTGGAGGGGCCGAAATCTGAAGGGGAGCCGCGGGGGCGGGCCTCTTATACTAGCACGGCCTGCAGAGCATGCGTAGGCGGGTCCTAGAAGGACGTAGTTAGGACACAAAAGTGTCGAAAGTTTTCCTTTGAAAAAGGCTATATATGTGTATCGAGGGGTCCCAGTCTGACGACGGGGAATACTCTAAGCATGTGAATCCATGAAAGATACCAATGCTGGAGAAATGGAGTTACAGGTAAGAAACTATTCCCTTATACCATCCTGACTTACCATTTTGAGAACACTTCTTTCTTTTCTGGTGAACATTATCCCATGCTATTTTGTAACTTAGCGGCAAGGATTGGCAATAGTTTTTTTTTTTAGTATATGCCCTTTTTATTTGACAAGACACCACTTAGACTGCCTTATTATTTGATGGCCGTAGCTTGCTCCCATCTTAGATTTAGCTTTAGACTAGGCGTTTTTCTCACCCATTTATACAGTTTAATAAACACCCTTGAACTGTGATCACTTGCGTCTGCCTTTACTGTTGCCACCATGAGTTCCTTACACTGGCCAGGCAGTCCTTGCAAACTGGCCTGGATGTGGCGAACTGTGCTGGTCGATCGATGGGTTCGGGTATGGTCCTTAGGAGGCAGGCCTATCCGCACTCCTCATGTTTCTCCCCATTGTCCAGAGTACATTGTTGGACATTGCTTTTGATGGGGAGAATCTTTTTGGCCCGATTGCCGAGGACTCCTTTGAGAAATTCAAGGAGTCCAAGCTTACCTGCAAAGTCGCTCGTCCTGGCCGTGCAACAGCTGTCCAAACCTGCTGTCAGTTTTGCTTTGAGGGGCAAAGGCTACAGGCACTATGTCCCCTATAGGCACTACATCCCCTAAGGCAGGAAGGCTCACCTCCTGCAAGGCCGGCAGAGGCGTTTCTTGTGCTCTGGAAGGGGCACAGGTGACTCTAGAGATCAGCAGCAGCAATGGCTCCATTCTTAAAGCCGCTTTGATTTCCCCTTCCACAACTCACCAGTTGGGAGACGGCTGACTGAGCATTGGACTCAGTAGCAGAAGATTACCACTGACTCCTGGGCTCAGCTTGTGCTGTGGGGTTGTCTGCCCGTCTTAATAAAACTTCTGGGCAGACCCCCACGACCCGCTTTCCGGCTGGAACAGGAGCTCCAGGAACAAATGCGAGACCTGTTTTTGAAAGGTGCTGTGGAAGAGGTACTGCCCGAGCAGAAAGTGTGTGGCTGGTATTTCCTGGTTCCCAAAAGGGGCCGGGGGAGTCTCTGTCCCATCTTGGAGCTCTGGGCCTTGAACAAGTTCCTGAGAAAGGACAAATTCAGGATGGTGATAATGATAGAGATTCTCCACACTCTCCAGTTGCAGGACTGACTGGTGTCCATAGATCTTCAGGATGCTTACTTTCATGTGCCGATACATTGGAAGCTCTGGAAGTTCCTGAGATTCCTCATAGGGGACCAGCATTATCAGTTCAAAGTGCTTTCCTTTGGGTTCACCTCTGCTCTGAGGGTCTTCACCAAGCTCATGGCGGTATTCGCAGCTCACCTCAGGAGATCCAGCGTCCATGTGTTCCCATACCTGGATGACTGGCTGATCCAAGGGAAGTCTGCGGAGCAGGTCTCGTCTCATCTGGAATGTTGGGACAAACTCCCACGTATGCCACAAGGCCACTAGGAGCCAAACTGCAGTTTATTACAGACTGAACCAACAGGGATCAGCACAGGGACAGAGGAAATCTGTGGACGTCTCAACTTCTCCTGGCTCGCAGGCCACTTTTGATACAGAATTACATAACTGCTCTGTCAATACTTAGGCCTCTCTCCAAAAACCTATCGACGTGTAGGATTGGCCGTCAGGAACCTAATAACCTATATGGTCACCTATATGTGTTATTCTACTGGCTCTCCTATGTCAGGTGGCTGGCCTGGTCCATCCCCAAGTCACTATCTATATTAATGTTGCAGTGTGAAGGTCTTGCCATTGTTTCTTGCCCATTGCTACCCAGCCCTAGGATACTGAACTGTGGTTGGCTTGAGCTGACGTCCCCAGGCCTGGGATCTGCAAAGGTTCTGAGCTCTTGGTGTTACCTTTTTCAAGGTAATGAGGACTATGTGTCTGCATTGTAACTTGTGTGATGCACCTAAGTCTGAGAGTGCTCTTTTGCTCGGTGCAACACTTGTCTCACATTGTAGCGTCTTTGTTGCAATCTTCCATCTGGTAGCCTGAGATTGGCTCCCTTTCCCAGCGCTGGTCGCTGTCCATTGTCTGCATCAGCCTTTTCACGTGTTCGGAGACCTGTTAGTTTGTGTATTGAAGTGTTGGGTGTGCGGGTCCAAGATATCGTTGACGGACATGCACAACGCTTGCCTCTGTTGCCTCGGGGAGGGCCACGATACGGATGACTGTGTCGACTGCCAGTCGCTTACATCGAAGGCCTTGCGGGAGCGTAAGAAACTGCTGTCGGTGGGTAAGGTGGCCAAGCCCTGGAAGTCGCAATCCACTGCACCTTCGATGGACGATTCGAGGGGCGACTCTCCGCATCGTTATCGTGAGTCCCGGGGTCTCGGTCTAGGAGTCGGTCTCGCCATTCCTCTGCCTCTTCGAGGCACTCACGGAAGCGCCATCACTGGTCTCTTTCCTCGTCCGAGGACTCCGCCCGTCGGCGGGTTGCTTGTCCCAACAAGCATTCCACTCCTGAGGAATGGGATTCCTTCTAAAAGGAGATGATGGCGATTTTTCAATCCCAGGGCTCCGGTCTGTCCCTGCCGCCGAAGGACGCCGGCCGTGACCGTGCTAGAGACACCACTCGTACGCCTTCGGGCTCGAGCAGTTGTCGCGACCACCGGGCGCCTTCGAGGTCTCGGTCGGTCAAGGATGGTTGCTCTAGACATGCCTGTTCTAGGTCCCGGTCCTCGACGCCCTCGAGACCGTGTGAGCCTGTGAAGTCTTCGAGGGACTCTCTCGATGCTCCGCCTCCGAGGAAGTTGTCGACGCCATTGGCACCCAGGCTGTCGAAGGACACGCTCAGGGCTCTGCCCTTGAGGCCTGTGTCGACGCCGTTTAAGTTGTCGGCGCCTCGCTCGACGTCGACGCCTTTCAAGGCTGCTTTGTCGGAGGTACCCCGTGGCACGGTGGAACGCCCCAGAAAGGCTCTGGCCAAGGCTAAGAATGTCTTCTGTGCCCTCTTTCTAACCTCTGGATTATATTTCTGAGGGGGATGAGGGATCTGAGGAAGGTTTGGTGCCTGAGGAGGTGCCTGACAAGATTTTGTCTGGTCACAGCCAGATTGAAGACCTGCGTCAGTCACTGCACGACGCCAGTGGTCTGGATACCTCTCCGGAGGTGGAGTTCTGTCAGCCTGAGCCTGGCACCCATGCCGAGTCCTCGTACCGGCGCCTTATGTCGAGGGTCACGGAATACTTGGGGTGGTCTGCGCCACCTGTGGATTTTCTGCAGGATGACCTGATGGTCATCCTCGACCAAGGTCCTCCACCTGACCCAGTTCTGCCATTCCATATGGCTTTGCAAATATGGGTGGCTGCAGCTTGGACTGCTCCGGAGAGTCTCCCTGCAGTGAGCAAGTCTTTGCCGTGAAAATACCGTCAAGCCAGTAGTGACCACTGCTACTTGACCACGCACCCCACTCCGGACAGTTTGGTGGTGCAGGCGGCCCCAGCAAAGCAGGCGTCGTACCCTACCATCCCTCCTGATAGGGACGACAAGCGTTTTGATGGCTGGGCGAAGAAAGTGTTTTCTTCAGGAGGAATGGCTTTACAGGCAGCCGACTGTGTGTGCCTTGTCACGTTTCACGCACACTCTGTGGAACTGTATTTCCTTGATGGCTGAACATATTCCCGAAGGGGGGGAACGGGACGGTTTTCTGTCTATTGTACAGGATGGTAAGGATGCCATGTGTGAGGCCGTTCAGTCGGGTTTGGACATGGCAGATTGTGTCAGCCGGTCCATGGCGGCGAGCACCGTAATACGCAGGGTTGCGAAAGTCAGGGTTTGCTCCTGATGTGCAGGCCCGGCTCCTCAACATGCCCTTTGATGGTGACCATCTTTTTGGCAGCAAGGCTGACGAGAGCCTTGAGAGGTTGTAGACCTCCAAAGCTGCAGCAAAGTTGTTGAGCGCTGCAGTTCGCCAACCTCTGCCTTTTCGTCCTAGGACAGCAATGGAGGGGAGGTTCCTTTCGATATTACTCATCCTTTAGTAAATCGAGAGGAGCTGCAAGTCAAAGGGGCCATCGTAGGAGTGCCAGAGGTGGAAAACGGGGTACTTGAGGTGCCAAGGCCGCTCGGGCAGTTGCCTCTTTGCCCTCGGGCACTGCCGCAGCTGCTTCAGCTCAGTCATGAGGCCATGTCCCATGGTTCGCCGGTTGGGGGAAGGTTGGCGCAGCATCTTGTAGAGTGGCGTGCCATTACTTCAGATGTGTGGGTTCTGGAGATCATAGCCCACAGCTACTGTCTTCCTTTCCGGCATAAGCCTCACAACAATCCACCAGGGAATCTCTCTTTGAAGAGTCCGGATCCGCTCCTTGCGCAGGAAATTCAATCCCTGCTGGAGAAAGGCGCCATAGAACTGGTGCCTGTAGCGGAGAGGAACAAGGGATGGTATTACCCTTATTTTTTGATTTCGAAGAAAGACGAGGGATTGAGACCCATCATGGACTTGCGTAGTTTGAACAAACTCATCAGAAAGGACACGTTCAAGATGGTTACTCTTTCTCAAGTCATCCAGGCCCTTCAACTTCAGGACTGGTTGGTGTCTCTTGACCTCAAGGACGCTTATTTTCATGTGCCGATCCATCGAAAGCATAAGAAGTTCCTGAGATTCGCGGTTGGCGACTCGCACTTTCTTGTCCTGCCGTTCGGATTGACCTCCGACCCGAGGGTATTCACCAAGCTCATGTTGGTGGTGGCAACGTATCTCAATAAAGGGGAGATTCACGTCTACCCCTAGCTGGACGATTGGTTGATCAGGGCACGCTCTCCCGAGCAAGTCCTGGATCATCTGTCCGTCACCTGCCACTCCCTTCACAGGCTGGGTTTCTCCCTCAACTTAAAGAAGTCCCATTTGTCGCCAAACCAGCGGCTCCAGTACATTGGAGCAGTGCTCGACACTTCCCTGGGGCTGTTTTTTCCTCCTCAGGTGAGGGATATTCACATTCAGCAGATGGTGCACAAGTTTCAACACGCCCGGAGTCTCCCGGCGTTCGAGTTCTTGAGGTTGCTCGGCCTCATGGCATCTTGCATTCTTCTGGTGCCGGAGGCCAGGTTGCGGATGAGATCTCTGCAGTGGGCCCTCAAGATGCAGCGGTCGCAGTCCTCCGGCAGGATGTCGGACCCCGTTCAGGTGCCGCCCTCGGTCGCCCAGGACCTTCTGTGGTGGGCCATCGAAGGCAATCTGATGAAGGGGGCTCCGTTTTGGCTACCCTGCCCGAAGGTGACGATTGTGACGGACGCATCCCTCATGGGATGGGGAGCTCATGCCAACGAGTTGACAGTCTGCGGTCGTTGGTCTCCGTCGGAGTCCAGACTCCATATCAATCTGTTGGAGCTGCGGGCTGTCAGGCTTGCCCTGAAGGCTTTTCTGCCGACTGTGCGAGGCAGGAATATCCTGATTCTGACGGACAACACAGTGGCCATGCACTACCTCAACAAAAAGGGGGGGCAGGGTCACTTCCTCTGTGCAGGAGGCGATGCAGCTCTGCTTCTTGGCTATCCATCAGGAAGTTTCGATCTCAGCAGTTCATCTGGCCAGAGACGAAAACGAGATGGCGGACGCTCTGAGCAGGCAGAGCGCGATCTCTCACGAGTGGGAGCTGGCTCAGGAGATTCTCCTTGAGCTCTTCGCCCTTTGGGGGACCCCTCAGGTTGATCCCTTCGCCTCCAGTGTCAACCGGAAGTGCGAAAGGTTCTGCTCGCGGGAATTTCCTGCAAAAGGAGCCTTAGGAGATGCGTTCGTGGTGGAGTGGTCCTTCCCACTGCTGTATGCGTTTCCTCCAGTCCCCATCATCCCGCAAGTGCTGCCGAGGTTCGGTTCCCGGATGATACTCATTGCTCCGGTTTGGGCTCGGAGGCTGTGGTACCAGGACCTTCTCGACTTGTCCATCTGCCCTCCACGTCGTCTTCCCTACCGGGACGATCTTCTCTCAAGGGAGGGGGGGGGTGTCAGGTTCTCCATCCAGAGGTCAGATCCCTCAACCTTCACACTTGGCTTCTCAAAGGTTGAGGTATAAGGATTGGGACCTCCCTGAAGACGTGATGGAGGTGTTGCTTTCGGCCAGACGACTGGCAACAAAGTCCCTGTATCATTGCCTTTGGAGAAAGTTCTGAGACTGGTGCAGGGTTAAGAATGTGGATCCTTTTTTATGTGACATTCCAGTGGTTCTGTCTTTTTTGCTTTCTTCAGCCCACAAGGGCCTGCAAGTGGGTACCATTAAAGGTTACCTGGCGGTGCTGTCCATATTTAAGCGCTCGTCTGAGGAGTGTTCTTTCAAAATTCCTTTAATTTCTCAGTTTTTGAAAGGGCTCATTAATGTGTTCCCACCGTCACCTTTGCAGGTGCCCGGTTGGTATTTGAACCTTGTTCTCAAGTTCCTAACGGGTGTTCCATTTGAGCCTTTACATTCTTGTCCTTTGAGACTGTTAACCCTTAAAACTGTTTTTTTAGTTGTGGTCACTTCCACTCGCAGAGTGAGTGAGTTACAGGCACTTTCAGTTAAGCCACCCTTCACTGTGTTTCATAAGGACAGGGTAGTCCTTGGAGTTCGTCCTTCCTTTCTGCCGAAAGTGGTGTCGGAATTTAATTCAAGCCAGAAGGTCATTCTTTCGGCATTTTATCCTCCTCCGCATCTTGGTAAGGAAGAGGAGAGGCTCCATAGGTTGGATCCTAGGAGAGCTTTAAGTTTCTACATTTCATGCATGTCCCGGGTCAGAGTGGATGATCAGCTCTTTATAGGTTACGCTGGAAGGCGTTTGGGACAAGGTCCTCCATACTTTGGTAGTGCTTTGGGAGTCTGTCATAGATATGGAATACGTTGGAGGATCCAATCCCCTCGAAGAATAAGTTACTCTCTTACCTGGTAACGTTCTTTCGATGGGATGGTCTGACGACGTATTCCATATCGCTCCCTTCTCCAGCATTGGATCTTTCATGGATTCACATGCTTAGAATATTCCCCGTCGTCAGACTGGGACCCCTCGGTACACCTATATAGCCTTTTCCAATAGGAAAACTTCCAACACTTTTGTGTCCTATCTACGTCCTTTTAGGACCCGCCTACGCATGCTCCGTAGGCCGTCCCCGTATAAGAGGCCCGCCCCCGCGGTTCCCCTTCAGATTTCAACCGTCTCCAAAGTAGTGGGATCTCCTCGCGTTGTCTTACTATTTTGTACAAGGTTGCATTACTGGAATTTGAGTACAGAAAATGTCCAAGCGCTGTTACGCCCATGCGCGACGTGCAGCTTGAAAAAAGTTTACGAGGGGGACGGACATATGGATTGTATATATTGCCTCCACCCTCATCATTCGGCGGATAACTGCGACATATGCAAAGGGTTTTCTCAAAAAACCCTCAAAGACCTCAGTCGACGACTGGTGGCATGGCTGAATGATGGAGCGGGGGCATACCCCCCTTCGGAGGTAGGCTCCACACAATCGGCGAAAACATCACGCCGCGCTACCTCGTCGGAACCACCGGCGAAGTAATCTCGACCGACGGAAAAAGAGTCGTCTGGAAGTCACTCAACTAGAGACTCCTCGTCAAAGAAATCATCTTCATCAAAAAAGCATGAAAAGGAAAGGAAATCCTCCTCGGGCGATCATCATAGGTCGACCACGAGTCGAGAGTCGAGTAAAAGCAAGCCAAGTGTGGAAAAGGCGGGACCGCCAAAACCACCTGCTAACTCACCATCGTCGACGGCGGCCCAGTCATCGGCATCCACCCTGCCACTTACACAGGTGGCATCCACCGTCCCACCGACAACGACGTCGATGATGGCCTCGTCGACAGGGGTTCTACTGGAGGCCTGAAGTTTTTGATCCCACCCCCCCGGATACTTTACTACAAGAACAGGCTGTGTTGCTGTCCTCGGAGGACGAGAATGAGAGAATAGCTGGCCCAGCAGACCTAAGGCTACGAGTGGCTGACAAGTCGTCGACGAGGGGATCCGTTATACCGGTATCTGCCCCTCTTCTCAATCCTCAATCTGTTTTGTCGTTGGAAATTCTGTCCACGCTTCAGTCGTTGTTACAGTCGCTGGACCAGAGACTACCTCAGGAAAACCTACCACAGTTACCCGTCAACGAGCCGGGCCCGTCCCGTCAACTGACGAACCTACGCATGCCAATCTCAGCGCTGGCACAAGAGGAAGGTGAGCTGCCAGATTCGGAGTCTGACAGGGGAGCCATGTCGGATATCTCATCATCCCCCTCCAGGGATCCAACCTGGGAGTCAGAGGTGGAGTTGGAGACCCCTAGAAGCCCAGCTCACCCGTCCCCTCCGGACGACATTGCGTCATTCCATTCTATGATGGAGAAGGCATGCAAAGAATTTGGTTTGTCCCAGGAAGAACAGAAAAAGGACTGTTTTTTTGTTCGACCACATGGGTAAGAGAAGGCGGTCTGTGTTCTCGATACCAATACTAGACCATGTATGGAAGGAGGGGTTGCAGACAATGCGTCACCCGTTTTCAGAGCCGGCAGTGAAAGGACGCCTGGAAAAAAAGTTTAAGGCTCCAGAGTCTACCCCCAAGTGTTTATCCTCCCAACCAACGCCAGACTCGGTGGTGTCGGCGGCAGCGGCGAGGAAGGCGAAGGCCCAGCACAAGTGCACGACTCCTCCTGAGAACGAAGCGAGACGCCAAGATGCCTTTGGCAAAAAAGTGCTATCCGTGGGAGCGACCACAGTAAAGGCCGCAAACTCTCTGGCAATTGTTGCCAGATACGATAGGGAGATGTGGCACAGGCTAGCTCCGTTGCTTGATCATCTTCCGGAAGAGCATAGGAAGGCAGCGATGTTACTCGTCCGAGAAGGTGAGGAAGCCTCAAATCACGCAATAAACATCGCGGTGGACCTCGCTGAGTCAGGCTTCAAGCAAGTCAATAATGGGGTCGTATTACGTCGACAGTCATGGCTTAAGTGTACCTACTTCAGGCCAGAAGTACAATACAAAGTTTTAGATATGCCCTTTGAGGGAGACCTTCTTTTCGGTGAGAAGGTGGACGAAGCCCTAAAGGGAATGAAAGAGGACTCGGACACGGCACGTTCATTGGGTGCCCTCCAGAGTGGCAGAAACTACAAGTCTTTTCGTCCCTTTAGAGGGACTTCAGGTAATTCAAGATTCTCTGCATCTGGAGACAGATCCTTTGGCAGATCAGCTTACCCCTCCCAGGGTTACAGACGTGCCTCCCAAACGGCAAACCGTCGCCGGAACTTCCAGACTTCCAGGAAAAGACCATCATATCTGTCGTCGTCGAGAGACAAGCAAAATAAAGATCAGCAGTGACATACAACACACTGTTCTGGGGGGAAGAGTTTCAGCATATGTCGACGAATGGGAACGAATAACGACGGATCAATGGGTGCTGGATACTATAAGAAACGGACACTCTCTACAATTCAAACACAGCCCTCCGCAAATTCCACCTGCGTTCACCGCTCATTCCCATCTGAAGATACTGCAACAAGAGGTAACACTCATGTTAGCAAAGGGCGTGATAGAATTAGTTCCAACATCACAGAGAGGTCAAGGAGTCTACTCAAGATATTTCGTCGTAAAAAAGACGAACGGCAAATGGCGTCCCATTTTAGACTTGCGCGATCTCAACAAGTCTTTAAAGAGCCTAAAATTCAAGATGCTCACTCTGCAGGAAGTTCAAGAGGGGGATTTTCTAGCGTCCCTGGATTTACAGGACGCGTATTTCCATATTCCAATGTGTCGGAAACACAGGAAATTCCTAAGATTTGTAATAGGGCGGACTCACTACCAATTCACGGTTCTTCCTTTTGGGCTCAAGACCTCCCCCAGAACGTTCACGAAATGCCTGGCTCCAGTAGCGGCCTGGCTAAGGAAGCAAGGCCACCATGTATACCCATACCTCGACGACTGGCTGGTAAGGGGATCCTCCCCAGCGTCGACCAACACAAGTTTACAAGCCACCATGCAGCTTCTACAACAGCTGGGATTCGCCATAAACTTTGAAAAATCCTCTCTGCAGCCATCGAGATCGCTGGTATTCCTGGGGGCACAGTTCGAGACCCAGTTAGGGCTAGTGAAACATTCTCTCGACAGAACCTCAAGACTCAATCAACAAGCATGCCGACTACGGCGAAACACCAAGATCTCAGTGAGAAAATACGTTTCGGTCCTAGGGGCCATGGCATCCTGCATCCATCTGGTGGAAAACTGTCGCCTATTCATGAGGCCAGTCCAGGAATTCCTCGCGGACCGATGGACGCAGGCTCAAGGATCGTGGTCAGACAAGATAACCATCGACGACGACAAGCTGCTTCGGACCCTTCAGTGGTGGCAGAGTTTCCACAATCTGAACAACGGCGTACCCCTACAGGAGCCGGAGTTTCAGCGAACCATAGTCACGGACGCGTCCCTAACCGGATGGGGAGCTCACATGGGTGCTCTCCAAACGCAAGGTCGCTGGTCTCCAACAGTACGATGGGCCTTGAAGGCATTCCTACCACACATCAAGGGCTCGCGAGTACGAATACTGACCGACAATACAACGGCCATGTTTTATCTGAGGAAACAAGGAGGGACGCGATCAAGAACTCTTTCCATAGAAGCCCAGAAAACATGGCATTGGGCATTAAAGCACAACATTTCCATCGTGGCTCATCACCTTCCAGGAGTGAGGAACTCCCAAGCAGACTCCCTCATCAGAAGCATGGCCCAGATACACGAGTGGGAAATGGACACAGTTCACCTGATGAAAGTGTTCGAGAAATGGGGTCACCCCCCTCTGGACGACTTCGCGACCAAAGACAACAAGAAATGCGAGCAATTCGCAAGCAGATGGCCTCAAGAGGGCTCCAGGGGGGAGGCATTCTCCTTCCCATGGACGGACATGTTCCTCTATGCTTTTCCCCCGTTCCCCCTCATACGGAGGACAATACAGTGGATACGCAGATACAATTGCCGGGTAATTCTAGTGACACCATACTGGCCAAGGCAACCGTGGTTCTCAGACCTGCTTCACCTGTCGCAGGAACATCCCATAGGGTTTCCCAAAGCCCCGAACCTACTATCCCGGGAAAAAGGCACGGTGTGGCATCACGACCCGGACAGTCTCAACCTTACAGCCAGGCTCCTGACTTTTCGGAGTTCGGTGCTTTAGACGTTTCGGAGGATTGTCAAAAAATTCTGCAAGCGGCTAGAGCCCCTTCTACAAACAAATCCTACTCCTATAAGTGGCAGAGGTTCTGTGAATGGTGTAGGGGACAACAGGGCCTACAACCCTTGTCGGTGACGCCGGAACAAGTTCTACCTTACCTGCTCCTCTTAGCGGAGAGGGGATTATCCTTCACATCGATAAAGGTGCACCTGGCGGCCATCTCGAGGTTCACAAGGAAAAGGCAGTCCAGAAGGTCATTCTTCCGGCATTTTATCCTCCTCCGCATCTTGGTAAGGAAGAGGAGAGGCTCCATAGGTTGGATCCTAGGAGAGCTTTGTTTCTACATTTCATGCATGTCCCGGGTCAGAGTGGATGATCAGCTCTTTATAGGTTACGCTGGAAGGCGTTTGGGACAAGGTCCTCCATACGTTGGTACTGCTTTGGGAGTCTGTCATAGATATGGAATACGTCGGAGGATCCAATCCCCTCGAAGAACAAGTTACTCTCTTACCTGGTAACGTTCTTTCGATGGGATGGCCTGACGACGTATTCCATATCGCTCCCTTCCTACTTGCCCCCCTACAGAATTTCTTATGCGATTGCAGCTTACGTTTCCGTAAGGCTTTCTGTGGTCACACTGGCAGGAGATTGGTGCCACACGTTCTGGGAAAAAACTACAACTGAGGCTATGGCATTGTGCGTCCTACTTATAACATCCGGTGACGTCGGCTCGACGGAGGCCCTCGAGGACAGCGTATCGTCGTCAGCGGAGGACGCCGAAAGATTTTCCGAAGCAGGACGGCTGTGGTGATTACAGTCATAGATATGGAATACGTCGTTGGACCATCCCATCGAAAGAACGTTACCAGGTAAGAGAGTAACTTGTTCTTCTGTTGCTCTGGGCTGCCATATCTTTTATTCCTCCAAGGTGTACATAATAGGTTGTGTGGTCGTCAAACGACCAGTGCTTGTAACAACACATTCCTTTGGGTTTACACCAGACCCATCTGCCTTCTTAGTACTTTGCATCTTGCGGGTAGTCCAGCTTCATGGATTCAGTTTGGAGTAGTTGACACTGTGCAATAATTGATCTGAGCTTGTCCCGTTCTGCAACAATCTAATCTTTTGTTCCCCCTACGTTCACATCCATCGGTATCTGCATTCTGATAGCCTCTTCTGTTGTTTTCTTGCACCTTGCCATATCCTGCACATGGATACTGCTCCCAGCACAGAAGCTCCTGCTATCACCTTCTATCTGTCTGACAGCCATGATGGCATCCATGACCATATGTACGCTAGCCAGCTCTTTTCCTTCCCTGTTCCTTGTGCTTTATCTTCCATTTTGGCATGCATCTGTGCCAGTTGTGCCACTGCGTCCGATAGAGGTCCATTATCTTCGTCGTTGGCAGGTATGAATGTGAAACAGGAACTTCGTATCTTTGCGCAAACTCCTCCTTCCATAGCCGTGATGAGATCCAGAACATATCTATTCTGGAGCTCCCCCAACCTTATTGCTCTGAGCGCTTCGTTTATGGCGTTGAACCCATTCACTGTTGTTAATTGTTACCATGAGCTCCCACTGAGTGATCTGTAACCACTTGGCATTCATGTATGTGTGCACCAATGGTATTATCGATGCAAAGATCTCTGTCCTGCTGAACCGCCTGTGCTCTGCTAGGATCTCATCTAGTGCTGTTTCTGATTCTTGTGAGAATTAATTCCATGCCCTCTTCACTCTTCTCAATCCTACCCTTTTGTCCGTCTTTACAGCCCCGGCTGTTGCTGCCACCTTGACGACCTCTGCCTTCTCTTATTGTTTTTCATTTTTGGGAATTCGAGCTTTACATGCTTCCTTTCTTTGTTCTACCAACGAGGGCATGTTGATGTGTACTAACGAGCAAACTCCTCCCCATTCAGGTGGCAGCTTCTCATAAGCTTTAGATCTGCAAGACCAATGCTGATCCATCAGTACAGCTGTTACAGCCCTCATAGCTGTGGGTTGTTAAATTGTTTTGCACCCAACTTCAACTTTGCCATTATTTTGATAACACAGGTCTGGTGTCTTCAAGGGGATTATCGGCATCTGTCCAGTCTCCTTTTCCAACCATGTAATTAATTTTTCACTCGGGTCCCATTCTTTCAGGCACTTGTTCTCTTCCTGCACCTTGTCACTGACTGGGCCAGTGTCAGTGCTTTGCTTCCCATTACTCCATCCTGCCATCCCTCGTTTGTGTACACTTGTCCCTTCACTAGTATCTGTGGTCTTTCCCAGCATCCAGCCTCTCCTCCGATCTCCTTCACACTTGTCTAGGGACATTGCAGTTCCTTCAAGGTGATAGTCTTCGTTTCTCCCTTCTCTGGTCCGTCAGTTATGTACTGTATACCTTCATCTAGCTGCCAAGAATTGTTCATCATGTCTAATGTCTTTATGTAATTATCTTTGTATGGGAATGTTCCTTTGGACATCCATCTTAATGTTGCTGACTTCCCTTGGAATCTTCCTTGCATTTGAACCATCATGAGATACATCAGGTATGTTGCTCTTGCTGCTGGTATTTCAGTTGCTATGAAGGTTCTAGAGGCACTCATGGCATAGGGGATTAAAGAGCACATCTAGCAGCTCTCCCCGGTAGTTTCCTTACCTATTTTGTCATGTATTTGTACCCCATATTAGACACTGTAGCAGTGTCGGTGAGATACATGCCTACTCCCTTCATGTCTGTGTCAGCATTGTGCTTATCTCGCCTTACCTTATCAGCAGTGTTCTCTCGTCCACCTGACATGGCCGTCCCTCCTGCTTGGGTCGGGGTAATGTTGGTAGAGGGAACAGCAATAGCAGTAACAACAACATATAATTGCCAAAATCTGAATCCCATCAATCCACTGGGAACTAATAGACACAACATAACAATAATGTTCTTTATTGTTCCCTTCATTTCTACTTGTGCTGCTTGATCTTTGCAGCCTGAATGTGCAGAAAAAGCTGTTACTGTGTTAGTATTGTCCTTCCCTTAAGCTCTGCAGATCAAATAAGCACTAATTGCGAAGGCAAACTCTTCCTCCCAGACTTTTCTTACTGATGGATCTCTTAATCCGGCCAGCACTGGGAACTCACCGTGCTCAAGTTTTGGGTATGTTTGGGCCAAGTACTCTACGAAGACAAGATGGTATACTAGAGGAGATCTGCTCTGAATCAGTTGGGTATCCTTACAGCGTGAACAAATTGATTATAGAAGGTGTCTGGGTGACGGGTGGAAGGTAACATGGGTGAGACAAACAGTACAATCCCCACAACATTCACGTAGACCCTGCGTGTGTGGAAAGGGAAAATAACAGACAGACAGTGTATCCTTAGTTGATTTGTACAAGTATTCCAGTTGCTGCTGCTGCTTAGGATCATGCCACCATGGGGTGTCTGAGTCTCGCTAGTCAGATAAGTTCAGAACACACTTGCAGCTCATCTAGGTGTTGAACGTTGGCCCTGTCGGTCACAGACTTTGTTGCCAGTTGAGGCCACTGCTTTGTAGGGCTTGATGTCATACAGGTGGTTCCAAACTGTTTTGCCTACTAGCTTGACAGCACTATCTGCCACCTCCTCGACCACATGGGGTCCAGTAAACCTAGGTGCGTTACAGCTCCAGATAAAATTCCTCTATTGTACAATGGTGTTTCAGTTCAGAGGCTTGTGGTGCGTCGTCGCAGTCAATCTCCTCGCAGTCTTCGGGGCCTCCCTGGATTCATTGTATCTGGCAAGAGATAAAAGAAGCGCTAGCAAACAGGGGAGTAATGTACTTGTGCATTAGCTGTCCTAACACATCTGTGCTATTCTCACAATCTTGCAGTGCCCTGGTGGGAGGAACCAGGCAAGGTTCATACACCCCATTTGGTTGCGGGTGGTACGCACAGACAAACCTATGCTGAATGCCTGGCAGGGTTGTGATGTGCTGGAACATTTCGTTGGTGAAGTGAGGGCTGTTGCCAGACCACAGGACCTCACACACGCTCCATCTCGGGAAAACCTCCCTCAAAGGAACTTGGATGCTCTAAGGGTGTCTGCATGTGAACAAGGGCCTCCCTCAATCCACATAGAGAATGGACAGACAACCACTATCATGTAGTGGTATCCTTGGCAGACTTGGATCATAGCCACGTAGTCCACGTGGAGATGCAGAAATTTGGCTACAGGTTTTGGTATGGCTCTACTCGCCACTCTCAATGTATGCCCTGCTGTAAACTGCTGACATGTCAAGCAGTTACTCACAAACTCAATAACATGTTCATATACATTTGGACAGAACCACGTTCCTCCAATGCGTGTAGCAATGACCTCCTTCCCTGTGTGTGTTGGATAGTGCAATTGTGCTAACACTGTCTTCAGTAATGCCAGCTGTCTCCCCCCTCAAGTGCATCCTCATCCGCCTTGCATGTCTCACTGAACATTTCTATGTTGTTTGTGCAGTTGTGTGCAAAGTCTCCTACGTAGAGGACATCTGTCAATGTAGCGGGATTTACAGTCTTGCATCTTACTATCTTCAATCCTACATTCAATAGTATCACCTCATACCCTGATGCTCTGTGTTGTCAGTGTGCTCTTTGGCTTTTGGCCGTATCGCGAAGAGGACATGCTCCACGTAAAGAGTGGTGGTGCACCCCATTGTTACTGCTGCTGATTTCTCCACTGCAAAGGTCGCACCTGCCAAAACTTGTTCGCACAGATAATGTCCTCTCATCACGGGGTCAAGTTGTCCACTGTAGTAAGCTATTAGCTTATGGGCCATGCTTGTCCTTTGTGTTAGCACTCCCTTCATCACAATACCGCCAGTGTGCGAGAATAGGAAAAATTCCTTTTTTGTAGTGTGGTATCCATAGCACTGGGGCAGTGCCTTTTGCTTCCTTCAGTTCCTCAAAGGCCTCAGTCATCTTTATTGTCCATGTCAGTGTCTTTGTTCCCCTCCGTGCCTTTTTCAGGGTGCAAAGTAGGGGCCTCATGTATGTGCTGTAGTCACAATATGCTTGGACAATCAGCCTTACATTTAACATGTGTATACCTTGTGTTCAGCACCCTTGTCTGTAAATGAGATGGTGGTTTAGTATGGTCATGATGTCTCGTCCCATTATGTTTACAGTTGTCTTTTGAGAGTAGAGTTAAGGTAGTGGTAGATCGTGCTCATCTATAGCTAGTGAGATATTATCAGTAAAAGGAACCCCTTCCCGAGCCCCAGAGAATCCTTGAGTGTTCATGGCATCGCTTGACAATGTAAATGTTCCTTCCCTAATGCATGACCTATTCACCCCTGTGTCAACAAGAAAGGAAAATGTTTTGTCACCTATTGCCACCCCTATGTAAGGTTCCTCCGCAGGGTTGGGTGTGACCGGCAGGATGGGACACATCAATTTCGTCTGTGGGCTGTCCTGTCGAGGGTACAGGGACAACCCATTTCCTGTAAAGAAGTTGTTCCCTTCCATGGTTACTTCCCCCAGTCATCAGACGGGCACTGTTGCCACTGTGTCCATGTGTGCTGGTTTGTCTTTCTGTATCTGTGCTAGTTGTGTGCTCCTTCTAATCTGTGGCGCTTGTAGATACTGTGGTATTGGTGCTGGCATCATTGGTTCCTGCATCTGTGCTGGTGGTGTTGATATGTACTCTGTGTCTGCCCTTGTCGTTGCTGGTCCTGTGCATAATAATCGTCCTGGTCCCCTTGATATGGCTGCTGACCTTGCTCTCCCAAACTCTGCTGCGTCCCTCTGAACCAACATACCCTGAATATGTGCCCTAGCTGCCCACAGGTCCAACACTGTGGTGGCTCCCTCCTTGCCCTGGAAAACCCTCTGGGCTCTGATACATCTGCTGGCCATATCCTTGCAACCCTCCTGAAAATCCCCCTTGATTGTGATGCATCTGTGGCCCAAAGCCACGCCCCCTTTTTACACCCCCTACCCTTCCTCGGAACCCCTGTTGCGGACTCCCCCGTCATGTACCCTCCTCCCATGGGTGGAGCAAACTGCTGCCGTTGCGATTGTTGCTGCTGCTGTGCCTGTGAGGTGGGGCTGGTTATAACTGCTCCTTCCATCCCATACTTTGATAGCTTCCTCTGTACTAGTTTCCCTTAATCTTCTTTCCTGTCCTCTGCTTTTTGCTTAACGTCTCCTGCCGTAGTCTACAATGATGCACTATCGTAAGCTGTATCTCAGGCCATCCTTTCGCTTCCATCCCTACCAATTTCCTCAAACTCTTCTGAACTTAATCCGGTAGTGCCTCCACTAATACGTGATAGAATATTGCTACTGTTTTGTCGCAAGGCTCTCAAGTTTCGAGGTGCCAAAGCTCTTGAATCTCAATGTATTGCACATGATCTTCATCATCCCTTATTTTGCTTGACATGATCGCCCCTATGTCTGACGTGTCTGGGTATTGTGTCCTTAATGCTTTCCATACTGCTGCCGTGCAGTTTGCAAATGGCGACCCGTCGTGTGCTGTATTCTGTGTCGTCACCCATGAGAACCCCACCCTCTTCCATAAGTCATCAGCTCTGTCTCTTAATATCGATACTGTCCCTTTACGTCACCCACTGCTAACCCATGTCCAGCTGTCATTTTCTCCATCTCAAATCCACTTCTCCGCACTCAACGATGGTAGCCTGCATTTCAAATTCTCCTAGTCTGTATGCTTCCATGGCACATACTGAGGTCTCTCCCCTGCTCTTTCCAATAAGGGCATCTGTGTGTATGCTGCCTCCTCCTCATGTATCCTTATAGTTGGTCTAATTTGTCGATTCCCCCCTTTCGCTCTCAATGCATGCGCATACATCCACAGGTTCCAATATGGGCACTCTCCTGTTGTCATCATAAGCCCTAGTCAATCGTCCTCCCGAACAAGCTATGGTTGTCTCCCCTCCCGCATTGGAGATCCCTTAGTGTGTTGTTATAGGTGCTGTGTGAGATGCAAAAGTCATCCGCCTTCTGTGTCTGCTCATCTGAGCCGCTTCCCCCTTCTCTCTGTGTATGCGTCCTAAACTCCCATATCACCCGTTTGTCCCCCGTCCCTGCTGACTGAGATCGATCCGGCTCCTCCTTCTCGTCCCCACTGTATTTGTCCTCGTTTTCAGAACCCGTGTCCATGTTGCTGCAAAAATCTTCTGCAAAAGTCTCCTCGATGTCAAGTCTGTGTTGGGTTTCGTGCTGAGATCAATGTCTCTCAAGTCAAACTTGCTACCTCCTACCCAGGCCTCTAGGCCTGCTACTCCTTCCTCAGTTGCGCCCCTGCCCTGGGAGTTTATGCTGTCTGTTTCGGCCCGTCTGTCTTTCACCTATCCAGTGCTACCCGTGTCTTCACCTCCCTTATTGCTCGCTCGTCCTCCCTGCGCGCTCATTCTTTTGCCAGTCTGTCCAACTGTAACTTCCTATGTTCCCTTTCTGCTAACTTTAGTTTTTCTTGCTCTATCTCGGTCTTCTCCAGCTCTCTTTTCTTTTCTCCCTCATCTCTCTCTCCATCTTCTTCCGCTCCTTGAGATCTCTCGATCCTTTCTTTCCATTCCCTTTCCAAGTTTTCCTTCTCTTTCTCCCTTCTCCGCTCCCTATCTTCCCGTTCCAGTTTCTCCTCTCAACTTCTCTGTCCTCGCGCTCTAATCGCACCTCCCTATTCATCTCCGTCCTATCCTCCTCGTCCATTATCTCTGCCCAATCTGTTGTGTTGCTCTTCCTCTTCAGGCTTTCTATTGCCTCGGTCACCCCTTCCGCCTCTCCATTATCTTCCCTTTAAGTTTCAGGAGCACCTGTGCCGCTATCCACTTGTTCGTCGTTATGCCCTTGAGCCCCTCCTTCATGCCCTGCTGCACTTCACTGCTTGCCTCTGTGTCAATGGCTGGCTGCCCTGCGCCTTTCGGATTCTCCTCCTTTATATATGGTGGTGGTTTATATATTGCGTTTGAATACCCCTCTGCTGCCCTTCATTCCCTCATTGGGTACATTCCGTTAGTCTGGATCATCGGATGCTACACTCGGAGGGGGAGGTGCGGAGGGATGGGTCCTTCAACTCCTGCTGGCTTAGCATCCACTGACGCCTCGCTGAATCCCCCCCTGCTCTCCTGGAACATACGCCACAACTCGAATATGGCCATGAGTTTTGTCAATTTCTTCCCCTTATAGGTACCTTGTATTTGTGTCAATGGTAATTGCTGCACGTCTTTTGAGAAACTTCCACAAGGTGACCATGGTGTTTAGTACATTTTCCCTCTGTACGTTTTGACCATTCTATGCTATAGTTACATAATTCTTTCTCCATAGGGTGGATTTTTCTCACACTGGTGCTGAAGGGGTGTATCCCTCCCACATTTACCCTGATACAGTCTGCAACACCGTTACCTGACCTCAAGTCGAGGATTTCGACAGTCCGCTGTTAAGGGAAAAAGGCGCAATATAATTAAAGTACTTTTCAATGTCTACAAGGCTTTCAAGCTCCAAAACTTAACAGGCATGCTCCGTGCACCATCCCGCCTTTAAACTTGCAGCCTTCTCAGGCACACACCCTCCCACAGATTGGTACAGCAGCTCTGTTGGTGGAAATTCGCTTGCTCGTAGAGAGTCAGGCATTGGAGGAAGTCCCAGCCTCTCAGCGGGGACTGGGCTTCTATTCACAGATTTTCACCATACACAAAAAGAACCAGGCTGGCCTGAGAGTTGTGTTGGACCATTCCACCTTGAACCTTTCCCTTACTCTCCAAAAGTTCAAGATGGTTACCCCAGCGCTAATAGCAGAGACATTGTGTGCTGGAGACTGGATGTGCTCCTTGGTCCTGAAGGATGCCTACCTACATGTCCCTATCTGGCAAACCAATCGGTCCTTTGAGGTTCAGGATCATGGGTTATTTCCAATACAAGGTTCTAACCTTTGGCCTGAATTCGGCCCCCAGGGTCTTTACAAGACTGATGAACACTCTGGCAGCCCTACTCAGGATGCAGGGTCACCACATCTACCCATAGCTAGACGACTGGTTAGGCAGGGCAAGGTTTGCAGAGGCAGTTCAGCAAACTGTCTCCGTCCTCATGCATATACTACACAAGCTAAGATTTTCCATCAATATCAAGAATTCACAGTTGGTGCCCATCTAACCTTCCTGGGCCTTACTTGGAATACAACCTCTGAGAGGCCATCTAGAGGGCCACGCAGCATTTTCTCAACAGAACAGTGACCTCGACATGGTGGTACCAACACCTCTTGGGCATCAGGATGGCATTTCTCCTGGCAGTCTTCCATACGAGACTCAAAATGAGACGACTGCAGCCGCACTTCGCCTCCTCCTGGAGTCAGGAGAGGGGTTCCCAGGCGAAGCAGGTCAGCATCCCACTTCTCTGCCAATCTGCGGATAGGCCAGCCCTCCCGTCCACCAGCATCTCAGGTCACCATCACCACGATTGATCCCTAGAGGGCTGAGGAGCTACCTTGGGCAGCCACAGTGTCCATGGGGTATGGTCCCGTCTGGAGCATGCGGCCCACATCAACTGTCTCGAGTTATTGGCCATCTGGCTCGCTCTCAAAGCCTTCCTCACGATAATCAGTGGCAAGGCGATCCTCATTCAAATGGACAGCTCTACCAGCATGTATTACATCAACAAGCAGGGTGGCACCAGTTCCCCTCCCCTCTGCACTCTTAACAGTCCACATTTGGGAGTGGGCTCCGGAAAACAGCATGCACCTGACAGCAATCCACTTCCTGGAGAGTCCAACGTAGAGGCGGACAGGCTCAGCAGGCTGGGTGCAGACAACTACGAATGGCAGTTGGACGAACAGGTCCTTCAGGGGATCTTCAACCCTCAGATGGATCTCTTCGCCACCTGGTCCGACAGGAGGTGCCCCCAGTTCGCGGCCTGGTAGAGGCAGGGGCTCGCTGGGCGACACGATGCAGATCCCAAGGAACAACATGAACGTGTATGCCTTCCCTCCCACTTCTCTGGTGTACAGGGTAATCTGCAATATCAGGGAGGCCCGGCACCGCTGTATCATCCGGATTGCTCTGTGGTGGCCAGCAAGGCCATGGTTCTCGGAACTACTCAGCCTTTCGGAGCAGGCCCTGGTGCACCTTCCGCTGGGCCCAGCACACCTACTCTCTCAGCAGGTGGGACATGGTCATCCACACTGCCACTTAGAAGTTAGCCCTTGCAGCGTGGTTCCTGAACAAGTCACACTGAGGCATCTGCATCTTTTGCAGGCTAACCTAGACCTTATACAAGGGGCTTGGAGCAATGCTACCAGGACGCAGTACAAAAGCAAGTGGACCAGGTTTTGTCACTGGGCAAAATCAAAGGAGGTTGATCCGTTGACCTGCATGTTGGACGACATGCTGTCCTTCTCCGCACACCTCGCACACTCAGGGGTTCAGGTAGACACATGGCGCACCTATCTGGCGGCCATTGGAGCCTGAAGGAACTCGGAGGAGGAGGTATTCTCATCCTCTAATCCGGTGGTTGAGACACTTGGTAGGCCTGACCAGGCTTTATCCGCCTATCAGGAAACCACACCCGGTGTGGGACCTCAATGTGGTATTGGGCACCCTGGCGCATAAACCATTAGACCGTATGGCATCCGCGGACATCAGACTAGTCACCATTAAGATGGCCATCCTAGTGGGCTTTACTTCGGCACGCTGGATCAGTGAAGTCCAGGCGCTGGTGGCCTCAGAGCCTTCTACTAATTTTCACAAGGACAAGGTGGTGCTTGGAACTCACCCCACGTTGTTCCCTAAGGTTGTCTTCTCGTTTCACCTAAAAGTGAAAGCAACGTTCTTCGCGGACCCCAAAGATGATGCTCAAAGGGTATTTGTCACTGGATGTGAGGTGTGTGCTGAGATACTACCTGGACAGGACCAAGAGCTTCTACAAATCAGACTCTCTTTGTCACCTTCGGTGGGGGTCAAAGCCTGGCTGTCAAGCCTCCAAGGCTTCCATAGCAAGGTGGATGGTTTCGGCCATCAAGGAGACGTACTAGGGGCAGCCCAAACCTCTTCCAGCAAATATGCATGGCTGCGTAATCAGAGCTAAAGCCACGGCGTTTGCTTTCCAGGGCACATCCCGTGGCAGGTTATCAGCAAGGCGGCTACATGGGCTACACCCTCTGCCTTCTCCAAGCACTACTGTTTGGATGCCGGCTCAAGGTTTGGCGCAACATTTGGTCAGGCAGTGTAAGGAACTTGTTTTCTTAAGAGAGCACCTCCACCCTGGGGCTACATTCAGTTGTACTCGCCATACAGTATGGAGGAAAGGGGACTATTAACTAGGAGTACGTTAGTCACTACGGGGAGTAACTTATAATATATATATATATCTATATATATCTATCCAGCTAGACCCAATTTTTGTTTTGGGATTTGGCCGCATTCTGATGGCAGAGGTGGTGTGTATTTTGTTTTAGGGTTGTGTATGGAGGCAGGTGTGTGCAGGTTTGCAGCTGAGCCTGCGACTAATAGCCATCAACATGGAGTGTGATGCATACCCCAAGTCTCAACTGGTTCCTTGCTCGTGTCGATGTGGCACAGTGTCTCTCCTGCAGTCTGCTGGAGTTTATTTGCTATCTTGCAGTGGAGAGATCTTCAGGGTAAATAATTCTGCCACAAGCTACTTGCCTTGTGGGTAAACCCAAGGGTTCATCAGGTTGTAGGTGGAAAGAGCAAGGTCTTGTGGGCCTTCCAGAAGGCAAGGTTGTCCTCTAAGTGGCGGGTGCTAAATGGAATTGAGTTCTAGAGTGCGGGAGCTTGGACGAAGGAGTAGGATCTCCCTGTTCTAATGGATTTGAAGGGGGTGATGGGGGGGGGGGAGGGGGTCTCGAGGAGAAATGCAGATCTCGGGTTTCTATTGGGATGGTAGCGGGTAAGTCTGTGTTGAATGAATGAATTAATTGCCTATCTTGTGGAGTGCATGGTGGGTAATGCACATGGCTTTGAAGACGGCCCGTCAGACGATGGTTAACCATTGGAGCACCCAGTGCGCAGCTGTGATGTGCTCTCTGTGGGGTGAGGGCAAGAAGGAGCCTAGCTGCAGAGGTTTGGACCTGTTGGAGCTTTCTGAGGTGATAGGCAAAGGCACCCAGGTAAAGTGAATTAGCATAGCATAATCTAGGCAAGAGGACGATAGCCACGATTGCTGTAACTCTGTGAGTAGGAGCGGTAAGGAAATATGCATTTCAAAATGCAGAGGTTTAGAGTTGATGTGGTGTGAACGTGTAAGTTTGGCGGTCCATGGTGCATTCCAGGTTCTTTACTGAGTTGGTATGCTGTGGGATGCGAGGCCTGGGGAGGACTTCTGGGGGGTGGGTTGTGCAAGTGTGCCATCTTGCTGCAGATCATGATTTCCATTTACAAGGGTTAAGGAGGAGGTGGTTAGCTGTCATCCAGTAGTCTATTTTTGAAAGGCACGAGGCGAGGTTAGGATGAGGTACAGCCGAGGTCTTTGGGATCTTGAAGATGATCTGGGTGTTATCAGTGCAGTTGTAGCATGGTGGGTCATGCAAGCGAATGAGAGCAGGGAGGGGGCTCAGATAGAGGTTGGAAGGGTAAAGGAGATAGGGAGGGCACCCTGTGGGTCCCCAAAGGTGACTTGGCATAGGGGTGTTTGGAGGGAAGAAGGTGATAGGTATTCTTTATTGAGGAAATAATCAATTTTAGTGCTCTGTCCCTGATGCCGAGTGAGTGGGGTCTGTCCGTGAGGATGCTGTCATCGATAGTGTCAAATGCCCCCGAGGGGTCAAGGAGGATAAATGCGGCACAGCTGTCTGAGTCTGCAATTCCATACCAAACCATAGGTCATAGTAGTCAATTGAGGGCAGATCTCCCACGAGAGGGATATTGGGAAGGGAGGTAAAAGGGAAGGCAGCTAGGTCTGGGGTTACTGTGTCCTTTTTCCACAGTGGGACGCTGGAGGACTGTCCGGTGCTGGAGGGGCGGGAGTCGAGAGTGAGAGGAGGATGGCTGCGTGGTCATTCCAGATTAGTGGTCGGGGGTGGGGGTGGAGGTGCGGAAATCAAATTGGGGGAGCTGACAATTACATATAGGGTGTCTCCTGCAGTGTGTGTGTGTGTGGTGCCTGAGATCAGTTGTCATGTTGAGGGTTTCCATGGTGTCGAGGAGGAGTTAAGTCATGGAATTGAGAGGGGCATCAAACCAAATGTTGAGATTGCCTAGAAGGGTGAGGGAGAGATGTGTGACCAGGATGGCCACTAGGGATTCACTAGAAGCATCTGCAAAGTTCTGTGATAGCCCTGAGGTCTGTAAAGGAGTACACAGCCGTGGGTGGGAGAGGTAATGAAGAGGAATTTAACTAGGAAGTGATTGTAGTCTCTGTTTCATGCTTGTTCCTCACAATGTGTCTCTTTGAGTTGTTTGTGGAGGATGGCTAACCCTCCTTCTCTGCTGGTTCTGTTGTTCACGATTTCTTGTGTAACCTGGGTGGAATGGCTTGTGTGAAATAGGTTGAAAATCCTCATAAAACTGGTTTATGTGATAGAGGATGTCTGGGCTTTCATAGAAAATAAGGTTGAATATGTTGTCTGTCTTTGGCGACTGATCTGGCGTTAATAAGGGTGCATGAGTTTGGGTAAGTTGATCCAGAGTGGTTGGCAGTGGTGGACCAGAAGTGGAAGTGAGTGTCTGGAGGTTTGGTAACCCCTGAGTGGTTTCCCAAAGGGGGGGGGGTTGGGTGTCATTTGGGAGGGATGAGGAAGATGTTGAGGGTGAGGGTAAGGGTGTTGGGAATGGAAGAGGAGGTGATGCTGGGTGTGGTGATGGTTCTCTGTGGAGGGTTAGTTAGGGATGCTGACTGTGGGGGAAGAGTGCTTGTTGTGTATGGACGCTAGGGAGAGGGATTGGTTTTGATGGGGGTTGCAGGGTTTGTGTTTGAGGGTGGTAGTAGGGCAGCCTCTTGTATGATGGTTGGGGCCATGGGTGAGAGGCGGTGCTGTTGAGGGGGCCGGGTGGTTGGTGAGGTTGCTGGGAATGGATGTAATGTGGTGGGGCTGGGTGCTGGTGTTCAGGGGGGAGTGGAGAGGGCTAGGTGGGGTGGGATGGGGAGGGGATGTGATTGATGGGGGGGCGTGAAGAGGGAATGTACTGGGTTGGGTCAGCTAGGGGAGGTTGTAATGCTGTAGGAGAGGGGTGCATGTCTGGGTCTGGGTGGGAGAGTGCAGGGATGAGTGGGAGTTGCAGGTTCTGTGATTTGACTGGTTATTGGATGACCATGGTGTATGTGTGCAGGTTGGCAGAACTGCCGAATGAGGGATATTGGCAAGGGTGGCCTGATGGGAAGGATTTGTAGTCCAGCATTCTAAGGGGACATTCTTTAAGTTACAAAGAGAGCGTTAGGCCACCTTTGTCGTCTTGATGTAGCTTTAGAATACCTTTATAACTTTGAACACAAAGCTTTTAATTATATTTTCAAACAGTAAAGCAGATGCTTTCAAGGCTCTTCTATTGTTAGCCCCGATTCCAGATGGTTAGAGCAGTACAGCTAAGGGGCTGCAGTGGTTTCACGTTTATTTTTATAGTGGCCTGGATGGTCTTGGCAGTTTGAGCTCCGCAATATAAAATACATGGGCTGCAGGGACAAAGGGTGTAATGGGGGACCCCCCCCTCATTTCAAGAATAAAAAGGGCAACAATTATATTACAAAAGTGAGGTTGCCACAACTATGCAGCCACATACAATTGTGGAGACGAAAACAAATAAACCCACAGCAGAGTATGTCCTATTAAGAGTCAAAACAGTTGGCTTATGGTCACTTGCTAAAATGGGCGAAGTCCACTAGAGTGGACGTGTGGTTGCCTTTTACGTGATGCAGGAGGTTTTGAAAATTAGGCTTTGGTTAAACTGAAAAGGAGGTGTCCTTACTATCCAGATTCAGGGAACAACAATGTGAAAACAGAAAAAGGAATCGAGCGAAAACTATTTTAAATTATCAAAATTGTTTCATATAAAAATTAAATCCTATACTTCAAAAAAGTGATCATTTCAAATCGACAATGATAGAATTCAAAAGCACAAATACATTCATAGCATTAATACACATCATATTCATTGCCATGAATACACTAACATTCACCATATAACACATTAGGAAAGTGATATAAGTTCCAAAATACATGAATATATAAGAAGAGCCTGGGAAGCCAATGCACAGTTTGTTCTTCCGATCAAGGTTTAAGATTACAAAGGCCTGAAATGTGTTTCTGAATTCCTCATGTGGTAGGACAGGGTTTTTCATTTGGGGAAGTGCTAGTTGATACCAGGCGGTTTAAGTTTTTTTGTTATATTGCCGTAAAACTTGCTTTATTGGTGTTTTGGCACCATTGGACTGAGTTGTGAATCCATCAAGGTGCATTTCATTCAGCCACTCTTATATGACCTCTTGTTTAGGTATATGGACTAGTAGGACAAATGAATTCTATTTTGGTTGAATTAAGTTTCAGGTACATGTCATCCAAGTGTTGATGGAGGCGAGGCATTTCTTCAGGTGTGAAATGTCTTAAGTACAGTTCACTTTGAGGTATTATTGAGTATCATCAATGTATTGGTAAAGTGAGAGATTAGTTGTTGACTCGGCCAGTGGTTTCATGTATAGATTGAAGATCCCTGTAGAGAGTATAGATCCCTGCAGGATTTAGCAGGTGATTGCACGATGGTCAGATCGGAAGCTAACCAGCTGGACTGCTCAGTATATTGCAGAGGGAAATGGGCAAACCAGGTGAGGACTGTTGGTGAACAAATTTCTATCTGCAAATGTGTTTTTAAGTGAAGTGATCGACAAGAACCTTGAAATGTGTGTACAGAAAAGGAAATCTAAACATTGTACTACTTAAAGGCTTCTTATTTTCTTTTACATTGTTTCCCCTTATGTTCACCGAGTACTAACGTCTTTCAAACATCTACTTTGTTTGATATGCAGGGTGCACTGATGGAGCCCAGTTTGAAACGATGCTGTAAACCAGAATGTGATGCCTCTCCCATGCACTTTGTCATTCAGCTCCAAAACAAGCTACATTTGGACATCCGACGTCATATCAAAAAGTATTACAGTGTAAGTACTCACAAAGACTCTTCTGTACCCGGGCTGGTGTGGCGGTTTTGTGATATTTAATTGGCCTAAACATGGCTGCTCAGTGGTCCCGTTTTTCTTTTCTCATATGCATTTGGATAATGGGCTGCCTCTTTTGCTTCACTGCACTTGTTTCAGCTACTTAAAGTAAATTATTATAGTTTCGTATTCCTGTGATTTATGGTATTACTACCCTTGAGTCAAGCCAGACATTCCCTGTGGTCCCTGTAATGAAGCATGTATAGGCTTTACTTACTCAATATATTTTTCTTATTGCATATCAATGTATTATCTGTAGTGTTATAGAAGCCAGTTCAGTCAATAGCAATCACCTGAACTTCAGAAAGTTTGTGATTGCCAAAATGTTATTAACACATGGAACTGGTGGGCTTTGCTAGACACCTTGCTGAAGGGCACATTTTTTCGCCAAACTTGGCCGCAGGTGATGGTGGTCATGGATGCGTGTGACTGGTTTAGGTTACTCACCAGTCAGATCTGACAGTGAGCATACTATGGTCTCCCGCCCAGTCTCTGGAGCACATCCACCTGCTGGAGCGGAGGGCAATCAGGCTAGCCCTGGTCGCTTTCCTCCCATCTGTGAAAAGCTAGACTGTGATGATCCTGACAGTGGCTATACACTACCTTAACAAACAAGGTGGTGTTGGGGTCCTTGCCTCTGTGGAGTAAAGCAATGCAACTGTGGTTCTTTTGCTCTGGAGAAAAGTATCTGATGGCAGCCCATCTGGCCAGAAGAGAGAATGTCACAGCGGAAGCCTTGAGCAGGCATACTTTGCCCTCTTGCAAGTTGGAGCTCTGTCAGGAGATTCTGGAGGAGATTATCTCCTGTCAGTTGGACTCCTCGAGTGGACCTCTTTGCTACCGGTGTCAACAGGAAGTGAGGTTCTGCTCCAGTGATTTTCCTCGTCATGAAGCTCTGAGGGACCCACTGACGATCGAGTTGATGTTTCACCTCCTTTATGCGTTCCCACCCATACCGGTTATTCCGCTGGTTCTAAGGAGATTGTGCCTGTTGGGAACCAAGCTGATTCAGGTCGCTTAGGACTGACCCAGAGAATGTGGTATCCGGAGTTGCAGGAAACCGTGATCTGCCCTTGTTGGTCCCTTCCAATGAGTGGACTTGCTCTCCCAGTCAGAGGGGCAGTTGCTCCTCTTGAACTTTGATGCTTGGCTACTGAGAGGCTGAGATACAGGGTGTGGGACTTGTCGGACGTCGTCCTCTGTGTACTCCTTTCAGCTCGGAGGACCGTTACAAAGTCTCTTTATGCCTACAGATATTGGGGAGAGGGATCTGTACCCTCTTTGGGTCCTTTATCCCCTTTGTTAGTTTTTCTGCTGTCTTTGGCCCACGCAGGCCCGCAGATTGGCATTGTAAATGGGCACCTAACCCCTATTTCCAGAGCAAGTAGGAGTTACAGGAAGGAGAGGGAGGCAGAGAGAAACAAAATGCAAGAATCTTCCCCAAACTGTACAGATGTCTCCCTGGCTACACTAACCACGCCCTTTTTCCTGCTCAATTGATTCAAAGACCTTTAGAAATGCAGTAGCCTGGTGTGAGGCCTAGCTCTTTGTGAATGGGTGTGCCCTTTGATTCCTGTTCCCAGGCCAGCTGCCAGCGGTTTGCCTGTCTCTGTGGAAAGGATGTTACTTACCCTTACAAAGGAACAAAGACGCAATCCCCCAAGGATACAGTACTGCCAGTGGACTTGGGGACCCTTGTCTGGAATAAATACACATAACATTTCCACAGCTGAACAGGGCTCACAGGGCCGACAGGTGTTATCAAATTAGTCTGGTTGGGATATCTGAGCACTGCACTGCTGGTCGCCATACTCCTACTTGGGTATGACTTATATTTACAGTTTACCATGTCACCAGGACAGGATCCTCCGTTATGCAAATTTTGGAACATAGGTGCATATCTTAAATGTAGTTTCTCCGCTGCAGAGACTTGGCTGTCACTTTGTCTGTCAAGAGGACACCTGCGACTTCTCAACCTGCTCTGTGCCACTTGTAGAGCAGGCACTGCAAATCAGGATACTGATGCGTTACAGCACAAGTACAAAGCTGTTCGGCAGGCTTCCCTTTCAGAGATGGAATTACCTGCATCATTTTATTAATTAATAAAAATCAAAAAAGCCAGGGCTTTCACACCCTTGCCAGATGGCAATTCATCACACAAGTAGCTTGAAAACAGTACACACAAACAATGCATTTCAAGCTGCACAATTTACTGCATTCATATTCATACAGATCTAGACTGCATGTAACCTAATCCTGTTTAGAGAAATCTGCACATATTTTGAGAAAATAGTATGTATGTGGGTTCAGAATAGAATCATCAGATCCTTGAGTTTTATTTCAAATTCAAACTGACAACAAACTAATGCAAGCTGGCCATTGTCTATATTGGCCTATACATAGCCAATACATTCACTACCTCACACCTGCACAGGGGTGTTGATGGATTGTAATTGTATTTTAAATGCTATCTGATAAGATGGCTTGGAAAGTCCCAAATTAGCCAGAGGTTCTGGAGTCAGTTCAAACTGCACTCGATAAAAGGAGTAGGCAAAGTGCAAGGCAAAACCCAATTTTATTTATCAAAATAAAGCACGGACCGCATACAAGCATTACATTCTTGGAGCTCTCGCTGATTACATTAAAAAATTGGTTTATATATTCTAAATTTGTCGTAACAAACATCATACTGTAATCTTAGTTACCAAAACCTACGGGAATTGGTTAGTGGCGGTGATTACATATTCATTCTATAGGAGTTACATTTCTAATGGGGTAACACTTATCAAATGGCTCCTCCTGAGACCACCTCTAAATTGATGAAGGTGAAAGGACCTGATTTCTGCAATATAAATATATAAATACCCAATAAATAAATTATGTAATTGGCTGGCACCTTACTTCATCGACGGCATAACATTGGGTATTTTCATTGGTTGGCTTCTTACTAACCAGCCTTGGACCATTGACAGGTCGTCAAGATATGAGCCAGACGTGACTAAGGGGAGAGAGGTCCATGGACTGCTTTCCTTTCAATTAAAAAAGATACATCCCTCATTTCTAGGCCATGAGCCAGGGTAATCTTTGTATTTGGCCTTGTGTGGTGTTTTGTGTCTGGGGATGTGTGTTAGGAGCAAAGCAGGTGTCCTAGCTGTGTTTGTTGCTGATTAATAGACTGTGTTCTTCAATTATGGGTCATGTGTGATGGGACAGTGTTTGGAGTGATTACACCCTACATTTATTGAGAGTTTAGCTAAAATTGATGCAAGTGTTATTTTTTCTCTTGCCTCTGTGGATTCTCTTGATTTATTCTTCATGGAGTATTTTGGTTTATAGTTGTCCTGCATTTTTCTTACAAATGATGGTTGTACTTTAATCTGGGAGTATCCTTATTGCGTCCTTTTGAATTGCTATCTCGTGCTTTGACAGCAATGTTCTGACGCTCCATTAATTCGTGGTAAACTTGGCTGTGGTTGCCAGCTCCTGCCTGAGCTCTGCATGGAGCTGATATTTCAGCATTTTGTTCTCTCAAAGCCGTGAGGCCTCTGCCCATTAGAAAGCGTGCAGCAGATTCCATTTAGGAAAAGATGGCTGTCCATTACACTTGCGTTTCTATATTAGTAAGCTATATGTGTGGGTCGTTCATGCTACATTCAGTTTATACCTTGCTTATGTTAGTATTCTTCATGACTTATGGTTGCCATGTTAGTATTTTTCATGTCGAAGTGCATACATTACCTAGTTTGTGTGTTCTTCTTGTTGATTGCACATTCGCGTTGTCTAATGCATGCAGATGCATTGTTGCAATGTTCATTTTTTTACTCTTGCCATCTTTAGCTCAGATTTTGTCCATATACTGCTGTACTTGCCTGGGATAAGGGTAGTAGGGTTGCCTTGTTGAGTAACGTTTCTCAAATGTGCAATATTGATCTGGAGGAGGGGCAGAAGCTATGGATGATGTATTAATCTGCCTCCCAACGGCAAGCACATGTTCTCCAATGCCATACTTGTCTTGATAATGGAAAGAATAGAATGTTTTAAACACATTTGCATCATGTTGAAATATTATCATTGAGAAACTGATATTTATGGAGAAACCAATGTAGAATAGAAATTAATAGGCCTAGTATCTTTTAGAATACAATATGTATTTCTTACATTGAGTGAATGCCTTTGTGAACTTATAGTAAGGCAAAGACATTTGTAAATAGTTGATATTTTGATTTGCTATGCATATCTTTGTGCTGATCTTAATGTTGTAACTGAGTTGAAGTAACATTATTTTAAATACATTTAGATTTCTGAATACCTCACCATCTTTTCCTTGCCCAGAATTGTGGGATGGGACTGTGTAAATGTGGATGCAAGATAAGCATGCCACGCTGGTGTGAGCCAAATAATTAAATACATAAAATATTCTACAATTTGCAACTCCGATGCAAGAAAGACCCCAAAATGCATGCTGTGTGTAGTGTTGAAATTGGCAGGAATTTCACGTATCCGTCCATGGGAAATTGGAGGCAGAATCCGCTAATTCTGCTTCACCAGCAAATATTTAGCTTTCCCCGCCAGGTAGGCGTGTCGACAAATCCAGCACTATTGATCCCCGCCCCCTTAATCTGTGGATCATACAAACACACACATACTGAGATTGAGGTGGCGTAACGCCTGCATGATTGGTCTCCTCTTGACTTTTATATCACATTGAAGGAAGGGAGAGATATGAACCCTCTAATTTCTTATTGTATCCATCTATGGGTTTCATTTTAATTTACTTAATATATTATTTTCTTTTGCCAAATTTTATCTGGTTTAGTGTTTTGGAATTCTGATGCGAGTTGTTTTCTATATTTATATTCCGGTTGTCCTCTTTGGAGCTTGATGTTAAAAAGGGCTCTCCACAGGTCATTAACTCAAAAAGCAGTCAGCCAACACACCGTTGGCCAGACATAGGAAAGCCCATCTGCACATAGGACACACCAGGAAATCGGTATGCTGCTCAATGCACCATTTGGTGGCCTGGCAAGATCCATATACTATCCTGAAGCTTATTTGGTAAAGATGGTAGAAGCACCATTATTCCTTTTGAGAAATCAGTCAAGCACTACAGTCTGTCACGCTATTAATTGCTTTGCGCCAATTCTTTACCTCAGAGTACTACCAAGATATTAACTCACTGAATCTTTTTTTGTCCCATATTAAACTTACTTGAGTTAAAGTTCAGCTCAATAATGCCTTCGAAATTGTGAAGCATAGTACTGAAACCCATGGTCTTCGTAAAAGCTATACCCTAGATGTTTTAGCAGTTCATGGGCCATGGTTCACCATTAACTCTGGAAACTGCATGTGGAAAGTAATATTAAGACATTATTTGTGGTTTTAAAATGTACTTTATCAAAAATAAATGTGTTGGCTATCGGCACTATATATAGATCTCCTGGTTTTGATGTTAACAAGCATATATACCCAATTGAGTGACAGTCTATATTAGTAATAGTACTAGATGAGCTCCAAGAGAGACAACAAACATGTTTCTAGTCTAGTCAGCTATATTCAGCAGTGTCTACCATTTCGTCTTGATCCGGCACTTCTCAGACATTGGCTTTGCAGGTAGGTCTTTGGAATGGATTCCTTCTTTAATAAATAACCACCAGTTGGTGGTATCGCTCATCGTTCACCTCAGTTGTTCACCCCCTTCCATCGGGTGTTCATCTGGAATCTTCTTTTATACAAGTCCTGTTAAATATGTCTCTACAACTCTCAGCAGAAATTATTTTTGTGTTTTGATTTTACACCTACAGAGGGATTACTTTGATTCCTAAACTGTATGTAGCAAGGAAATGTGGTTTCTGCTGCAGGCTAAATGGCTTCCGGTATGGATGTGAATAGCGGATGTGTGAGTGTGAATTGATTGCCATTGAAAGGAAGAAACTCAAAGGACCATCTCTTTGGTCCCTGAAGCTTTGGTAAATTACCATGAAGGTATGCCATTTGCCCAGTGAAGACTTGGTTCCTATGGCTATGCAGTCGTTTTTTCAACCTCCGATGTAAGTAATAGCATCCTCCTCCTTTTGTTACCTTTGCATCTTGCGGATAGTTCTGCTCTCTTCTTTCTGTAGCGTCCTTGAGATCAGTAGTGGCATCAATTATCCACTTCTCTAGATCATGGGAAAGCCATTTTCCTGGGAATGTCCAAGTACCTCTCAAGTTGGCCTCAACTTGTGCAGAATGCTACTGCCCATTTTGTTGTATGTGCAGCCAGAATATTTCTGCCCACCTCCTTAGCTTTATTTGAATAAATTGAATTTAAGATCTTGCATCTTGTTCAAAAAGCCTAGCAGATTTGAGGGCCACTGTCCTATAAAAAAAAGGCACAGTTCTGCTCCAACCAATTCTGTCATTATAATGCGCCTGTCTCTGCGAATGCGTAGAAACACAATTCAATCATTTAAGAGTAGGTGAGTATTCTTTGCCACCTCTTACTCCTCGTCTCTGTGATCGTAACCTAACTTGCCAGGAATTTCTTACTTTCAGGATGAAACTTAAAACCTAGATGTTAACTATTTCTAATTAAATCTCTGTGCAGGTTTAGTGTGCTTGTATTATTTAGAAGACCAGAAACCCTTTTGGTCGATGTGTTATATACACTTTTTTTGAAGTGTATATGTTGATAAATATAATTTAAGAAGTAATGGAGTGCAAACAAGCCTGAATGACAAAGGTGCTCGTCTGGGACATGGGAGATGCTCAGCGACATACTTAAAACGAATCATTGCACAGCCAACGATTGCTAATAGAACAAAACAGTAATTCAAGAATTTGTGAACAGAACCTGGTTCTATAGTTGCAGGTAAAGTCTGTTAATTTGTTACACAGGTTTAGTGTATGATCATTCTTGTTACTTTAAAATCCTAGCAGAATAATTAGTAAGAAAAATCCAGCTATTGTTTGTCTCACACATATTCCAATACCAACGAGACCTTCAAGAAAATAAAAGCCGGCTGTTAAGCTTTTAGCTCCTGCCCAGCTTCTTGAATGACTAAGTATGCTTAAGTTACTACTTTATTGCTAACATCAATGCAATAGCTAATTGCTACCTTGAGAAGTGACATGGGCTGTTCAAACCCAATACCATCAGGCCTTTTTGTTTCCTCTTGCTGTTTGGATTTATGCCGCAATGTGAACATATGTAATGCACTTCCATCGCGCTTTTGAAGGGGAAAATTGATGGTAAAAAAGCCTCTATCATTTGGAAAAATGCAAAATTACAGTCATCACTCCTTTTGACAAATCTTATTGTCCAATTTGCCAAGATTCTACAGTACATTTATTTTAAATGCATGCTGACTCGGACAGGGGAGACATTTGCTATTATACAGTTGGCATATGAGCTGGTCATATGAGAACATATCTGTATTAATGTGTCACAACTGATTTAGAGAGCAATGGGTTTTCCAGGTACTCAAATCAGCCCTTGTTATTACACTGCATGCAGTATAACTAGTCTTCTACATGCATTTGTGCAGCGGAAGGACCCACTTTGGTTACCTTCATTGGGTGTCTGGTTTGTTCAAAAGGTTGACTTTAGGTTAGTGTTTTATCATTCAGGCTGTGTTGTTTGTTGTTGCGGTGACCCCCCGCGTTGGGTGATTTTAAAATGTATTGCATCTTTATTCCGAGTTTACACTGAACTAATTGTCGAATGTAATTGTCAGAAAGTGACTAATTATGAAAAAGCAACGAAAACCCAAGTTTCTAATGAATGCTTCCCCCCACAGATTCCTCATCTCAGAAATGTCTCTCTTGGTGCAAGTTTGGCTTCTGAAGTTTTTTCAGCAACCAAGGGGGCGCACTGCAGCTTTGCGCATCCCACTCATTATCTTTGGTGCCTATGACTTTTCATATGGGTTGTGATTGCACCCTACGACTACAGTTACTTTTCCCAGCATGCTCAGAAGATGCTTTAGAATGCCAATGCTTATTCGAATTTTTACCCATACTGTGTGCCACCTAAGGGACTTATTTTTAAGCCTTGCAAAGTTTGTGGGAAGCCCATTTTATCATTTCAATTCCGGCACTGCTTGGTATCCTGATCTGGCTTCAAGCAACAAAGAAGATGGCTCATGACATTCAGTGCACCCTAAGGGGCTGTTGGGGAGCAGGAAAAGTCCCTGCTGCATTCAATCCTTCTCCCTCTAAGGAGAGAACTCAAGGTCCACCAAGGCGTCCAAGGAGATGGAGGCGTCTCAACCTGTTCTCTGTGGTTTCATCAACCAAATTCTCCTCGACCACATTCTGTTGGACTCCGGTTGGTCATACAGTTCATTTTTTCCTTTTAAATGGGGAAGGGCTCCCCCATTTGTAAATCCCTTTCCCATCCCACTGCCCCATTAACATACACGTACATATATATGTATGCTGGTTGTAGGACCAACAAGACTTTGTTGTGGTAGGTGTGGTTGATGAAACCGCAGATTACCGTCTCACCCAAATGAGGAACGGAGGAAAAGGTTTATAGTGATTTTCCACTCTGCTCTCTAAAGCATCACTGTCACTCTTTCTAGGGGTAGTCTGCATCTGATATTAAGGAATCCTCGACAAAAAAACATTTCCCACTAGATCTTTTATTTTACTCAGTTGCAGTGGGAGGAGTTATAGTTAAACATGTTGGGTATCCATGCCAGAGCCCGGGGGCTTCGGCGCCAGTGGTCGAGCAAGGTCCTGCTGCACCTTTTAAAGCTCATTGAGAACCTCTTTCAGCCTACCACTGGATGCTTGGGACCTTGATTTAGTCATTGGGCTTTGAAGTTGGTCTGCTACAGTGCTGGGTGGCTTTGCCTTCCAGTGGAGTTGCCGCTCTTTCCGAGGAAGTGCTGGAGAGGCAAAAATGCCCACCCCACACCCAGATTGGAAAGTCCACATTTCATCAGATTTAGAATGAGAAGTGTGACCTTGCCCCATTTGAGATTGAGAGCCTTTAAGAAGGAAAACTGGATGGATTCCAGTAAGATTTTTAAGAGCAAGATGTGGGTTTGGTCCACTTGGCCTTTAGCCACTGGCTCTCTGGTGGCCTTGACACATCCCTAGAACTCAAGAACATGTATGCCACTTCTTATGGATCAACAAAGGTCAGAGTGACATTTCAAGGCAGTTGAATACATTACCATCTGTTGCCTAAGTGCAGCATGACCTAACGGATCTTTTGGAGCAGGGCCCTCTCCCCCTTAAACCCAACTATTCCACCTCCTGAATTTCAATGTTGTGTAATCCGGCCTCTGCTCTGACAGTGAACAGGGATTTGTCCAAAAAGCACCACTCTGAACTCTCCAATCCATATATTTCTTTGCACCCACCCTACACCCGAGTCTGGTGGTTCAGACATCAACTGAAGGAGCCAAAGCTGCAACCTTTCTTTACTTGTTACCCAATCAGGAGAGTAGGAAGCTGGATGTGTTTGGCTCTTCGCTTCAGGCGATCTATCCTTGAGGACAATAAAGGCTTCTTGCTCACTTGGCAAGTGGTCCTGTTGTTTCAGGAGTGTGGTGAAGGAGACGGCTGACAATATCCATCCTGAAATGCCAGTTGGGTTTTCCAAATTATCAGATTCTGTAGGTAAACTTGGATTCAGCAGAGTTTGTGACTTTCTTGATGGGATCTGGTGCTGTAGTCGAGAGGCTTTCCAGGATGTGCCTGTTACGCTCCGACAGCTCGGTTCTCGCCAGCCTCCCTTGGCAGTTACACCGGCTTACACCGTCCGGGGAAAGACATCACTGTGGCAGCGTTATCGGTTTCCATGGAGACTGTATGGACGTCGGTATCAGTATCGACCGCGTCAGCTGACACGCACATTACGCACTACGCGTACACCGATGCCCCGCCCTTTGCCTTCTTAATCCGGTTCCGCTCGGTGCTGCTAATTGTAGTCTACACGTACTCTTAAGTGTTTAGCCCTCGAGCTAATTCCTTCCTCAATCCTTCCATCTTAGAATTCCTGGTTTTCGACCTTGCTTTCCACTTTGGACTGTTCAAGGATTGCCCAGCTGATTTTGGTTCTACAAGCTGTTTCAACTCGGAACGTTTTCCTGGATTGCCGACGGCTGTTAGAAGTAGTTTCCCTATGCTTTGTAGCTTTTTGGTTCCTTCCACAAGAACTACATTAAAACAATCATCGTCTGACACTAATTGCTTTCAGTAAGTTTATATTCATTGTCATAAATACCTGTGATTTACTTCTTGGATAAAGACTGTCTACTCTCGCTGTGAAGAAATTACCCTCCTTGGACATTGTGCTGGAATTGTATTTTTACATTGCAAGTGCAGTTCAGGACGCTTTCCAGTTACCTGCACCAACCCGTATCTAGTGCGTCCCTCGTGCCGTTCGGTTGTTCCTCCCTAACTAACATTCCTGTTTATTATTTTCTCCTGTCGTGTCCTTGGAACTGGATTTCCCTCTTGGCTCCTCAACCATCTCCTTCCAGGTCAGTGGTGCATTCCTTAGGGGTTCAAGGGGATTAGTTAACTTAGTAGTTAGTTCCTTATTGTCCTTTGCATTTGATCTTTTAGGCTCTGTATCTGCTCTGCTATTCCAACTAACTTATTTAATAGATCGAGATTGGTTGATCTGAGAGTTACACCACTTCAGACCTTCGAATCTTGGTGTGCTGAGTAACAGTGCCTCTCTTGGTATGTGCCTGATGGGCAGGCTAAATGTGTGGACATTCCCTTAATTGGGGCAATCTACTTGGCTCTAAAACTGACAGTTCCTTGGAAAAGTTCAAGCTTGCAAAGCTACTGCCATATCCCTTAGTTTGCCAGTCCGGCAGCCATCCCTGCCTTTCCTAGGGAGGCGGGTGTGTTTGTTCCCAGTCCTCCTACTTTTCCCCTCAGCGACTGTGATCAGATGCCTGCAGGTAAGCGCCAACAAGAAGCATTACACCAAACGGAGGGGCACCTAGAGGTAATGTTTACATCTTCATGGACCCCTTCTCGACCCAGTGCAAAAACCTTTAATTTGCACTGCAAATATTCATTCTTGGTTGGTTACATTGATATTCATTTTCGTCCAAGTAGGTGAACTCCACATCATTCTCCTGGGCCTTGAAGGTAGTTTCTCCGAGCAACTACCTCCCTTTCCTCCACTGACCACTCTGCCCTGACAAGGCCCTCTTCTGTACCCTACACTCCCCCATGTTCCCTCCTGGTGAAGGGTACAATACATCTTACCCCCTTCAAAGAGGGTAACTGGATGGTAACCCCTTTATTTTTTTATGCAAAGGATGCCCGGGGTCTTCTCACCATCCTCGATCTGTGGCTGCTGAGCTTCTAGTTGTGCAAGGACAAGTTCAGAATGGTCACCATAGCCCAGATCGTGCAGTCTCTGGACCTTCCAGACAACTTCATTGGTTTGTGATCCATCCGAAGCACAAGTACTTAAACTGAAATGTAACCACTTCAAAGATACTGTGGTTCATTCTGGATAGTTCTGGACATGCTCTGGCAGGGCTTTCCGCTTAAATACTATTAACAACACCATCTACATGATGCAGCTTTTCCTGTCTGAGCCAGGTCCCAGACACTGCCTGTCTCATGCTTTTCTCCCATGGCCCCCTGCATCTTTCTTGTGCCGGTGGTTTGGTTGTAATTGTAGGGCAACATGGCCAAACCTTTGCACATCTTGAGCAACGTGACACCGGATTCCTGTGATGGACCATCAGAAGCAACTTAATAAAGAGGAGCCTTTTGGCAACCTTGGTCACAGTTAACAGAAATCGAACACCAGTCTGAAGGGCTGTGGTAGTTCCATGGATTAGACTGATGTCACCAGCGGTGGCAAGGAAACGGATCGGCCTGCTGGAGCTGCATGCTTTACAACTGACCTTTTGTAGCTTTTCCATCCCTATGTGAGGTGGAGTTGTGTGCAGATCATGATTTACAACACAGCTGCCATGCATTAATTAAACAAGCAAGATGGTGTGAGGTTGCTTCCTCTGTGCTAGTAGACCATATACATGTGTTTCATAGTACTGTAGATTGACGACTCTTGTCTGAAGGCCATCTAACCCAAATGGGGAACATCACAGATGCTCTGAGCAGGTGTTAATCTATCTTCCGCTTAGACAGTGCTAGACTTTTAGGTGACTCCTAAGCTAGGCCTCCACCTCCAATATGACAGTGAAAGCACGAGTTGGTCTCCAGGGTATTTCTCCCTCTGGGTGCTCTGCTGGATGTGTTGATTGTACAGTAGAATCGCAATCTCATCTGTGTTCCCTGCGATTCCTGTACTCTTGCTGGTGATTTGGAGACTGAGTTAGTTCTGGTCCACTCTCATGCTGATTACTCCTGACTGGGCTTAACGAACGTGTCACCAGGAACTCTGGGCATGTCCAACACTCCTTCCTTGCTCCTCCTGGGTAGAGTGGACCTGATCTCAGTCAGAGGGTGAAGTCCTTCTTCCTATACTGAGCAGTCTCTGCCTTCATTGTTGCCTGCTGAGAGGCTGACATAGCAGCCAGATCTGATGGACACAATCCTGGATGTGCTCCTGCTGGTCAAGAGGCCAGCTACCAAGTCGATCTATGCTTTGCAGGGGTTATACATTCTCAAGCTAGTGTCAGTTGCAGTGTGAATCCTTTGACTTTCCTGCCATCTTCTTCCTATACTTTTCTAGTTTCCTTGGCCCAAGATGGCCTTCATATTGACACTTTGAAGGGGTTCTTGGCAGCTTTTAAGCATGTCCTCCTTCACTTGCATTTTTGGCCTTTTCTGTGTTCACCATTAAGGTGATTTGAATGATTCCCATTTTTTTTGTGAGACGAGGAGTACACTCCAGCCTCCTTAAGCTTCCGTAACTCATCTTCTCCATGGAGAATGTGATTTTGTTGTTCAAAAAATCTGTATTCCCTCCACCTCGTCCATCCAAGACTAAGAAGCTTCATTCTGATCCCAAATGTGCTCCGAGGTACTATGCCAATAGACTACAGGAAGTCTACCAACTCAAGATCGGCTTTGATAGTCCCTCGCTGTTTCCAAGCATGCCCTATCCAGATGGATTGTTCGTTACATTTCCAAATGTTGTGATCTGCCCATCAAGGAGGTTCCTGCAGACATTCAAGCTCTCTTTAGCAAAGGGCTGGCTGCTATCTCTGCTTTGTAAAAGGGGCGGTCTAGTTGTTGAAATCTAAAAATCCTTCCCCACATTCCCCAAGCATTAGCTGTATTCCCATTCTGGTTAGGATGCATGATAGTTTTTCACTGTGCCATAGTTTCCTTGTGTAGGCGATGGTGCATTGCTCTTTTCCCTTTTCCATGTTCTGTGCTACTTTGGGAGTCTTAAAATGAGTATTCTGTGTGAGGCATTCAAGTTACTTGCCTTCAATAATGCTCAGTCTGGTAGGTTAGTACTTCCTGCCATGGATTTCCTAGTGACCTCCCACCTAACCCTTGTTACGATATGATCATACCATTTGGTAGTTCTATAGTTGCTTAGAGTGTGAAGAAAACAGGGCAAAACTGCGGTAATGGGGTGCCGCTGTCACTCCCCCATTTTGGGGGGGGGGGAATCTGCTGTGTGCATGCTAGTGGCTGAAAGAAGCCCTTGCAGACTGACCTTGCCCCCCTGGAGGATAGTTCTATGATGAGAAATCTGTGGGAGGAAGGTTTGACCTTGTCCCCTGGCTGACGGTTTTGGTGTCGGGTGAGTACTGGAGCAGGCTAAATCAATGGAGATAGATGGATGGATCTACCACTTAATCTTTATCGTATAATCACTCTGGTAAAAATGGTGCTCCTGCACGGTTTTTATATGTTTCTAAATGTTCCTTTGGTTCCACCTGGTGAGTATTTCGGGGACCTACGTTCCGCAATACTTCGGTTCATATGGGTAGGGAAACGGGACAGAATCTCATGGGATAAGTTAGTTGCACCACTAGATGAAGGGGGGCTGGCGTTACCTGACTTCATAACTTACTATGAAGTTGCTCAAGCAGGGTTCCTTGGTTTATAGTGATATTTTCGACAGTAAAAGCTTCTACATACCAAAGTTTCGACGACAAAGCATTTAAAAAAATAATAATAATTTAATGGGGGGGTTCCAACCCCAACCCAAAATACTTTAACTAAACGAAACCCTTTAACATAAAAAAAATGCATTGGAATTTTTTTTTTCAAAACTTTGTATTCGAAAGTTTGGTGTGTAGAAACTTTTTTTTTTCCAAAGAATGACCGGATACCGGGTTCCTCCTCTACTGGTACAGGGACCGCATGGATATGAGGCATGTCGAAGTGGAGAGGGCACTAGCTGCCCCATCCTCCTGAGGTTGATCATCTTGACAGCACCAGGTAGGACGTCTAAGTGAATTATATGGTGGAATTGACTTGCAGAGTGTGGCCACGCATAGAGTGTAAAACCAAAGGTGAGGTCATTTATTCACCAGAAATACCGGTTATTTATATCCCGGGCATTCCACTGACCAGCGGAAAAGGGCTATGTAACCTATACGAAACGGTAAGGCGACTTCAGGATCTCTACCCAAAATGGTCAGTTCATAACATTGGAAGAAATGCAGAACAGCCGGAAACACATGCCTTTGGGTTTATTTCTCTACTTCAGGTTGTGGAACTCCATGAAACTGGCATCCTCGACATTCCCTAGAGAACCGGAAATAGCCCTGACACTAGACAGAATGCTTAAAGGTTCACACCACAGAGGGGTGTCTTGGAGACAAAGTCAAATCCGGAAGATCACCCTGGGGGAAATGGGAAGCCTCACTGGGGTGTATATCCAAGCAGGTATGGAAATGGGTTAGGACGAAATTACCCAAATTGAAAAGGCCTACTACCAAAAGTCTGACCCCCATTCATTTGTATATGTAGGGGGGGTTAAAGTTAATAAAAATGTATGGGACGCAGAGACGCGCGCACGCAGAGACGCGCGCACGCAGAGACAGACGGAGACGCGCGCACGCAGAGACAGACGGAGACGCGCGCAGAGAGAGACAGACGGAGACGCGCGCGCGCAGAGAGAGACAGACGGAGACGCGCGCGCGCAGAGAGAGACAGACGGAGACGCGCGCGCGCAGAGAGAGACAGACGGAGACGCGCGCGCGCAGAGAGACAGACGGAGACGCGCGCGCGCAGAGAGAGACAGACGGAGACGCGCGCGCGCAGAGAGAGACAGACGGAGACGCGCGCGCGCAGAGAGAGACAGACGGAGACGCGCAGAGAGAGACGCACGCACAGACAGATGCCACACAACGTTCGAGCACTCAAGACCAAACAACCTTCTTACAAAAGCTGGGTCCCTACCTACACCATTGCCACCATTTTTTTGGCGGCTAAAAGCAGGAGCAGTTCCGCTCATTTTCTCGTGCTCTTGGGCATATGTTTGGTGTAACCCAGACGTGCAGTTAGCGACACTTGTTCCACTATTCCCCCGGTAATGTTGCAAAGTGTTTAGAGGATTCCTTCCCAATAGGTCAAGATCCCAGGCAACCCCACACCAAATGTAAGAAATCTGCAAGTGTGCCACCACATCTCCCGCACCTGTCCGAAACCTCTGGGAAGAATCTGTGTAGTGAAGTTGGTATGTGGTGAAATTGATGCAGGTATTTAAAGTGTATCAATTTAAAGTTTGCATTGAGTGCAACCCGTTTCATCTCCCGACAACAGTATTTCCATGGATCTGCGTGAAATTACCGAGTTGAAAAGTCCGACCACCAAAAGTCTGTTTTTTTAATGTCATTTTTTTATTTATATATATAATACAAAATAGTGCTCTGCCTTTCTCGTAGCTGGTGCTGGGAAAGGAAACTTTGGCTAAGTTCCTAACATATATAAAAACACATGAATGTGGAGGGTTGTAACACTGCAAAAAACCTTCCACACAACATGCCACAGAAAGTTCCAGCACTCAAGACCAAACCACCTTCTTAGAAAAATAATTTGTTTTTATTCATTATAAAAACAAATAACCAACAATGCAAATTGGTAATATGGGGTAGGTATAAATCAAAAACCTCCCCATGGCATACAGGTTAAACAACACTCACCCCTCAGGGTAGAAAATCGCCACGCGTTTTGCCTGGATATTCCAAGCTTCCTCAGACTGATCAAACTCCACATCCGTGAAACACATTACTTTTAAAATGAAAGGAAAGCGGCTCGAACGAGTGGCTCCTCCCCCTTCTCTCCTCCTATCCGGTCACGTGACCGCGAGATACTGCATTCTGAAACAAGATAAAGCGGACCACCATGATAAAATGACTCAATAGTTATTGTGTTCACTGTGAACACTCAGCGCTGATTGTATATACTATACCAGTGTGATACATGAGATACGAGGGAATGAGCCGCTCGCTCTATGCCGCATTACCTTACTCTAAAACGTACACATACGGAATTTTTAATCATGCGTCTATTCGCGTTAATGCACCTTATAATAACATAAATAGGCCTCATCTTCTTGATGAGAGTCCATCCATTACGTCCTTGGATATGAGATGTTGGACTCAAAGCTAAATAAGGCACAGCAACAGATTCCATTAGGGCTGCAGGACACAGTGCGCTCTCGTGGAGTAGTAGTAGAACAGGTTGAAGCGAAAAGACGAGCCGCGGCACAAATTCTTTTTAACCATGATAAAGTAGCCCTAGCAGATATGGCAGATGGGAGCTTGCCAGCAAGTTTAACTGTACTGGAGAATCTAGACAAATTGGAAAAGATCAAGAAAAGAGAAATCTCTAAATGGTGGGAAGCAACAATGCTCCAGACATTCTTGGAAGTTCAACGTATCCCAAGAGGAATAAGAATGCTAACCATCCCTACATTCGAAGATATAGATCCCAAACTAATAGACGAGTGGACACAACATACCAATGACTGTTCCTTCAAAATGATCGAGAGTCTCATTAAATACGCTAAAACTGATAGAATCGGACTCCTTAAGGACATTGAGGAAATGGAAGAACAACTGTTTGCCTCTGAAGATGGAGATGAATGCAAGAAACGCATTTAAAGAGTGGAAGAAAATCTTGAAAGACATGAGTGTGAAATTAGAATTAGAAAATTCAAAAGAGATTGTTTGGACTACGAACAGGGCAGAATATACACCTTCGCCAAGCGTTTCGATGCTCCCATAAAACAAAGACTTAAGCAAATTGCTATCAACAGTCAAACTCTCAGACACCGATGGGGCCCCCTCAAAAAGGATCTGTTTTTTTTTTTTTTTTTTTTTAGAAGAGTTCAAACTACTGCACCTAAACAGCAAAATGGGCGAGAGGGGAAAGGGCCAATACGCTGGACAAGGAAGAGGTGCAGCAGGAAATAGAGGATGAGGCGGGGACTTACAGATAACGATTTTCAACATATCCTCCAGAACACTTACACAAGAAGAAACCTTGGTTTTATCGATGGGTCTATCTTTTAGCCCCAATCATCTCCATGATTATACATCCACGAGGGTGGATCTCTTCAAGTTCCTCAAAGTTGAAATTAACTACACTTTATGCTACAAACGTTAATGGAGGAACACGAAACAAAGATAAGTCGAGCAGAGAGACATCCCCCTCTCACAGATGAAGACATGATGAGCCTCATGTGCCTTGCCAGCATGGAATCACAAACTGAGCCTGATTGGGAGTTGGTGTCCACTTTGGACAACGCTACATTGCAACAGAAATTTGGTATACCTACAGACATTGCCTGCCCGAACAATCTAAAACCTAAATCGATATTCTGTCCTAACATCATCTGTGGCCCTATTGATACTGTCGAAAGTCTGATCATAAAAAGATCTGAAAAAATTGCCTATGAAGATACCTCCATCATCAAGAAATCTCTACTACTTGCAATACTGGGCATTAGAGAATTTAAGGGACAACCACACCATAGTAATACGTCCCTCAGATAAAGGAGGTGGCATAGTGATCTTGGATAGTGAGTACAACATGGAAGCGAGTAGACAATTGAATGTCATCAGCAACTATGTCGTGGTAGAAAACAGTGTACTAATGGAAACTAATATACTATATTATTCTTTGTTGCGCAAATGGTGTGATATGGAATTAATTAATTGATGATGATGAATACTGGTTTCTCAAGAATCCTTTTCCAGTTACACCATTGATTTATTTCAATCCCAAGATTCACAAAAGCCTGATCGACCCTCCTGGTTGCCCTATAGTCTCCTCTATAGGGAGTCTTCTTGAAAATACCTCGACATTTTTGGATCATTGCTTACAACCTTTTGTGATCAGTCTTAGTTCTCATATACGAGACACTTCGGACCTGCTCACTAAAGTAGATAATGTCAATTGGGAACCTCAAAACTTCTTGGTTTCCCTTGATGTTGTCTCGTTAAAAACACCTCTATTATACACAGAGCTGGGATCGAAGCATGTAAATTCTACTTGGAATCTAGATGTATCGGTCATCGACAGCATAACAGGATGCTGTTGGAAATGCTTCAATTTTGTCTGGAGCATAATTATTTCTTACATGGAATCTCCATTTACAAACAAACCCAGGGAACGGCAATTGGGTCCTGTATGGCCCCAACGTATGCCAACCTTTATAAGGGGTGGTGTGAGACGCAGGTAGCTTGGAGAGACGAGATGGAAGAATTTACAAAACACATAGTTGTGTGTTATTGTTTCATAGATGACCTTTTTATCATATGGGACAGTACCGAGATACAACTACACAACTATGTCCACATTCTCAATGTTAAGAATCTTAATTTAGAATTAACATGTGTACACAGTAGGAAATAATTGGTATTCTTAGATGTGGTGTTTGTTGTGGAAAATGACAGTTTGACATCTAAGCTATTCGGGGAAACAACCAGTTCCAATTCCACGCTCCATGCCTTGAGTCATCACCCTACACCATTGAAAAATTCGATCCCTTATGGTGAATTTTTGAGAGCAAAGAGAGCATGTAGTAAAGATCCAGATTACCAGGCAGAATCCAAGCAGATTGGCAAGAGATTTCTCACACGAGGATACAACAAGAAGGTTGTTACAGACTGTTTTAATAAAGCAGAAGCCGCCAAAAGATTGGAACTGTTTAGGGCACATACTACCAAGAAAAAGGAAAAAATTAGATTCATTTAACCATCAAGCCAATAATATTAAATTTATTATGAAAAAATATTGTAATGTGCTCCTGACAGATCCTGATTTTAAAAAGGTGCTAGATGCAGTCCCTAATGTAACATACCGCAAAGCACCCACCTTAAAGACTATACTATCACCGAGTATGGTGGTTACATAAGCTCTGCCGTTAGGCCACTTTATGAAACAAGACCTGGCAGGTATCCGTAAATGTGCAAATTGTAAGATGTGCAATTTTGTATCCAAAACCCCCTTTGTGAGTTCCAATGGTTTAAAATGCAGATACAAATATAAAATGACATGTATTACAAAATTTGTAGTATGTTATCACTTGTACCTGTGGCCTCGACTATATTGGATCAACTATAGGAATGGTCAAGTTAAGAATCCTTCAACATTATAGAGCCATCAAGAATGGTGATGTCACTAACCCTTTGACAGGACATTTGTTAGAGAAACATGTTGGCAATGTAAAGGAAATGTCATTTTTGGGTCTTGAACATGTGCCACAACATAAGAGACTGGGAAACAAAGAACTTAAACTTGTACAACTAGAGGCGTCTCTAATTTGTAAATTTGACACCTTGAGACCTCAAGGACTGAACATTGATCCAGAACGGTATGTATTTCTCCAATGAATTTGAACTATCCCGGTTAATCATTATGAGCATGGAAAGGTTCTGGGTGCTATGTTTCCCTCTCCCCCTTTAGAAAGAGGGTAGAGAAGTTATAGTGGTTATGTCAACTTGATACTACTCAGTGGTGAATTCCATTAAACAGTGAAGGTTACATAGATGAAGTATTACAATTCAGGGTGAGTTGCAACGGCACTTTATCATACCCATGCATTAATGTTTTATAACTCTCGGTTATTTGCACTAGCACTTTATTTGTTAGAGTGATTATTTGAGAACCAGATGAACTTGCAATTTATGATCCTCCCTGATGGTTATACTATGTGCTGCCTTTTTTTCCCACCGCCATTAAAGATGGTCTTTATCGATTATACTGACAGGATGATTGCAAATGGAGGAACATGGTAAAACATGGACATTTTAACATTACGTGTATGCACCAGCGATAACATGTGAACATGACTGCTCTGGTGATCTGCTGTATTTTAATTCCAATGAACATGCACTTTATGGGCAACCACTATTTGAGGGGATATGTTTAGGGTGAAATTGTTTGTAAATGAGCTTTAACATTGTCATTTACTATACTGAAACAGTGCTTCTCCACGAGAGGGCACTGTGTTCTGCAGCCCTAATGGAATACAATGGTTATAGAGGTGTCTATTGCTGTGCCGTATTTAGCTTCGAGTCCAGCATCTCATATCCAGGGACGTACTGGATGGACTCTCCTCAAGAAGATGAGGCCTATTCATGTTGTTATGAGGCGCATTAGCGCAAATAGACACATGATTAAAAGATTATGAGTGTTCACAGTGAACACAATGACTATTGAGTCATTTTATCATGGCGGTTCCCTTTATCTTGTTTCAGAAAGCAGTATCTCGTGGTCACGTGACCGGATAAGAGGAGAGAAGGGGAGGAGCCGCTCGTTCGAGTCGCTTTCCTTTCGTTTTAAATGTAATGTGTTTCACGGATGTGGAGTTTGATCAGCCTGAGGAAGCTTGGTATATCCAGGCGGAATGTGTGGCGATTTTTCCACCCTGGGGGGGGTTAGTGGTGTTTAACCTGTATGCCATGGGGAGGTTTTTGATTTATACCTACCCCATATTGCCAATTTGCCTTGTTGGTTATTTGTTTTTATAATGAATAAAATCGAATTATTTTTGTAAGAAGGTGGTTTGGTCTTGAGTGCTGGAACTTTCTGTGGCATGTTGTGTGGGAGGTTTTTTGCAGTGTTACAACCCTCCACATGCATGTGTTTTTATATGTATTAGGAAGTTTCCTTTCCCAGCACCAGCTACAAGAAAGGCAGAGCACTATTTTGGCAACCTTGTTTTATATATATGTATGTATGTATGTATATGTATGTATATAATATGAAAAAATGAAAGAAAAAAAACAGACTTTTGGTGGTTGGACTTTTCAACTCTGTAATTTCACGCAGATCCATGGAAATACTGTTGTCGGGAGATGAAACGGGTCGCACTCAATGCAAATTTTAAATTGATACACTTTAAATACCTGCATCAATTTTACCACATACCAACTTCACTACACAGATTCTTCCCAGAGGTCTCGGACAGGTGCAGGAGATGTGGTGGCACACCGGCAGTTTTCTTACATTTGGCTTGGGGTTGCCTGGGATCTTCGCCTACTGGGAGGGAATCTTCTAAACACTTTGTAACATTACCGGGGGGAAAGTGGAACAAAAGTTGGTAACTGCACTTCTGGGTTACACCAAACATATGCCTAAGAGCACGAGAAAATGAGCGGGACTGCTCCTGCTTTTAGCCAAAAAAAGGGTTGCAATGGTGTAGGGAGGCACCCAGCTTCCTGGTCTAGAGCAGTGGCGGGCGATTGTCTCATACTGTAATGACATGGAGACCCAATACGGTAGACTTATGCACCCCCAGGCTAGACCCAGCGACATATGGGGACCGTATATCGAATATTTGATTGCCCAGTCTAAAATACCCTGAGACGGAACTTGTTAGAATTTTCGACAACTGTAATCTGTAGGGTGTATAGTCGCACAAGACCGTATGGTTTGAGCAAGAGTGAAACTGCAGGTCAAAGCCTCTGGAACACAACTTATCTCATTCTTCTAATAACACAATGCAAATGGTAATGTGTTTTGAACTATAATACATACATCTAATGATACTGTGAATGAAATGTCTTCTCACTGAGCTGTTATGTTTCATTTGTATTGTCAAGTAAGTGCCGGCACAATTGTGCTGTACGTATTAAGAAATGCCAATAAAGTTTTTTTTTTTAAGAAAAAACTGCACGTCATCCTCGAGAACCCGCTATTCTTCCTCCTGAAGGAAACATAAGCAGCGCTGGTCGAGGTCCAAGGAACAGGGTAAGCCTGAATTTGCCACGGCAACATCTTCAAAAGAGGAATGTTAGTCCTTTACAGCCTCCATGGAAAAAATATTCCAGCAAACCCTGAAAAGTGTAAAAAAGTCACTTTATCCCAAAAAAAAGAGCAGACACTGCTCCTGTATGTCATTGAGCTTGAGTATTGGTAAAAAAAAGGCATTCCTCATCTTGATTACCCAGTGAAGCCAGTGGTCTCAACTTAATGGTCATACGTCAGACAACTGCAGGTCTGGGAAAACATTCCCAGAGAACAGGAATGGTGGTCCCAGTGAGACAACCCACTTTCAAAGGTGTTGTTTTGACAACCTTGACCACAACTGATTCTAGTCATGGATGCATCCCTGAAGGGATGGGGGCTCACCTTTTAAGATCTGGTGGTGAGTGACATTTGGTCTCTGTTTGAATGCTGGGACCACATCAATTTAGCTGGAGTTGAGCTCAATCTGACTTGTCCTTGGGTACAGGGTAAGACTGTACTGGTCCTGACTAACAACACAGAGACCATGCACTATCCCAGCAAACTGGGTGGTGTGGGCTCCTTGCCCCTGTGTAGAGCAGCAATGGGACTGTGATTTTGGGGATCTGGAGAACAGCGTATCTTTAACACCAGTTTATCTCGCCAGCTTGGAGAGTGTGGTTGTGAATGCCTTGAGCAGATGGACTTCCACCTTCCATGAGTGGGTGCCCCGTCAGGAAGTTCTCGAGGAGGTAATCTCTCATTGGAGACTTCTTGGGTCAACCTCTTCGCTTCCAGTTTGAACAACAAGTGCTCCAGTGAATTTCCAAGACCGGGAGCTCTGGTGACACCTTGACTCTCAAGTGGAACTTTGACCTACTCTACGCGTTCTCACCAACCCCTGTCATATTGCTGGTTCTCAGGACGCTACTCCTGTATGGGTCCATGATGATTTTGATGCTCTGGACTGGACCAGGAAAATGTGGTACCCAGAGTGGCTGTACATGTGCATCTGCCCTCTCTTGCGCCTTCCGCAGAGAGCGAACCTCCTCTCCCAATCAGACGGATGAAACCTGCATATAAACCTCAACAGCCTGAACCCTCATGCTTGGCTGCTGAATGATTGAGATATAAGGATTGGGATTTGTTGTGGGATGTGTTGAAAGATGTCTTGAGCATTACTGCTTTCTGCTAGGAGACCCGCCACCAAATCCATGTATACCTGCTGGTGGTGTACATTTTTTACTTGGTAAAGGGACAGGGATCTGGACCATTTTACCTGTTCTGCATCCTCTGGTCCTGATTTTCTGCTTTCTTTGGCCCGGACGGACCTGCAGATTGACATAAGAAGGGGACCTTGCTGGCATTTCGGTTTTTGAGAGAGCCCCAGAGCCTGATTCTTTCTCACAATCCCTAAGGTCCTGCTATTTCTGCTGCATCAACACAATCAGTATCCCCCTCGTCAGTTTGTTGTTCCGGCATGGGATTTAAAATTAGTGTTAACATTTCTTATGGAAGCTCTGTTTGACCCCTTTGTTCTTGTGATGCAGGAAATGCTTTGACGGGACAGGGCCTCCTTGTCCTTGTCCCACTATTCCCCTAGACTGTGTTTTCTGTTTGGTTTCTGCACAGGAGTTTGGTTTGGGCCCCTAGCAGTGCAGGTCTTCATTTTGTATTGTTGAACAAGACCCATGGTAATCATCATCATAGTAAAGTTTATTCAGATGAAATCCATAAACCAGTACAAAGCAATATAAATATACATAATTCAAGGTAATAAATACAATATTTATAATTACAGTAAAACTCCCATTAGTTGAAATCTGATAAAATCCAATACAACTTTTTAGGTTTGGGTGTTTAACATACGTTTTCATCTATTCCATGCCTTTCTCAGAAATTCTAGGGAAAACCAGGCAAAGACTATAAGCTCAGCTTGCAGCAAGGATATAAGTGCAGGTCCACATTGATTGAAATTAGCTTCTCTCAGCAGTGGAGTGATTATCTGTTTCCTAATGTCATCATAGCATGGACAGAACAAAATAAAATGTAACAGATCGGGGACTGCTCATAACCCAGCCAATTCCTAGCTCTTAGAAGCATACGGTTAAAGTGTTCCCTAGTCACCGGCCAGCAGTTCTTGGTGGAGGCCCCTCTTCCTGAGGAAGCCCCACAGGAGTCGGTGTGCTAGCAGAGTTTTTGGGAAAGTGCACCACAATCCGGTCTGGCATCCCCCTCCAGAAGGATGTCCTGTAGGGCCAGCTTCCAGATGAACAAGATGTTGGACAGCAGGTTTAGGCTGACGGACGGGGAGCCAATCCTTCTTGCATACCACCCGCAGCTCCATTCCTCTGTGGTGGCTGCTGCCTCTTTGTATTATAAACCATAGTCTTCGTCGTCTTCCTCTATGGGAGCCACCTCCAGTTGCCTCGCTAAGGAGGATAAAAGGCCTTGAGTCCTTGGTGTTACTCCATCTCAGGACTGCATCTGCGGCAAGCCAACGCTGACACCCTCTTGGCTGCGGCAAACCAGAAGCTGTGGCGGGAGCCTGGTGAATTTCTGGCCAACCTCCATTCGGAAAAGCAAGCCTCCGTCAAAGGCTGGTCTGACAGATACCTGGGCCATGTGCAGGACCTCATGGAGTCTTCCGTCTTCCACATCGACAAAGCCAGCAGAGCGCTATGCCTCGCAGACGGGATGAAATTAACGGTGTGGATGCATGCCACTAAGGCCTGACAGGTTGCCCAGTGGCAACAGGAGGAAGCAGCACGGGACGTTGCATAGGTTTTTTCTGCTTCCTCTCCTCTGCCTCTGATCCCAAGAAGCAGTGACATCAAGGTCTGAGAATGCAGCTCTCTTGTGGGGGATTGGGGGTGCATTTGTCTCTGTTCCAGGACACCTGGAAGCATATTTTCAGCAACCCGTGGATCCTAGCCATAGTCTCCACTGACTTCAGTCTTCCCCTTCCTTTGCCTCTACCATCCTCTCCTCCTCTTCATCTGATTGGGTCACCGGCTCTTTTACGGGAGGTCCATTCGCTCTTGGAGATGCAGGCTAAAGAATCGGTTCCTCTTGTAGACAAGGACCTTGCTTACTATTCCAGGATATTTGTGGTACCCAAGAACAACCAGGCTGGCCCTGAGGGTAGTAGTGGACTTGCCTTTTCTAAATCGAACGCTTCAAGATGACTACTCCCGCGCACATAGCCGAGCATCTCTGTGCAGGGGCCTGGATGTGTTCCCTGGACCTCAATGATGCGCACCTGCATTTGCCCATCTATCAACCGCATCGGAGGTTTCTGCGGTTCACGATTGTTGTATCACTTTCAGTAGCAGGTGCGGCCCTTTGGCCTAATCTCAGCCCCTTGTGTCTTCACAAAGTTGATGAATGCAGTGGCAGGCCTCCTCTGCTTGGAGGGCCATCATCTATACACTTATCTGGAATACTGGCTGTTGAGAGCGGTCACCCGAAGGGGTGGTGCACTCCTGCCAGAGATTGGCAGATATCCTTCACCAGCTGGGGTTTCCCTCAACCAAAGGAAATCACAATTATCATCTCAGGAACAGGTTTACCTAGGGGTTGGTTGGAACACTACTGTCAGTGGGTGTATAAACCCCCCAACGCCCAAAAGGTTTATGTCCCTCTGAAAGGCAGTCAGACACTTCCTAGCCAACTCGACCACCTTGGCATGGTAGTTTGAGACCCTGATTTTCGGATCTGCTGTAAATATGCTCCCAGGGTCCCGTCCATCTTCCGATTCCCAGTAGGGGCTTCCTTACTCAGCAGGGCATGACAGTGGCGCATCTGGCCAAACTGGCCCTGGCAGCCTGGTTCCTGATCAGCTGAGGCTTCAGCACACTCTATTTTCAGATGATAAATGGGACATTGTTCAGCAGGCCAAGTCCCAGTATAAGAACAAATGGACTAGCTTCTGCCATTGGGCTCGTGACAAGGGGCTGGACCCTGTCTCCTATTCTCTGGATGATGTACTGGCTTTTCAATGGATTGCTTTTCTCCCGTAGATTCCTCATCATGATAGATATCCATCATCCAGCTCTGCTTGTAAACCTTTCGACGGGGGGCGTAGTGGACCTCGACTCGGCCCTCGATCCGTCTTTTCCGGCTCTCGATCGTCGACTTCGGAAGTGATCTCAGGCATCGTAAATATAGCACGTCACTATGCCCCATGCTTCAGTTTTTTTTTCTGTGCGTTTGCACGCTGCATCAGGAACACGACTCTAATTTACTTGACTTTTTTAGAAACAATTCGACTGAATGTCGTCTCGCAGGGTTTCGGGCTTCAAGCGATGCCGCAATTGCAAAGCCAAAATGTTTGTGACCGACCCCAGACGATGTCTCTGTGGTGTCTAGGTGTTAGTCACGACACAGAGGCCTGCAAGTCATGCGCAAAGATGCAGCCGAAATCCCTACATGAGAGGGCCTACATGAGAGGGCCGGAAAACTGGTCTTGAGCCGACCGTGCGCCATGTCTCTGGTGCAGTCGCTTGTCCGATCTTGAAGGCTGAGTCGGAGGAGCCCACCCCTGATGAGGGGAAGGGACGACATTGCAAGAAGACCAAAAAACTGTCCCATTCCAGGAGCCTTTCCTCATTGTGTTCCTCGCGTATGAAGCAGCAACACCGTCATCAACGCAAGTCCAGCTCGTCGTCGGAACGAAGCAAGCCCTCGGCTGGGCCGACCACTCAGGAAGAGTGGAAAGCTTTAAAACTTCTATTCTCAATGTGTTTCAAAGGCAAGCTACTGTAGGTGCGGCTCCGGCCTCCGACCACAAGCTTTGACGGCACTCAGTGCTTCCGACTCTAAAACAGCGACTCCATCAACATGAAAATGCCTTTGGCCGCCACTCCTAGGCATATGTCTCTGGAGGGCCGTAAGGCCGAGGCCCTCGAAGCCCATCGGTTATCCAAGCGTCCCTCAGCGCTGAAAGAAACATCTGCATCAAAAGCTTCAGCTTCAAAACCTATTCTCAAGGTCTCAGTGCCGACAGTCAGCGACAGTTCATTTGTGCCGCTGTCGAGATTTGGTTTCTTCTACTGTAATCCATATTTGGCATTGATGATCCCGAGGACCCAGTTGACCCAGTCCACATGGGAGCCGGCAGCGTCGCTTCTTTTTGACAACCAGGCCGATTTGTTGGCCCTAGCTCAGGATCTACAAGACACCAGTGGTCTGGGTACTTCTCCAGACCTTGAGTTGCAACAAAACGAGCCCTGTAACCATGCTAATATCAAGTTCAGGGATCTGATTCACAGGGTTGTTGACACCCTTTGGTTGGTGGCATCCACTACACCTCTTCATGGGTATAAGCTCACCGACATTTTGGACGAGGGTCCCACAGTCTAGCATAACCTGCCATTCACCCCAGCCATTGCGGACCCTTTAGCCTCCTTCTGGCAGCACCCATGTACCTTTCCCCCTGTGAATGCCAATTTTGCAAGGAAGTATATGCCGGCAAGAGGAGACCCTTCTTTACTCGCCACACACCCTTCCCCGGAAGGGTTGGTTATACAGGCTGCCACTATTTCCACCAGACCTGCGGCATCCACTTCCAATCTGCCTACGGACATAGGGAAAGTCATCCGACGCACTGTCCAGAAAGGTGTTCACCTCTAGTAGCATGGCGCTCAAAGCCACTAACGTAGCATGTGGATTCGCCAAGTACAACTTTGGCTTATGGAAGCCTGTGGAACATGCTGCTGAATACGTCCCTGAGGGTGCCATGCTGGATGGATTTTTACAGCTGGTGGGAGATAGTATGGAGGGTAGCCAGTCATTGCAAATGGGAATGGATGTTGCAGACTGCGTTGGCCTAGCAATGGGTTCAGCAGTAGTGAAGAGATACCAAGCCTATCTGAAAACTTATGGCTTCTCTCCAAATGTTCAAAACAGGCTGCTGGAAATGCCTTTCAAAGGGGACATGCTTTTGGGCCAGAAAGCAAACAAAACCTGCCTCCAGGGGCAGAGGATATAGACGTTATGTACACTATGGCAGGAAGGCACTGCTCCCACAAGCCAGGCAAGGACAACAGCGCTTCTTGTGTCCTGTAAGGGGCAGAGGGGCCCCTAGAGGCCAAAAAGCAGCAACAGCGGCAGGGACCCCTGCAACCTCTAAGCCACATTGATGTTTCCCTCCCATTATGCACCCGTTGGTGGACGGCTGGCAGGGCATTGGCCCCAGTGACAGGAAATAACTTCTGTTGCCTGGGCCCTGCAGTTACTTTGGTGGTGTTATTGTCTGCCTTTCCTACAGAGGCTTCCAGACAGACCTCCACCTCCCCCAATCCAACTGGGACAGAAGCTCCAGGAAGAACTGAGAGCCCCGTTATCTAAGGGTGCCATGGAAGATTTACCTCCCTATTAGGGAGGGTCAGGTTGGTATTCCCAGTATTTTCTGGTGCCCAAAAAGAGGAGGTCTCTGTCCCATCCTTGACCTCGGGACCCTAAATAAGTTCCTGAGGAAGGACACATTCAGGATGGTGACGTTGAGAGAGATTCTCCACGCTCTCGAACTCCAGAACTGGCTGGTGTCAATGGATCTAAAGTACACTTATTTCCATATGCCTATGCACCAAAAGCAGAGGAAGTTCTTAAGGTTCCTCATAGGCGACAAGCACAATCAGTTCAAAGTGCTTCCATTTGGTTTGACATCTGCGCAAAGGGTCTTCACCAAGCTCATGGCGGTAGTTGCGGCTCACCTCAGGAAATCGGAGGCCATGTATTTCTGTATCTGGACGACTGGCTGATATGAGGGAAGTCAGCTGGGCAAGTTTTGTCACATCTGGTAGACACCTGCCTACTACTGCACAAGCTGGGCTTCTCCCTCATCTTGGAGTCCCATTTTACACCAGTTGAGCGGATCCAGTTAATTGCAGCAGTTCTAGACACCCCGGTAGGGAATGCTTTTCCTCCCGAGGAGAGAGTCAGCAACCTAGCCCAGATGGTGCATTGGTTTCAGAACCACGCCACCCTTCCAGCGGCTTCCTTCCTCCGCCTCCTGGGGGTCTCAGCCTCCTGTATTTTTCTAGTGCCAGGGGCCAGGCTATGTATAATATCCCTGCAGTGGCTCCTGGGGGACAAGTGGTCTCATCTGGGAGTGCTCACGGATCTCCTTTCAGTATCCAGCCAGGTAGGTTGCGAACTCGGCTGGTGGAACAAGCGCAGCAATCTATTGGCAGGGAACCCTTCTGGCCTCCTTGGCCCCAGGCCCAAGTGTACACAGATTTGTCTCTGAAGTGTTGGCGGCCTCTGGTCCCCATCAGAAGCCAGGTGGCATATCAACAGCCTGGAGTTGCGGGCCATTAGGTCAGCCCTGAGGGCCTTTGCCCCATCTCTCAGAGGGAAGCATGTTCTCATCCTGATGGACAACATGGTGGCCATGCACTACCTCTGCAAGCAGGGTGGTGTGCATTCCTGCCCACTCTGCACAGAGGTAATTCAGCTGTGGTTCTGGTTGCGAGAGAACCAAATCTCTGTCTCTGCAGTTAATCTGGCAGGGACTGAACACCTTGGTGAATGCTCTCAGCAGGCAGAGCTCAGTCTCACACGAGTGCGAAGTGCGTCGGGACATTCTTGAGGAAGTCTTCGCTCTCTGGGGTACTCCGGCAGTGGATCTGTTCCCCACGGAGTCCAACAGTAAGTGTGAGCAGTTTTGCTCAAGAGAATTTCCAACGAACAGCTCACTGGGGGATTTGTTTCTGGTGGATTGGATCTTTCCTCTCCACTATGCCTTCGCCCCTATTCCCGTCATCTCTTGGGTTCTCAGGAGGTTGAAGAGATTTCGAGGGACCATGATCTTGATGGCCCCGGATTGGGTGAGGAGAACGTGGTACTCAGATCTCCTGGATCTGACCATCTGTCCACCTCACTGGTTGCCTCGCCTGACCCATTCGGAGGGTTGAGTGCTCCACCCAACCCCGAATTCCCTCAACCAACATGCATGGATCTTGAGAGGATGAGGTATGATGGCTGAGACCTCTCAGAGGAGGTGCTTGAGGTATTGCTGGCTGCACGCACACCTTTTACTAGATCTCTGTATGTGTGCAGGTGGAGTAGATTTGAGGTGTGGTGCAGGGAACGCAAGACTGACCCGATCTCTTGCCCCTCCCCCATAGTGATGGAGTTCCTTCTGTCACTGGCCTCTTCAGGTTGCCAAAGTCAAAACGTATTCGGCAGCCGTGTCTGTGTTCAAGAGGTCCCCAGACCAAGGTTCCTTTTTGACTATTCCGGTCATGGCCCAGTTCCTGAAGGACCATCTCAACAAGCTTCCGCCAACCCCATTTGTTGTCCTAGATTGGTGCCTTAATCTGGTTTTGACATACTTGATGCAGTTCTGTTTGAGCCTAATCACTCGTGTTATTTGCAGCTATTATAAGACAGACTTTTCGGTCACAATCACATCTGCCAGAATGTTTAGCGAACGGCAAGCTTTGTGCTGCAAACCTCTCTTTCTGAAGTTCTTTCGTGAGAAAGTCTCTTAATGTCAGATTCAGATTCCTTCCTAAGGTGGTTTTAGAGTTTAATTTGTCCCAGTCTATTGATTTACCGGTCGTTTACCCTCCTCCACTTCCCTCAAAAGAGGAAGAGCAGTTCCACCGCCTTGAACCCAAGTGAGCGTTAAGCTTCTATGTTGCTAGCACATCCGAGTTTAGGGAATCGGACCAGTTGTTCGTGGCCCATTCCTTGTTTAGAAAAGGTCTGCATCACTAAACGAACCCTGTCAGTAGAATTATTTTGTTTTATGCATATCCGAGTGTTGCCAATTGGCAGGAAAGTTGTTCCAGCGGGCATCAGGGCCCACTCAGCCAGAAGGGTTTCATCCTCTACAGCCCCCAGATAGGGGTTCCTGTTAAGGATATATGCCGAGCAGCCACTTGGTCAGCCTTAAATACACCAAGCACTATGCCTTGGATGTTGCACGGGGAGCTGATGCAAGGTTTGGTAGGGTGGTTCTACACAATCTACTGGTTTAAATCTTTATGCCCTCTTCCTTTATCTTAACTGCTTGGGGAGTCTATCATGATGAGGAATCTGCTGTAGAAAAGCAATCCATTGAAGGTGAAAATACTCACCATAATGATCTTTCAATGGATTATTCTCCCGTAGATTCCTCATCAATCCTACCATCCATCCCCGCTCAGAAAGTTCTGTGGGTTGTCGCGTCTGTCCAAACGAGTAGGTATCTACTGATGCAGGGGTTGTCGGTCGGACCCGGACAGCTGCGGTCTCCACCCACGTGATGCGTAGTGCAGCGATGACTGACTGGATCTGCCCTCCTAATCTTGTCTGCTTAACCCGTAGAAATATTCTCCTTATGTTTTTGAAATATGAGCTCTCCATCCTGCGTGGATTTGCAGGGGCACATCGATTCCAGTTACTTCACTGGTTTGAAGGCTCGGGAGAGTTCCGGAGAGTATTGACTCTGAGGTTCCTGGTGAGGACCAGTAAGTATTAAGTTCATAGGGTTCAATATGTCCGGTGTTCACTCTTGTTCCCCCCTTCCTTTCTTGTCTTGCAGCTGGCTCGTGAAAAGATGCTCTTGTGGCAGCTGTTGGCGCTCAGGTAAGAGTCTGTATTACCCGGCGCTGTCCGGTAAATATTGCACGTGGAAAACGTGTTTTGTCTCTTTAAAGATGTGTTGCGTGAAAATATGGAGAGTCACAGAAGGATTCCTCCGGTGGTAAATCAGGTAAGTCTATGGTAGTAAGAATTAGATTTGTTGGTTCCCTCGGCTCACCTTGTGGTTTTCTTTTGTCTCCTAGGTGCCGAAGTTCGGCAAAGAAATGATGGAGGCAGCGCCGACCCGAAGGATGCTGTGAAGACTGGTGAGTATGGCGCGGCGCTGCAGCTGCGGCGCGTGCAGATATCATGTTCTTTACAGGTCCGGAGACGAGATGGATCCAGAATCAGGTGTGGAATAGAAATAAGTTTGTTTTCTAACCTTGTCCCTTTCTTTCCTCTTTGTTTTAGGAGCTCTGGATTCGAGGTGGGCGTGGCAGAAGACTGGATGCAGGCTGCAGGCACGGTGAGCGTTACGCTGCTGGATGCAGAATAACGCGAAGCGTGTGTTGCTGGTCGGGCGTGGTTTAAATAGCCTCAAAAGTAGTCCCAGGTAAGAAGTCCCTAGAACCACACCAGAGTAAAAAATAGTCCCTGTAGAAAAATAGTCCCTTTCAGGCTTCATGTTGGATTGGAGTCATTTGCAGCATGGTCTGCCTGAGGTAAGTAATGATTATGACCCTGGCGCCTTAGGCGCCAGGACTGATTTCTACTATGAGCCGGGCGCCTAAGGCGCCAGGACTGAACCCAGATAGCCCCTAGCCGGGCTGCTGAGGTTTTACTAAATGTCTAGATGCCTGCTCCCGGGGCTGATGGGCTTGGTCCAGATGCCTGGGGGTAGGCATCATGACAATCACCCTATTGGGCTGTATTCTTATTAAAATGTTAATGGCTGAATAGCCTCCTCTTGTGGTTTTTCCCTCTGCGGCATTCAAACGCGGAGGGGGGTGGAGGAACTGAAGCATTGGGCGTTGTGACGTGATACATATATGAGGCCTGACGTCACTTCCAGATCCGGCGATCGAGAGCCGGACAAGTCGGAACGGCGGTCTAGTCGAGGTCCACTATGCCTCCTGTCGATAAGTTTCCGAACAGCAGAGCTGGATGATGGATATCGATCATGATGATGAATCTGCAGGAGAAGAATCCATAGAAAAATCATGACAGTGGACACACCTGGCTCGTTCTAGAGTCCAGGTATATGCTGTGCACATTTGGCGACCATCGGGGCTAACAAGAATTCCCCAGAGCATGTGTTTTCGGCAGCCAACCCGGTTGTTAAGGCCCACCTTAAGGGGTTGTCTTGGCTTTTTCCTCCAGTGCATAGACCTCACCTGGACTGAGCCGATGGCTTCTGTGGACATCCGCTTGGTGACGCTAAAGACTGTTTTATTGGTGGCTGTCACCTCTGCGTGCATTTTTAGTGAGCTGCAGGCGTTGTTTTCGCACTGGCCATTCACCACGTTTCACAACTACAAGGTCATCTTGCGCACTTGCACAAATTTCTTGAACAAGGTGGTCTCCATTTCATCTGAATCAAGAGATCTGCCTGCCGATGTTTTACCCGAAACTGCAGTCGGAGAAAGAGAGGTCTCTGCATTCCTTGAACCTCAACGCGGTCCTCAGGTTTGCTCTCTTGGACGAAATCTTTCAGGAAGTCAAAGGCATTGTTTGTGCCTTTTGGGGGCTCCTCCCCCGACTCTCAGCATTCTAAGCCTTTGATTGCCCGTTGGATGGTTCAGGCCATTTCGGAGGCGTATGCATCCATGGGCAAACCTGTTCCTGAGGGTATTCATGCTCATGCAGTCAGAGCCAAGGCCACGGCTGTCGTGTTTCAGAGACACTCGTCATGGGATGTCTTCAGCAAAGCCACTACTTGGGCCACTCCGGCGGCCTTCTGTAAGCACTATTCACTGGACACCAGCTCCAGGCACGATGCAGTGTTTGGTCAGGCGGTTCTGAAGAACCTTTTTGCTTAATCCTAGTAATGAGGCAGGTTATCACAGCTCCACCCTATTCTTGTTCGGTGGATTCACCCACAGGGATGGAGAAAAGGAGACTGGACATATGAGTAATTAAAGTTACTCACCGTAGTGACTAGAGTACTCCTAGTCCATAGTTCCCTTTCCTCCATATATCCCACCCACCTTCCCCCGCTAGTATGCCAAGGGCTAATATGGATAAGAGTAGGCAGGTATCTAAGCGTCTGATGTGTTCAAAGGTGTCTAAAATGAGGCATTTTAGGGTGGGGCATTCCCACAGCTGTGCCCCCGCAGGCTATACTAAATTTAAAGGGTGAGCTCAAATTATTTATGTCAAAGGTTCCAGTAGCATCCCCATGTTGCGGGACACCCACAAGGATGGAGGAAAGGGGACTATGGGTACTGTAGTCACTACCGTGACTAACCTTAATTACTCGCCCTGTGGTGGTGTTCTTGCGGTTTGTCTATTAAAATGGGAGTCAAAATTCAATGTCGGAGGAGGCTGTGGAAATTAATTCCTTGCACAGGGGCTTCTTACTGGCCGCATGGTATGTCTTCTTGCTCCACTCACCAGCCATTCACATTTCCGCCTGGGAGTGAGAGGGGGTGACTGTTCTGAGCTGAAATTGGTGGTGTCACAGGATTCTGTTCCGCCGGCCGTTGAAGCGAAAACTGTCCAATTCCTATCTGCTTTGCTCCAATCTGCCGTTCCTCTGCTCTTCTGTACCAAAAGGAGCTTCCCAAATGTTCTTGTGCTGTTGCGTTAACTGGAAGAGCTCCCCGAAGTTGCTTGTGCCGCTGCACGAACCTAGCCCATATAAGAAAAAGCGGCGCAGAATTTTAATGGATTGCCTTTCTCCTGCAGATTCACCATCCAATAGATCTCTTCGACAGTGGGCATACTGCACTTCGATTCGACTGTCTATCCCTTTTGACCTGATGCGGGGGTCATCGACAACGGGTGTGACGTCGATCGTCGTACATAAATTCCCTCACTACTCCCGCGTACCTCAATTCCTTTTTTTCACACGCTCAGCTCATGGAACAACTTTCTTGATAACTTTCAACGTGCAAATTTGTCATTTTACCCGGTGCGATTTCGACACTATGTCCACTCCAAAGATGTTGGGCTTCAAGCGCTGCAAGAACTGCAGTTTCAAATGTCCCCACAGCGTCTGCGTGTGGTGCCTCTGTGTCGATCACATCACTGAGGACTGTGGTTCTTGTAGAATAATTAACCTGAAATTGCTATGGGAGCGGGCAGCGAAACTCAAGGTGTAGGGCTTCCTTCATTTAATCTCTGGCCCGCTCGACCTTCCGGTCATCTGAGCCTGATACTGAGGGGCCTACTGCTGAAAATAGGCATCGCAAAAGAGGCCACACTCTGAGCCACTCCTCTTCCTCCCCTAAAAGAAGGCAGCATTGGCGCAGACACGGTTCTGACTCATCAGATGAACCGGGCAAGTCATCCATGGGGCTCCTACATCCACGGTCGAGAGTGAGGCTTTAACAGGGTATTACCCAAATGGACCTTTTACAATTGACCTTTTGCACAATTGACCTAATTATAGTGGTCCTAATTGACCTTCTGCACAATTGACCTTTATAATATTTTACTTATTTTATATATGTATTGGGTTGGTTTTGGATTATAAATAATATAAGGGGATTGGGTGGGGAATTGCAGGGGGTTTTCGATTGGGTGGGGAGTTGCGGCGGGTTTGCCCGCGTATATGTCCTACTTGACCTTCTAAATTAGGTCAATTCTCCCGAGGTCAATTGTGAAAAGGTCAATTAGTATAAAACCTTTAACAGAGCAGATGCTTGACCTGTTTCAGAAAGCGGGTACAGGTAATCTCTCAAAACAGCAGGCTCTGGTGGTGCCCGGTAACCCCGGCCCCAAGCCGACCACCTCTTTGTTGAATCCTTTGGACTCGGCACCGCTTGTTGCCAATGTGCCCATGGTGCCTCTTGTTCCTAGTGCGCCCCCTGCATTGAAGCCACTTTCGCCACTGTTTGGCACGGGACCGTCTATTGGTGTCCATACCCGACCTTTCTGTTGTCCAGCAGTCGAGAACAGAGTTTTTCAACACACTGGTGACAATCTTTGATGACACAGACGACCAGATGTTGCTTGGTTCAACCCTGCTTATGCAGACTCTGAAAGCAGGGACATTTTCACTGAGCAGGCGGATTTAGTCACCTTGGCTAAGGGCCTCCATGATTTTGTATTTTGTATTTTATTTATTTATATTGCGCAGCCTGCCCACGGGCATCAGGGCGCATGTTTGGAAGGGTTACAATGAGAGGTTACAGAAAGGCAGTTACAGGAAGGCAGTTACATATTACAAAGTATAAATAAACATAAGGCAAAGAAATATACATATATTTACAAGGTCGTTAGTCAACCCAATATAGACAGCAATGATAGGATTGAGACAGCGTGTTTGCAGGGTGCAGTGAGTGTTTACAAAAAGGAGGCTGAGGCTTCGTCTTGCTCATAAAGCCATTGTTTTGCTCTATTTTTGAAGGAATGAAGGGAGGCGACATTCCTGAGATCATTGGGAAGTGAGTTCCAGAGCTTGGCTGCCAGGACTGGGAAGCTCGAGCCTCTGGCGGTCGGGAGCTTGAAGCTAGGAATGATGAGTGTATTAGCTTGTGCAGATCTTAGGGGTCTGTGGGCTGTGTGTTGTGTGAAGCGCTCTGACAGGTAGGCTGGTGCAGCGTTGTTCTGTGCTTTGTAACTAATAACCAGTGTTTTGAGGGCAATGCGCTGTGAGATGGTGAGCCATCGTAAGTTGCGTCTAGTGGAGGAGATGTGGGTGCGCCTAGGTATATTAAGAGCAGCCCTGATGGCGTTATTCTGGGTTACCTGAAGTTTGTCAATGTTTTTTTGACAGGTTCCCAAGTAAAGGGCATTGCAGTAATGATGGTCTGGACACCTCTCCCGATTGGCCTGGACACCTCTCCCGATTTGGAGACACAGCAGACTCATCCTTATGGGAATTCCAGTGCAAAATACCATGCCACACTGGATAGGGTGGTGGATACTCTAGGTTGAAGTGCCCCAGCCAGACCTTTGTCGGGTTACAACCTCAGACATTCTGGAGGAAGGCCTTCTACGAGAGGGCAATGGCCTTTAATGTGGCTCTTGCTGACCCCATTGCCACCTTATGGCAGAGGCTATGCACCACTCCCCCAGTGAATTCTGAATTCACAAAACATTGTAGGCTGGTAAGGGTAGACAGAGTTTATCTCTCCACTCATCCAACACCAGAGGGGTTAGTGGTACGGGTGCCTACTGTTAACACTAGGCCAACCACATCAATGTCTATACTCCCTACGTATAGGAAAGAAAAGAAAGTTGACACTCTAGTCAAGAAGGTGTTGTTGTCAGGCAGTATGGCCCTTAAAGCAGTTAACACATGCTGTACGTTCGCAAAGTACACATTTGGCTTGCTGGGTGCACTGGGAAGCCTCTCGGTACATTCCCAAAGAAGAGATGCAGGAGGGCTTCCAGAGGAGTGTCTATGATGGTCAATAGGTGGAGGAGCAGTCGTTGCATACGGTCCTGGATGTCGAGGACTGCGTCTGGGCTATGTGATCAGCGACTGTCTTGAGGAAAGAGGCATATCTGCGCACGTCAGGATTCTCGCCAAACGTCATTAACAAGTTACTGAAAATCTCCTTTGGCAGCTAGAATATGTTTGGCCCTAAAGCTGATGAGTCCTTGAAGAAGTTTAAGGACTCAAAGCTTGCTGCCAATTCTCGGCCTAGCTGTGCAGCAGCTGGCAAAGCCTACCTTTGGCTTCTCCTCAAGGGGAAGAGAATACAGGCAATATGTCCCCTTTGGTGGGAAGGGCCAGCTCCTGTAACCCAGGAAGAGGCAGAGGCTTTTTCCATGCTCCGGAAGGGGCAGAAGGGCCTCCGGAGGCCAGCAGATAGCGGCAGCAGCAGCTGGGATGGCTCTGCCCTGGATGCCACTTTGATTTCTCCCCCCCATGTGTCCCCAGTTGGAGGATGGATAGGTGAGCACTCTCCACGATGCAGGAGATTATCTTGTGATGCCTGATCTCTCCAGCACATCCAGGTAAGAGAGTAACTTGTTCTTCTCAGGCGCACATTGTAGAACGAGAGGCCTTCGAGAAGTGCATTTACACCATCCAGGTGGGATGGGACCAGTGCTTGAACAGTGAATTCAAAGCTGTCCGGAGGGAGGAAGGGCTTGACTTTCCGCAGGAGGGGGAGCTGATTCCAGGCTGTCTGAGATTTCTTTGCTATGTGTGTCTTGAAGGAGAGGTGTTTGTTGATGTGGAATCCGAGGAACTTGGCGCAGGTGGTGAGCTCAGGTGTGAAGCCCTCAGAGTTCATTGGTGATAGCCAGATCTGTATGCCTGGGTGTTCGGTGTTGTTGGTGAGGAGTTTGAATTCAGTCTTGGAGGGGTTGAGCTTCAAATATGCACTGGACATCTAAAACTGAATCTGCGAGAGGCAGGTTTTGGGCCTATGGATGTCCTTGATGGAATCGATCTCGAGTTATAGCTGTGTGTCGTTGGCGTGTTGGTGGATGTGGGTGTTGTGTGTCGCTAGGAGGGCTCCCAACAGCTTCTTGTATAGATTGAAAGTCACTGGGGATCTCAATTGCCTCATCTGGGTCAGGAGAAAATGGTACTCTGACCTCCTGGACTTACCATCTGCCCAACTCTCCAGTTGCCTATGCGTCAGTATCTGCTGTCTCAGTCGGAAGGTTGGGTACTGCACCCAAACCTGCAGTCCCTCCATCTATATCGGCGTTCCTCTTGAGAGGATGAGATATGAGGACTGGCACCTCTCAGGGGAGGTACTTGAGGTGCTACTGGCTGCAGGCAGACCATCAACAAGATCGTTGTACACATGCAGGTGGAGAAGAATTGAGGTATGGTGCAGGGAATGCGAGATTGATCCTATCTCTTCACCCACCAGTACAGTGATGGAGTTCCTTCTAACACTGGCCTCATCAGGCCAGCATGTTGCAACAGTCAAAGGATAATTGGCGTATTTGTCTGTTTTCAAAAGGTCTCCTGATCGGGGGTCTTTCTTTACTTTCCCGGTTAAGGCCCAATTCCAGAAGGGCCTTGTGAAATAGTTTCCACCTGTTCCATTTGTTGTCCCAGATTGGAACTTTAACGTCTCCCTTTGAGCCTTTGCATTCTTGCTCCATTCTCTTGCTTACTGTGAAGACTGCTTTTTTGGTGGCCATTACATTAGCCAGACAGGTCGGTGAGCTGCAGACTGTCGTGCAAATCTCCTTATCTGTGTTTTTTCAGGGAGAAGGTTTCTCTAAAGGTACGTCCGGGGTTTTCATCCAAAGTTGCCTTGGAGTTGCATCTGTCCCATGTTATTGACCTACCAGTTTTCTACCCGCCTCCCTCCAAGGAGGAGGAGCAGTTCCATCGCCTGGACCCGAAGAATGCTCTTAGCTTTTATGTTGCAAGAATGGCTGAATTTAGAAAAATTGACCAACTGTTTGTAGCCTTCTCGTTAGCAGGAAAGGGTGTGGCTGTCTACAAGCAATCCATCATTTAATGGATCACACACTACATTTGAGAATGTTGCCTCCATGCAGGGAAGGAATTACCTCTGGGCATCAGTGCCCTCTCCACTAGTGCAGTGGAAGCCTCTTTGGCTCTGCACAAGGGGTTGCCAGTGAGGGACATCTGCTGAATGGTGACTTGTTCTTCACAGCATACTTTCGTCAAACACTTTTGCCTGGATTTAGCCGTGGAGCTGATGCCCGTTTTGGGAGAACTGTTTTACAAAGTTTCCTTGTATAGGGACTTTAATCCCGCCTCCTTCAAACCTACTGCTTGGGGAGTTTATCTGATGTGGAATCTGCGGGTAAAAGGAGAAATTACTTACCGTAATGTTCTTTCTATTGATTCTTCTCCCGCAGATTCCTAACCACCCTCCCATCCATCCACGTTATGAAAGTGCCTGCAGTTGATGACTAACTTCTCTATTGGGAGAAAGAGGCAAACTCTTCTTTAAAGGGCTGCTGTAGAACTTGTGTGCGTTTCTGCATCCTTTTACAGTTCTGTTGCTCACTATTTAAAAAAAAAAAAAAAACACAAGTTAGGTTTTACTTTTTTCTTGTCTTTTTGAGCCAAATCATTTAATTCTTCCTCTGCGGTGGCTGAGCTTCAGGGGAAAGGGATGGGGAACTGGGGTACGGGGTTGTAGTGATGCAGTAAATGTACAACAACCGACGTCATGCCCGGAGTTGACGACCACCACATTGAGTCAAGAGAGATCGACGTCAGAGTTCAGCTGTACTACACCCCCTGTCAAAGCTTTCCAAGCAGCTGACGCTGGAAGGGATATCCGTCTGTTGAGGAATCTGCGGGAGCAGAATCCATCGAACATTGCAGTTAGTAATTTCTCCCTCTCGCCACTGTGTGAACCTAGCGCGGTTTGGAAAAAAGGCCTGCGTAAAGTTTCTTGTGTTGCTAAAAAAAAAAAAGATAATGGTACGTTTCTTGTCGCATTACACTAAACCAACATGGAAACTAAACACCCACGCTCGGCAAAACCGGGCAATATTTCAGTGGTGGTCAAACCGTAAGGCTCCTTTCGAGGAACAGGCGGAACCAGATTCCAGTGCTAATTCCTTACTTTTCATTTCGAAGGAGGCCATTTCGCCCACCCCTAGTCACAGGAGTTTGGGATCATCGGATGGGGCTGAAAACAACCATGCAAGGCTTCTGCCTGTCAAGTTACGATCGTCTTGGTACTGGTTTTCACTCTCTTGACGTCATCCTTAATAGCCTGATAAAGTTAAAGAATGTGTACATGTTTTTGGACTTCATTTGGGCTCAATTGAGGAATTAAATGTGATTTGCGTTAATTGTTTTTATTTCCTGTGATTGTTGTAGTTAATTCAACCAGACGTTTTATGCCAATGTTAATGGTTTTAAGTGGATTTTTTGTGGGCGCTGGAAATGGGAGTGTTTCTTATTGGCTATCTACTACCTTTTTGTGGCTTCAGTTGCACTGGGCAAGACTAGTTTTATCTTGAAAGAGTTTGTGGCAAGTTTTTAAAAATGTATTTAAAAGGTTTGAATTTGCAAGGGGACAACGGCTTCGTGACATTTGCATTTATCCGGTTTGTAATGGATGCCTCTTTAATTGCTAATCATATTGATACTGGAAAGGAAATACTCATTTCATGACATTGTGCGATGTACTGTGAATCGTTGTATAATCTAGCAACGGGCGTGTTATGTGCAAGGACCACAACATTCTCAAAATTGTGGGCTAACCCTTTGCATATCTTAACGATTGCACTTGTAATCACTAGGGTCTAGATGCATTTGCTTGGCTGTCCACCTGAAAAAGGTGTTTGTGATGCTGGCTTACTAGGGTTGAGATTTAAAAAGTAATTTTGGCTTAGATTGTTGTCAAAATATTGTTGGGTCAAAATTCAACAGTACATTTCCTGAAGAAAGGGCACAGGTGTTACAAACGGCCAAAAAGTCTTATATTTGATAGTCTTTATATCGCAAATTAATTTGCCCTTTGAGGATGCACATGAAAGCAATGGTGTCTATTCCTGAAAGGTGTTGACAGTCCTCTGGCGTTGATGGTTTGCTTTTGACATAAGAAAGCCACCACCTATTGGGTTTGTCAATGCATGTTTGTTTTGCGTTGATGTGCTTTCCCATGGTACATATGTTTGGTTGAGTTGCAAAGTGCTCACATAAATGCATCTTGAGTATTCTGGCACTTGCATAGGATGTGACGCACAGGTACACTCCAACGTGTTGTCAAGGGTGTACTGGGAACCAAAAGAGGCCCTGAAAATAATTTTCAAAGTGGCCCCATATTACACTTTTCAGCAAGCCCAGCCCTTCTCCTATGGGAACATTTGGAAATAAAATAAAATTAAAATAACACACAAAAGAGGCCCAGGCTGCAGAGACCTACCCAGAAATCTCCAGAGTTCCCTATAGGTCAGTCCACCCCTGCGTGTGGTATTCCCCAAGTGACACGGTGCATGTGTGGCTGTCCATGCTGGGGATCTTTGCCTTTCTTGGTTGTTTAGATTGAATTGACTGAGGGACACAGTGTGGGTGGTTGCTGGTTTCACAGTACGAGACATGGGTTATTGGTTCTGGACGGTTAAACTGGTGTTGATTTCGGTTTATATTATTTTTCTACCATCCCTAGGGCCTCCACATCCGTCTTCTGGTTCGGAACACTTACCTGTGGAGTGGGGGCAGGGAGTAAACCCATGCAATACATCTAAATGTAAACTGTACGCTTTCTTTATCTTATTTTTAATCGTTCCATACTCGTCACTGGCTGCTTCAGAATCCAACACTTTAGTTAGCTAATGCATTCCACGGATCCGTTTATAGTTTTCCTTCTTAAAACCCAGCCACGGTGTTCTGGGAATTGCATTTTCGCTGAAGCCACCAACATTGGAAAAAAAAAGTGATCTGTCGCTTGTTCCCAGAGCCCTGGGAACACCCTAGATGTATAATTGCTTTTACATCTGTGACAAGAGAAAGACAAGAATGCGTTTTCCGTGAACTTAGCAACAGATTGGCCAATTTTCTGTAATCTAGTAAATACAAATTGTAGCTTGATTATCCATCTACAGCTGTCAAGACAATCTTAATGGATGAATGAATGAGTCAAGTTCCGACATGAAAATATACAAATGTGGAGAATATGGGTCTAATCATGAGGCTGCTGCGTTTACATGGGGTCAGGTAAACAAGGCTCTGTGGTAATGATTATTAATTGTTAATAATGCCTTTGGGAAAACATTCACATTTCTCTTCTGCACAGAGCGCTGTTGCTGTCCCTTAAGTGGTTTGAAATCCTCGAGACATTGCCGGCTTAATAGTAATTATCATCGGTGGAGGATGGGTTTCTCTTGATGTGTTCTCCCTTTTTTCCCCCACTTTACAGCTCCTATGTGTCGCCTGCGTACATTTTCTTAAAATGGTATGCTGAGGGAAGCTATTTCAGGGCTATCTTGGTCATGGTGATTACATTGTTAGTCTTGAAGTCTTGGTGTCTTTTATTTTGGGCAGGGTCTATAGAGCAAGTATGATTGATAACGACACGGTTGTGAGGGTACATTTTTATTAAGGTTTCCTTTGAGTTATGGGTTATCGAAGGGCAACTTCCATCAGATGCATGTCGAATTGTAAAACTATAGGAGGCAGCACAAAGAAAATACAATCGTTATTAACGTGTTGAATCCTCTACAGTGGTAAGGATAGGCCTTGAAATCAACTGCTCTGGATTACTGAACTTTAGCTGTCAGCGCCTAATATAAAATTTTGAGGTGGGCGTATTTGAATCCCTATTTTTATAATTTGAGAGTAAATGTGATTTTAAGGGCATAAATGTCGTTTTTCTCCTTTGCAAGAGAGTAAAAAGTATCCGACACCTAGACGGAAAATGCAAAAAGTTGAAACTCTGTGTAAATCATTATCATGTGGGAGCGGTCCGCATGTGACAGAAAAACAAATTTCCCTTACAATTAAAAGATGATGCACAAATGGCTCAGAATAGTAATTACAGACTAAGCTTCCCCTGCGTGCAAAATAATAAATATTGTTATAATACCATTTACCGCATTAACTCCAAGTTATGATTGAGAGAATGTTTAAACTCGACATAGCAAATTCATCTGTGTCCAAGATCAGGCTTTGAGGTGGGAGTATTTTACACACTGCTTTTATAATTTGAGTGTAAATTAACTTGTAAGAGTAAACACGATTTGCTTCCAAAAGAGTGTAAAAAGTATGCAACAAGCAATCAAAACATGACTAAACTTAGAAATGAATAGAACGCACACAAAAAAACGAGTTGTGTAGCAGAGATACCTAGCTTCGGGAAATGCATTACATTTGTGGAAAACCTTCTATACATTTTGTATGAACACTCTACATGGGCGCATCTTGACGATAAATACACACAATACAGGAACTCCTAAACACATTTGTGTGCAGTGCAAGCATGCATTCGCTGAACAAATCAGTATTTATTTGTTTCAAAGGATACTTACCAATTGTAACAGTTTTCTTATTATTACCGATAGGAAAATACGTAAGCATGTATAATGGTTCTACAGACAGAAAACGCAACAGAATTTAAACCGAAACAAACCCTTCCCTATCTCCCTGTGAGATGTGTGCACCTAGCCTAACAGAAACTCCAAAGAATAAATGTCTTGTTTTCAGATGGTGCTCCATGCATTGCAATTTCATCCATGCAGATACGAATCCAATTGAAGTTATCTGGTTTCTGTGAAGTCACTTGCCCTCTGCTCTCAACTGGTGTGTAAATGATAAGAATGGAAAGATAAAAGGTGACTGTTACAAGATTTTAATGTGTAAAAAGACCTTTTACGGATTCCAAGGTGGCGGCCTGGCGGAGGAGGACGTGCCCGAGAGCCTTTCCCCAACAGGCCGCATTCAGAAGCAGTAAAATAAAGCGACGTGAGGCAGTATTTCAGATCTCCTCCACTCCAAAAAACAGCTGCAGGAAGAGAGAAGCCGCCCACATTGAAATCGGCTGGATCGAGGGTGAAGGAGACCCACATCGAAGAACAAGAGGAGCCCTGCGGTCAAGAGGATCCCTTCGCCCTAAACTTAGGAGCTTATCAGTGAACATATCGGGTCGGAGAGAGGCAATCTACAGGGTATTTTCTCGCCGCCATCCAGGAAGAGCAGAGGAGAGAAACGGAGGCAGGTGAAGGGTAAGGAGGAGATGCGATCGGAGGTGAGAAAGATGGCGCGGGTCCCGAAAGGTATCCTATGCAAACACAACGCTTTATTTTTAAAAGTAATATGCGGCGCACCCGCCCGGGGTTTCAACACACCCATTGTAAATATAACAGAAGGGAGAAAGAACATCAGCGGCACAACTGCCACAAAAGGGATTTGGGGGGGGGGCAAATAATGCAACAAGCACCTCCACTTCGAAAGTGGAAAAGAAAATAGCTCCACTACCCCCACGAACAGATCAAAGAGGTACATAACCCAGATAAGACTCTGAAGAACATTCATACACTCAGCACTATTTAAGACTGTCAGAAACACGGTGGAAATCTGGCAAAGGTATGTTAAACAACAAGAAAAGCGCTACTATCGGCCGCATAGTAGTTCAATATAAGACGGTGGAGGACAGTGACACTATTCATAGGCAAGAAACAGAAGTGCAAAAAGTGTCCGGGAAGAGGGAGACTGGCCAAACCTCCAGGAAGAAAGACCTCCACAGAAACAGATTAGGGGTCTGCTAGTGAGAAATATAGAGATCATGCTCGGATAGCGACCCCCACACATAAGCAATAGAGGCAAGAACTTTACAACGAAAACATAAGCACCCTGGAAAAGGCTCACATGTCCAAGACAAAGGGGTGCAAGCGACTCCACTCAAACCTCATGCACGCCAAGAGCCAAGTATAAAAAAGCTGTGGAGCACTGAAACACCAACTCCCCTGAAAAGCAGAGCACCGTCACAAAAACCGCAAGCCTCAGACCTACATCCAGAAGCAACAATGGCAGCATCCAAAGAGGATATGCAAATTTGGTTTAAGGAATTCCAAGAGCAATTCATGTCCTCACTTCACAACCAATTCAACGCACTAAAAAGGAAATGAAGCAAGCTGTGCAGGAACTGAGAGTGGATGTGGTGAAATTGAAAGAGATAAGGATGAGCTGGAGAAAGTGGTACAAAATGTGGAAGAAAAAGCACAACAAAGTGGGGAAGCCCTAGAACAAATATCATGCCTTTCGCATAACCTGGAGATGCAATGTGGTGATCTGGAAAATCGATCGCAAAGGTCCAACATTAGAGTTAAATATATGGCGGAATCAGTGGAGGATAAAGACCTGAAAGGGGTGGTCCAACAGGTCATCACTGACCTTTTAGCAAGTAATGGGGATGAAGAGATTCAAATGGATCGAGTGCACCACGTGGGCCCAAGGAAAACGGGAGACCTGTATGCCTGTTCAAGAGAGGTGTTAATAGCACTCACTTCATATACCCAGAAGGAACAAATTCTGAGAAAAGCAAGGATGGCGGGTCAAATTCGAATGAATGGAGAGGAACTTCATCTTTACCAAGACCTGGCACAGGCTATGCTACAAAAAAGGAGAGGGATGAGTCCAGTGGGGAGCTTTTTTAGCCACAAAACATATGAGATATAAATGGAAATTCACTTTCATCTAGCTATTTACGTGGGAAGGAAGACCGCAGAGAATTACGACCTGTGAGGAAGGTCTCCAGATTTTGAACATACTGAAAGAAGGCAAAGACGCGGCATAGAACCAACAAAGAGGAGACATAGGACAGAAGAAAATGTGGGAATGGAAACTGTACAGGAAAGGGGGAAGAGCACTTCCAAGAAATGAAGCAACTTAACGGAGGTACATGATGACGAGAATAACCAACATAATACTTGTAGATGGAGATCATCATGGATATGGAACAACTTCCAAGGTAGGGGATGGGATGATCCACATACTTTTTTGCTTGCGGCCCACAGGGGAGACAGGAGGGGAGCATCTTGGAATCCTGGTGAGGTTTAGAAGTCCCCACAATGACTATTTCTCTGGGTAATGACGAGGGCCAGGCCCAACAAACCGTTCGTCTGAGCGAACATAGGAACCTGGGATCTCCTCAGGGGAAGGGTAGGGAGGGAAGCACTGAGTTGTGGGTGGTTGAGGAAGGAAGGGGAGGTAGGAGGAGGGATTTCCAGGGGGGTAAGCCAGAAGACTAGGAGAGGGGGGGAAGGATCAGAAATAAATGGAGGGCAAATGAGAGACGAAATGCAAATGGGTGAGATTAAAATCCTCACATATAATGTAAGAAGACTGAACACCCCAGTGAAAAGGAGAAAGACTGCAAGCTTTCTGCGCAGGGAATGCAATGATATTCTCATGTTACAGGAAACCCATACTAGTAAAAAAAAAAGACGGGCGGAAATTGTGAATTAGAGGTTACACGCAAGTCTATCAAGCAAACTTGGGAGTTAAGAAAGCAAGGGGTACTAATAGCGTTCCACGATAAGCTAGGCGTGAAAATTCAAGGGTCAATGGTGGATAAAGAGGGTAGATACATAGTCCTGAATGTGACCCTAGAAGATAGAATGTTACCTTTAGCATCAGTGTATGCCCCGAACACAGGTCAGGATGGGTTCTTCAGAGAAGTTCTGGCTAAATTGGAGAACTTAACCAAGGGAAAAATAATAATGGCAAAGGATCTAAATTTAGCATGGCAACCCAAAGTAGATAAGTCTGGGGGTGTCTCGGACAGGGATTGCCCGCCCCCTCAAAGGTGGAAAATGGATACATTATCGCTTCAAGACGTATGGAGGTAATAAGATTGAACAATATTTCAGCCAGAATGTGACTGAAAGGGGTTACACAAGAAACGGTATGGGATTCCTTCAAGGCAGTAATAAGGGGACACATGATAGCACTTAAAGCAAGGAGAGATAAACAGAGTCCAGTGGGAAAAGGAACTAGAGGGGAAATTACCATTCATCCAGAGAGAAATGTCCAAGATCCCTAGTATGGGTTAAAAAAAGGCAATGTGACATGTCCAGGGACAATTGGAAGCCATTAGAGCGAAACTGGCAAAGAAAGGTCTCCCATATTTAAAGCACTGGCATTATGTAAAAGCTAATAAAGCAGACATACGGCCAGATACTTGTGGGACAAACAACAATTGCAAACAATTACTAAATTACAGCGAAGTGTCGATTTGATAGAAAAAATAGGGATAACCCAAAGCCCGGGAATATTAGTTTCATTAGATGCAGAAAAAGCTTTCGACTGGGTCGAATGGTCCCTGCTGTACTGCATTTTAGAACACATGAAGTTCGGGAAAATGTTTTACAAATGGTGCGAGCCAACTACAACTTACCGGGAATCTGTCTTGCCCTTAATGGAATAATGACAGATAAATTAGCATTGAGTTGGGCACAAAACAAGGCTGCCCCCATCAATGTTGCCCTATGCGATTTGTCTAGAACCACTATTAACAAAAACTCTCAACACAATCAAATTGGAGGAATATAAATGGAGGGTAGAGCACATAAATAGTTGCATTCGCGCATGACATGCTCATAGCACTATAAGACTCACGAAAAAGATAGGGCAATTGTAAACTAACTACCCGCCACTACTAGAAAGAATCAAGTATGACCTGGTAAAGTGGAATTCACTAACATTATTGTGGTGGGGGGAGGATAACTTTGATGAAAATGTTGTCACAATTATTATATTATTTTCAAGCATTGCCCATTAGTATCAAAATCATTTTTCAAATCCCTTAACAAAGCAATGTCATATATTTGCAAAAAAAAAGACCCACCTCACCCTACTCCAGAGTAGCAATGGCAACGTTAACAGCTCCAAGGAATGACTGGGGCATGGCCTTACTACGCTTTAATAAATACTATGAAGCAGCACAGATAAGGGTGGTTAGAAAATGGTCAGCGGGGTGCCTACATAAAACCTCAGACAGACTGGATATAGCGGTAGAATGGACTCCCCTATCAGGTTTGCTGTGGATAAAAAAGCAGGCTAGACCTCCCAACCTCAAGAAGTGAAGTATTAGGGGTGGGGTTGGAGGCTTGGGATCCAGCGATAGAAAGAGGGACACTTACGTCGTCTCTGGCCCCTGTCAGCCCAATGTTTGGTAACCTCGACTTCAACCGGGTATGGGGAAAAAAATTGAGAAATGGGAAGATGCAGGATGCACAGAGATACGAGATATGTATCGGGGACAAGCTGTAAGGTCATTTGAAAACTGTATACAAGAGTTGGGCTTGACAGAAAAAGACGGGTATAAATATGAACAACTGAAACATTGATTGGCCACCCCATCTATTAAACAAGCTGCAACAAGACAACTAACAGAATTTGAAACATACATAACCTCCCACACAGGCTCAAAGAAGCTGATGTCTAATATCTATAGATTCCTGAACGAACATGAGGAACAAATACAATGGCGTTCTATGAAAAAATGGGAAAAGACCTTATGGCAGTCAATAACTAAGGAATACTGGGAATATTTGTGGGGGGGCCATTCCAAAATAAACTTGTGCCATGCAGTTGAGAGAAATTTGGTTTCAAATATTATAACAATGCATTACACCCCCGAAAGGATGCATGTAATGTTTCCACAATCATCAAATCGATGCTGCAGGGGTTGCAAGAAAGTGGGGGACTGGAAACCTATATGGAGGGATTGCCTGGAGCTACAGACGTTCTGGGACCGAGTTAAATCACAAATGTAAAGAATGTATCACGGAGTGGACGAGCTAGGAGAAAAGGTTTGGTTGTGTGCTATGTGGGACCAGGGTTGAAAATCCCTACCTAAATACAGAAAAAGGGAGTCATGATATTAATAGTGGCGTGGTTGGAGATAGCACAAAGATGGAAGCAGCAATCACCACCCACACTCCAAGACTGGCTCCAAAAGGTATGGTCCTTTGTGTCCCTAGAATGGGTAACATATAAGATCCAAGGAGACCAAGAGGGCTTCAAGAAAGACTATGGCCCGGGTCTGAACTACTTAAAAAGTGATTATATGATGAAATGGTGCCCACACAATAAGAATATTGGACATTGTCGGATCCTGAGGGGGAGGGGTCCCTATAAAAGACAATCAAAACACCACCTGGCAGGGAGAGAGGTGGGAAGGGGGATGTTTGTTGATATGTTTAGTGATATGATAATGCTAATAATATGAAAAATGAATAAAAATGTAAATTTAAAAAAAGACCTTGTACAACTTTTATGTGCAGGATCTGCTAGCATGGCAATCCAGTGTTTTGGAGCTGGTGCCATTACTATTGTTGTCAGATGTTTTTGTTTTTTGATGGAACTGATTTGATTCTGAGCCTCCAAGTGGTGCAGTATGTGGCTTTGCTTCTCCTGGAACTCCTCCTATCTTAGGCAAACAATGACTGCAAACACATTGCCTTTATTCAGGACGATGATCGTGGTAAATGCCTTCTGTAGAAATATTTATGGATAAATGTATTGATTCAGCTAGGGTGGCATAACCAATGTAACATTCCTGATGTACAGCCCTATCCCACAAGTCTGAGCAACAAATCAGACTGCAATGCCGCAAAACTCAGAGGTTTTTCTAAAGCATGAACTCAATCTAAACCAAAGTGGGTCTGCAGCTTTAACCCCTGGAAATAACTACTATGTTATTAGCTTGTAAACAATTTGTCAACACAAGGTTTTGCCTGCCAAGATGAATCTCGCTTCTTCAGTTCATACAAGCTTTCACTTCCATAATCAATTCTATGTGTAGATCATACTCTAAAAGATACTAGGCATTTTAAATGCAATCCTTCTAAGATGGCGTCTATCTAAGCAATACAGTATAGTTCAATGATAGGTTTTCAACATGAGACATAGCATTGCTGTTTCAAGACATCAAAATACAGGCTTCATTTTGCCCTACGACACCCACCATCTATCTATTGGAATACTTTCTCTACATTAAATGTGGTGCAGGGGATTCAAGAACTGGTATGGAGCTTGGAATGAGGCAGCAGCTGGTATTCTGTTTACTTTCTGGTTCTCAAGGATGATGGAGGACATTTTAAAATGGTGACTCTGGTCTACATACTCCAAGCCCTTGATCGACATGACTGGTTGGTTTCTGTCGATCTTCAGGAGGCCTCCTTCCATGTTCCTATCAAAATGAAGTACAGGAAAGTACCTGAGATTCATTGTGGGCCATTGCCACTACCACTTCATACACCTGCTGTTTGGTCTCTCTTCAGTACCCTGGGTCTGCACCAAGCGGCTGCCAGTGGACGTGGCTCGCCTAGAGAGGAACGACATTCATGTGTTTCCCTCCTTCGGTGCCTGGCTCGTCCGTATTCTCTCCCCAGACTTGACGTCTGTGCATCTGTATTTGGCATGTATAGCCTGATGAATAGCTTGGTCTTCTCCCTGGACTTCAAGAAATCGTTGGTCTCATGCTCGGTCGCTCCGATGTATTAGATACTCGCATGGGCATCCCTTTTTTTTCAGCATTAGTTTGTTCTCCTGGCCTCCTGCATTCTGGTGGTTCTGATGGCCTGACTGCGCATGGGGCCTCTTGATTGCCTCCTCCGTTGCCAGTGGTCTCAGTTTAAAGAGGGCATTTCAGATCTTTTGAATGGATTCCTATCTCTGCAGTGCAGCTGATCTTCAGAAACTTTTCTGCGACCAGGGAACGCTGAGCGGCTCTGAGTCGGCTCCTCATGATGCTTCTACGCAGCCTGCTTCAGACATGATGTTGGGGCCAGTATATATCAAGACGTTGCGCCCCGTGACCTCGGTTCATTTTTTCCATGCACTCCCTCCTTTGATTTTTCACAATTTTTTTCGACGGCATGTCCAACCAACCAAGGCTTTGGGTTTCAAACCTTGCATGGATTTCAGCCCGCAGATGTCTATATCAGATATGTACAATATTTTTCTCTGTTTGGGCCAGGATCACGACACTTGGACTGCAGGTTGTGCCAATCCATGTACCCAAAGGCCATCTCTGAAAGGGCAGTAAAGCTCTTCATATACATCCTCAAGGATAAGGGTGAAGTCGCATGGTCCTGTTCGAGGTCGCACAGAATGCCAATCCAAGGAGAGAGCACCCTTGCAGAAAAGTAGTAGCAGTAGCACAGCAAAAGGTCTCGTTCACCAAGCAGATCTTCGCACAGGCATGAATCGCTGCTCCAGGGATTCCCCAGAAATTCAGCTCGGGTACCTTTTCCCACCCAATCCTACACCCTGGAGGAAAGGAAGAAATGTTGCCCGACTATGCTTGACATATTCACCAAGGTGCTGGTGGCTTCTGCCTCAGAGCGGATAGCTTCGACATCTGCTCTCATGGCGCCTCTGGCACTGACTGGACCCACCAAGCCCTCCGGGACTGGCAGTGGATCCGCAAGAGAACACTCCTGTACTCTTATGGGTTCAGACAGGACCCCAAAGGTGACATATTTTCCCAGTGCCGACAGGTTCTGTCTTCGGGCATCAAGACCTTGACGATCTCTGTCGACACTGTAGCTCCCTTGGAATATGCCCCTCTCCCTTTAAAAATACTTGTCAAAGATTTTCCATGACTAAGAGGGTGAACCTTTAGTCCCCAGACAAGAGTCACTTCCTGGAGTGATTTCATGGGTTTGGTGAATATGTTTTAGAGCTGGCCACAGACCTTCACGAGGATAGTGGTCTGAACAACGCCCCATAGCTGGATATCTTTCCAGCCCCCACTCCAGGTAAACCTCTGACATCCTTCCAGAGGCTAATGACCAAGGTTGCTGATACCCTAACGACTCCATCCAGACCAAAGGTTAATTTTGAAATCACAGGCATTCTGGATGAGGAACACAAAAGGCAGACTTTTTTACTGTTCAAGTGGCATTAGAAGCTCCCGTGCCAGAGGTGTGATAAAGACCTGCCATCGCAACTGCAGTTGATAGGGAACTGGCAAGGAAGCGCCACCCAAACACCTTGGACCCATCCTCCTTGTCCACTCATGCTTCCTAGGAGAGCTTTGTGAAACAGGCTACCTCTGTAAGCTTGAAAATATCCACCTTTCCTTCCCTTCCCTCTGAGAGAGCGAGTAAGAGAAAGGATGCCATGGGAAAGAATGTGTTTGCTTCGGGCTGATTTCAGGCTCTTTACAATAGTGGCAGCCTCCATCCCGGAGACAGTGCTAAAGTGAAACTAAGGGTATTGGCAGGGCATAGGTGCAGCAGGGAATTTGAGCAGGGATAGTTTGTGAAGGATTTTTTTTAATGTAAAATCTCAATATTCTCCAGTATGTCTTTTTGAATTTTGGAGCAACAGGCCTCATCTTTGACAATGATGGGTGGGGGGTAGCTGGAAGTTCTAATTCCCTCAGGATTGTGAAAATCTCTCTAGTGTTAGATCTTGCAATACCAATTCTCTGATTATAAATGGTAGACTTTGCTGTTAAGATTGCTTGTCTATAGCGTTTCACTGCTGCAGCAACAACTTTTAATTTCAGGGTGTTTGTGGGTGTTTTCTTCCATTTGGCTTTAGCCTGGTGTTTGGTTTTACGAAGCTCTGTGATTTCACAGGTGAACCAGGAGGTGGCGTGTTTTGTTGTTTTAGATTTTCGGGGAGCTAGTGGGGGCAACTGCGTCCCCTGCAATGTTGAGATTGGTTGTGTATAAGTCAGCGATTGAAGACGGGTCATTTGAATGCAGGTGTTGAGGTTGGAGAGCTTGCAGTGTGGGTGCGGTACTGTCCTCCTTGAGTTTGCGGGAGCTTCGTGTCCAAGCTTGGGGCAGGGAGGGATGTGAATGTGTGGTATACTCCAAGGGCGAGATGGTACAAACAACTATGTGGTGGTCAGACCAACGGCAAGGTGCGTTAGCATTGATGGCTACCTGGCAGTTGAGGTCAGCTAGCCAATCTAGAGTGCAGCCCTTGATATTGTAAGCATTCTGTACAGTGTCGGAAGCCAAGGGCACTGAGTGAATTGACTACAGTAGATGCATACAAGTCAGATGGGTCATGGAGGCCAAGGTTCAGGTCCCCTTAGAGAATTGTTCTGGTGGTAGGTTTGATGTTGGCCTCCACAGAGGCCAGGAGGTCGGTAGACGACAAAGCTGGGCAAGGTGTCAGTGTGATAGGCACAACTTAGCTGATAGTAGGTTGCAGTTACCAGCCATCGAACTGTGGCGTTTCCGATAGGGATAGGTTATTTGACAATCACTACTACCCGTTAGGAAGGCATGGTATCCCAGTAAGACTGACACGTGATCATAGTTAAATGGTGTTTGTTGATCTTCAATTGGGTTTGGAAAATTCCTATCTAATCCTAAATCTAAATATAGGAGCAAGCTACAACCATCAAATAATAACGCTGTCCTAGTCGAGTCTATCAAAATCAAAGGGCCTATACTAATAAACCTATTGCTAATCCTTCTAAATACAAATAGTATGGGAAATGTTATGCAAAAGAAAAGTGTCAAAGAAATGTTATGTCAGGATATTCAAGCCGTTGGCTTCCCTTCCCTCATGTTTTCAGCACGGGACAAGGCGGCACATTCAAGCTTGGCATACTCCCTGGCTTCTCTAGCAAGAGGATGCAGTTCAAAACCTCAACATCAAGACCTTCTGTGCCAAAGTCTCTGCCATTCAAAGTCTCTTATTTCAGAGGGCCTGATGCAACAGGACAAACATTAAAGTTCCTTTCTTCTTAAGATTTCACATATACAACTTCTAGGGTGATTTACTGTTCACTCTGGGTCCCCCTCCGCCGGGCTCAGATCCACTTTAACACAAAACCCTCAATTGGTCTCCCTCTGCCAGGCTGGGACCAAATGTATAAGCTTTTCCAAAATTTCTCTACTTCATCAAAATCGAAGACTTGTGACTGTTCGCTGGATTAGGCTTGACCCATCGCAGGACCACTTAGATTCACAATTACTTGTTCTCTTCTTGATATAACCTTTTTTCCACTTTCACTTTTGCCACTTCTCAACTGTATACCTTAGACTTTCGATTGAGCACCACACGGTGCCAGACCACTCTGTAAAAGGTATTGTATCTTACTTTAAAAGTTCAATCACTCATCAGCAGTTCAACTTTACTTGCGTCTCTTCTTTATTGCTTTTTAAAAATGTTCGTTCCAACGCTCGCCATACAATGTTGCTGCTTGCAACCTTGGCTTCAACACAAACAGGTTATTGTATCGGACTCCGCAAGTCTCCGGCTTTGTTGATTTCACTGACGTTGCTTTGTTCTTGGATCCAAGGACGGTACCACGGTGGCTGATGCTTCGCCCTGCCTTGATTGACGAGGCAGAGTTTCGGGTGTATCTGACACACAATGCAGGATTCTTCAGCATGGTTTCCTGATCTTACGCTTTCTATTCTCGAGGTTTCTGGAAAGTAACGGTTCCTTGTCTAAAAGGACAAGGGAACTTCCCTGCTTGCGATGCTTTCTGTTTTGATGTCTTTCTTCCTCATCTGCTTTGCCTCGCTCAGAGTGTGCTTTCATGCTCCACCTTTTATCCATGTGGGGAAGCTTAATAGAAGTCAAGTTTGTAAGTGTGCGTGTGAGAGATGGTCAGTGGGAGATGCCTGACCTCGCCCTACCATTGTATTGGGACACATCAGGTACTGCTCAGGTGTTAGTCTTTTTTCTCTCATAGTGGGCTGTCTGTGTGAAAGTGTTTGTGTTAATCCCCAGGGATCTGTCATCCAGGTGGACAGGACACGGCCATCGCTTATGGATCCAGCTCCTGGGGGTGGACCAGTGCGGGAGGATCTCCTGGGTGAGGGGTTTTCAGGGAGTGGGACACCAGATGGCGAGACGTGGTACCCCCTCCCTGTAACACCTTTACCCTTCCTACCAGCCCCCTTTTCCAACACAAACTTTTTCTCACGGACAGCTCACTGTGAGAGAAACCCAGTTGTTGTTAGATATAATCCCACTCTCTCAACAGTGGGATGGAATAATATTGAAAACACGGCCAGCTTTAGACCTAGTGCCCTAAATCCCCCTTGTCCCAAACCTTTTTTTTTCCCTTTGGTACCAAGTTACCGTCAGTCCCTTGTCCATCAGGGTTAGAGACCAATCTATTGAAGTCCTTTGGCGGAAACCGACTCAGAAGGGTCAGACGACTATGAAACTCTATCTGAAGGAATCGAGACCTGCTACTTTTCCGATTCAGGAAAAAACCACAGAAGCAACCCTTACCCCACCGGAAGAAATGGCCGACCTAACAGCTGTCATGGCCCAGTTGGCTACCCATCAAATTCAGGCTGAAGCGAGGCTTCAAGAAAACTTGACGAAATTGGTTGTTATAAGTAAGCAAGGTCCTTGCTATTACTTTTGCAAGGGATACTTCAACCATACCTAGAGGGCAAAGATCTAGGGAACTTCTTTCTGAATTTCAAACGATTAGCTGGGCAATTGCGTTGGGAAGGAAATCAAAAAAAGTTATTTAGGACCTGTGTTGAAAGGTGAGCTACAGACCGCCTACCAGCTACTTAATCCTGCCCAGGGAGCCATCTTTATATCCATAAAAAAGGGCTGTTGAAAAGAGTAGGCCAAACCTGTAACTCCTATCAGCAAAAATTAAGGGTCATTAGATTAAATCCTGGAGAAACATCCCGCCCCCTCTTGAAATGGGTGAACTAATTAAAAATAAAATCGCTCTTTGGATTAATAAAACAATGGAAGAATTCGTAGAAATTACTTTAGAATAATTCACCAATTCTTTACCCCCTTTTTTTTTTTGCAAAAGCCAGTATTGCAACTAAATCGACCTACACTAGCCATGGCCATTGAGACTGCCCAAAACCACTCGGATCCAGCCAAAGACTTCCACTCGGTACACAAAGGTGAGGACCAGAAAGTTCACAAACCTACTTACAGACCCCAACTCCAGGTAGTAGATAAGGGAGAGGGATCATATAAAATCAAAGAATGGATACCGAATGAAAGAATGGAAGTTAAAAGATCTGACCCTAGAAGTAGAGAAGAAAGTAAAGGGGAGGAAACTAAAGGAAGCCCCCCCCCCCCAATCTGCTTTTCATGTAGAGAAACTGGTTATTTGGCCAGCCACTGTCCGAGAAATGTAAAAGAACCACCTAGTAGGCTGACTAAAATGGTAAGAATTAGAAGAACCCAACGAATATCTGGAAACCTTCAGCGTATGTTTGTCTCAGTCCTCTGCTGACTTTACATATGAAAAGGCCTGGCTAATGGGAAACAAGTGAAAGCATTAATTGACTCTGGTAGCAAACAAACCGCCATAAGGGCCGATTTGGTCACAACAACTGACCTCGGCAACGTTACCCTAGATAGATACCTGTGTACACTGGGATAACAAAATATACCTCAAGATACCCGTGTACATTAACATCGGGGGCGGGGGAGTCATATAAAATATCATCATCCATCATTCCTTGGCTCCGCGAAGAAGTCATTGTGGGACGGGACTTCCCTACATTCTCCACTCTTTTGCAGGAAACCCCAACTTCCCATAGGGAATTTTCACCCCAAGACTACTGGCACTCTAACTATTATTCCCAAAACTCTCCAATACAGGACTGGAAGGAGACAGAATACCATGAACCTCCCATGATACATAAGGACCCCATAAATCCAGGGTCACCCTCTCAAGACCAGTTAGTTGGATACATTTGAAAGACAAACAAAAACACCTCGCCTCTGCCTGCACAGATGAAAAGAAACCTCTGGGAAATGCAGGAGTCCTTGGATATATCTCGTTCTTGTTCTTTCCCAGGTCTTAAAATTGAAGAGCCTGGACCAAGACCAATTATATCCACCTCACATAGGGGAAGGGTATGTGAGAAACCTGAAGGTGTCTCACCTACTAGTCCCTGGGAATCTGTCATCCAGGTGGCAAGGACACAGTCATTGCTTTTGGATCAAGTTCCTTGGGGTGGAACCGTGCAGGAAGATCACCTGGGTGAGGGGTCTGGTGGGAGTGGGACGCCGGATGATGAGACGCGGTGTCCCCCTCCCTGTAACACCTTTACCCCATCCTACCAGGTAGGATACTTAGGAACTCGACCCCCTTCCCAGCATGAACACTTTTTCACAGACAGCTCACTGTGAAAGAAAACGGACTAACACCCAAGCCGTATAGCTGACATGTCCCAAAACAATTGTCAGGTAGGGTCAGGTAATTACTGACCATTACACACACATGGCTTTCATCACACTTCCCCCACATGTATAAAAAGCACATATCAAGAGCGCACTCTGAGCAAGGCAAAGCACACGAGGAAGCAGCAGTTCCAAGATGGCAATTTAATACAAGACACAAGACTGCAAAACCGAAGAGGATTGCAAGGAGGGAAGTGTCCATGACCTTTTCAATGAAAGACTGTTACTTTCATGAACCTTTGAGAATAGGAAACGTAAGACTAGGAATCAAGGCCGAAGAATCCTGCTTTGTGTGACAGAGGTACCCGGGCCTCCTCCGTGCTGATAGTCAAGGCAGGGAGAATTGTTTGCCGCTGTGGTACTGTCCTTGGCTCCTACAAAAAAGCAGCGCCTTTGAAGTATGCACGGTCAGTGAGTTGGGGAGACTGATAACAGACTAGTCTGTGTTGAAGTCAAGGTTACAAGCGGCAATGTTGTATAGTGAAAACTGAAAACCGTGTATGAAGCGTATGTGGCAAGTGACGTGAACACAATTAAACAGCAGATGTGGGATTGCACTTTGAAGACAAGATACAATACCGTAGACAGTGGTCTGCCACCACGTGGCTGCTCATTCGAAAGTCCGTTAGTTATCCAGCTGAAAGGTGGCAAATGTGAAGAGTGATAAAGAATTGTGAAATCGAAGTGGTCCTGCAACGGGTCAAGCAAAACCCTGTGCACATTCGAAAGTCTTCAATAGTTGATGAAAAGGTATATGAAGTTGGTCCGAGCTTGTCAGAGGGAGATCAGCTAAAAGCTTTTGGTTAAAGCACGTTTGTGTAAAGTTAAATTGGAAATTGAAATGAGTCCAAGCCCGGCGAAGGGAGACTAATTGAACACTGTGTTAAAAGGGATCTGAACCCGACTGGGAGGGTCAAAGATCTGAGCCCGATTGAGGGGGATCTGAGCCTGTCTGAGGGGGATCCGGGGTGAACCGGGAGTCACCCAAGAAAGAATATCCTATGAGAAATTGGATGCATAAATGATTTATGAACCCTTGTGTTGATAGGACCTCAACCCGGCTGAGGGGATCTGAGGTGAATAGTGAATCGCCTAAGAAATTGAGTACTTTTGAAAATCTGAAAGAGGAAAAGAACTTATTGTTTGTCGCATTAGGCCCTCTGAATGAAGAGACTTTGAAAGGCAAAGAGATTTAGGCACAGAAGGCCCAGATGCTAATGATTGAACTGTATCCTTGTGCTAGAGAATCCAGAGACTGTGCTAAGCTCGAGTCTACCGCTGTGTTCTGTGCTGAAAACGTGGGGAAAGGAGGCCAACGGCCTGAACATTCGGACAGATCATTCTATGAACACTTCTTTCTTATTCGAAACATTTTTTGCCACGCTATTTGTATTTAGGGGTAAAGATTGGCAATAGGTTTATTAGTATAGGCCCTTTAATTTTGACAAGCCACTAGTAGGACTGCGTTATTATTTGATGATCGTAGCTTGCTCCCATCTGTAGATTTAGGATTAGATGGGCGTTTTTCAAACCCTTTTTTAAAGGGATAGTTCACCCACAAATATTATTGGCTAAAAAGATGGTCCATAATCAAAAATATATGTAAAACATATTTTTAAATAAAGTTCCTATGTAACGTTTTGAGCAAATGAGGCTCTGAGTTTTTACATGGGGGCATCCATTTTGTGATTTCAAGTAGCCTCCTCTGTGCATGTTAAGCTCTGCTCAGGCGGCACTAATTAAGCAGCAAAAGCCCCCTACTAGGAGCTTTTGCTTACTGCAGCCAGAGCAGAGCTGCTTATGGAGAGAAGGCTGCCTTCACTTTCATTTTACGTTTTCTGTGCTCCCCAAGCCCAGGGAAGCACAGAAAACGTAAAATGAAAGGCAGAGCAATTATAAATACTTCGCCAGCTGCCGGTGGAGTTTTCATAATTGCCTACAAGAAACGGCACGGCAATTATAAATACGTTGTTGTATTTATGATTGCTGTGGTTAGAAACCATGGAAATCATAAATACAACAACGTTGTATTTATGATTGCGGTGGCTTCAGGTACTTTCGCTTTGTCTCCCAGCTCCCCAGGGCCCAGGAGACTCAAAGCGAAAGCTGCAGCAGTCATAAATACAACAAAGTTGTATTTATGATTGCCGTGGTTTTCTTTTTGAGTTTCCCGAGCTCCCCCGAGCCACTGGCAAGGGACGTGGTGCACAATAAAAACACTTTTAATTTTATTGAATTTGGGTTCTGCTTTGAGAAGGCACCCAACCCATCTCACACAAACCACCCCCACCCCCCTTGACAAATGCCCTGTGTCGCAATGGACCATGATACAGGCCGGTGTGTAATAATGAAATATTTATTTATTTATTTTTAAATTCAAATGCAAAATCAAACAAATCAGATGTAGGGCAGCAATCACCAGTGTGGTGGTAATATACAGCAAAAAGTTATAATACACTTAATTTAACTTTCTGAGATCAGATACATGAATGGAAGCAAGATCACTTTTTGAAAATGGAGAAAGCGAGAGTGCACAGCCTGTCGGATTTCTTGTATTCGGTTATTCTTGGTGTTATTACTTTATCAAATGAAAGTTCATTAGTAGGGTGCAGCCCACTATCCAGTTCCACCGTGTAAGGCACTAAAAGTAAAATAAAACGAAAAGAGAGACCTAGGCTAATTAGCCTTCAGTGTGGGCCGCACACCCTTTTTACCCACTATGGGTTTAAACATTTATTCTGTGCTTAAATATATATTTTTTAAAATCGTTGTGACCATTCAGAATAGGTTTTATTTTTGAAAAATAATAATAATATGTGTTGTCAGATCATAAGGTCAATGCTTAAATTCCTTCAATTAGGCTAGTACTGAGACTGAGGCAAACAGTAACTCATTGGGCTAATGCATTTCGGAAGTGATTCCTTCTTCAGAGCCCGGTTATAAATTCTAATAGTTATGTTCAGAACATCATGTCCAATAGTACATCACATCAACCACCAATTAAAATTCCATATTTCAATGTAGCATAACATCATATTATGTATAGCAATGATTAAAAAAAAAGTCAACAATTATGTAGAGCGCCCACAAGTACAAAAAAACATGCAACAATATGCAAAGAGAGAGAAAAAAAAACATGAAAAAACTGAATTGATGAGTTAACTAATAAGATGGAGTAGAATAAAGTGTAGAAATTCAGCTTGATTGGTTCACATTCCCCATATGTTCACCAATTACCATTTTTCAACTATTCAAGTGAGTGTACATTATTCCATAAATATATACCTTATATACATGCAATTCCCTATTTCATCAGTTCTGTGTTTTAATACTGTTAACAATTTAATGTTTGTTTACTGTTGACTCTGTTCTCCGATTTTAGTCATGCAGTGCGCCCATTCTTGAAATTAGTTGTTCCATTTATGCACTAATCCGCTTTGTGTGTTAATAAGTTAATGACTACGTGTATTTCCATACTTACTGAGGCACTAACCTGTTTGCCGTATTGTATAGCTTCCACGGAAAGTTCCGTGTTGTGTAGATCGAGATGCAGTGCTAAACATTAAATGGTCAAATTTAGTGTTCGTTATAATGACCTTTCTATTTGTTGTAATAGTATTATTGCGCTCTATCTGTTCCTTATAGTCATCTTACCTTCTAGAGAACGGAGCCCGGTCATGCTCCTGCTTACTCGATCAGAAAACCTGGTTGTTGCACGTAGCGTTACTATAGCTATGTTTGACACCAAAATGGCCGCGCGTTCATGGACGCGTTACTATGGCTACATTTGGATGATAAAATGGCCGCGCGTGTGTGAGCACGTCGGCCATATTAGTAGGGGCAACTCGTAGGGTGTGTATTTACCGGCTATGGAGTTATATATGAATCTGTATTTAATTAACCAAGTACGGAAGTTGGTTAGAGAGAATAATGGTGCGCTGCAATCACCATGCCTAGATAATGTTTAGTTAACCAAAAACGGAAATCAATTTATAAAAAATATTTTTCTAAATAAAAAGTTTTTCTTTAGTACGTTGCAGTTTCAAATTCTAAATATAATATAGTTACTTCCACATGTAGGCAATTGTATAGACTTTGACAGTTATTTTAAATATAAGTCTTTGGATAATGAGTTAAATGTTGGCTGTCATGAGGTTACTCACAGTGCATGTCTATGAAGCTTAGCGAAAAATGCTACACTCGTATGGTGTACATCATGGTTGTGCTGTATGTCACGTGATGCACGTTCTCAGGTTGTTCTAGTTGTGTGAGCCTATATAGCCACCAATCATCTTATATTTCTAACATCACAAAAAAGTATAGCGTACACAGACAAAAAATAACGTTCTTTACAGAAAACAGTTAAGATCGAATTCTTTGTTGAGTCCTCGTGGGGAAAGTGATTCTGAGCGATCTATCCAGTATGCTTCTCTTTGTTGTCTCCTTTTCTTCACATATGAGCAAGAACCATATAGTTCAATGGTTTCCAAAACCTGAAATTTCACCTGAGAGATGTTATGTTTCTTTTAATTGAAGTGTTTTGCAACCGCAGAATTCATGTTACTGTTGCCTATGCAGGACTTATGTTCATTCATTAGAACTCTCAGTTTACGTCCGCTTTCTCCCACATAATAGAGCCCACACGGGCAACGTATACAATGGATGCAATTTTCTGTATTGCAAGTTGCTTAAAACCTGATTGCTATTTTCTCTCCAGTATAAGGATGTGGGACTAATCCTCCTTTGATGTGAGCTCTATTATGTGGGAGAAACAGGACATGAACTGAGAATTTGAATGAATGAACATAAGTCCTGCATAAGCAACAGTAACATGAATTCTGCGGTTGCAAGACACTTCAATGAAAAGAAACATAACATCTCTCAGGTGAAATTTCAGGTTTTGGAAGCCATTGAAATATATGGTTCTCACTCAGATGTGAAGAAAAGGAGACAACAAAGAGAAGCATACTGGATAGATCGCTTAGAATCAATCACTTTCCCCACGAGGACTCAACAAACGTTATTTTTTGTCTCTGTGTATGCTATACTTTTTTGTGATGTTAGAAATATAAGATGATTGAATACGTGGATATATAGGCTCACACAACTAGAACAACCTGAGAACGTGCATCACGTGACATACAGCACAACCATGATGTACACCATACGAGTGTAGCATTTTTCCCTACTAAGCTTCCTAGACATGCACTGTGAGTAATCTCGTGACAGCCAACATTTAAATCATTATCCAAAGACTTATATTTAGAATAAGTGGCAAAGTCTATACAATTGCCTACATGTGGAAGTAACTATATTACATTTAGAATTTGCAATTGCAACGTACTAAAGAAAAACCTTTTATTTAGAAAAATATTTATTATAAATTGATTTCTGTTTTTGGTTAACTAAACATATTATCTAGGCATGGTGATTGCAGCGCACCATTATTCTCTTTAACCAACTTCCGTGCTTGGTTAATTAAATACAGATTCATATATAACTCCATAGCCAGTAAATACACACCCTACGAGTTGCCCCTACTAATATGGCCGACGTGCTCACACACGCGCTGCCATTTTGTCATCCAAATGTAGCCATAGTAACGCGTCCATGAACGCACGGCCATTTTGGTGTCAAACGTAGCTATAGTAACACTACGTGCAACAACCAGGTTTTCCGATAGAGTAAGCAGGAGCATGAACGGGCTCCGTTCTCTAGAAGGTAAGATGACTATAAGGAACAGATCGAGCGCAATAATACTATTACAACAAATAGAAAGGTCATTATAACGAACACTAAATTTGACCCTTTAATGTTTAGCACTGCATCTCGATCTACACAACACGGAACTTTCCGTGGAAGCTATATAATACGGCAAACAGGTTAGTGCCTCAGTAAGTATGGAAATGCACGTAGTCATTAACTTATTAACACACAAAGCGGATTAGTGCATAAATGGAACAACTAATTGCAAGAATGGGGCGCACTGCATGACTAAAATCGGAGAACATAGTAGAGTCAACAGTAAACAAACATTAAATTGTTAACAGTATTAAAACACAGAACTGATGAAATAGGGAATTGCATGTATATAAGGCATGGAATAATGTACACTCACTTGAATAGTTGAAAAATGGTAATTGGTGAACTCATGGGGAATGTGAACCAATCAAGCTGAATTTCTACACTTTATTCTACTCTATCTTATTAGTTAACTCGTCAGTTCAGTTTTTTCATGTTTTTGTTTCTCTTTGCATATTGTTGCATCTTTGTTTGTACTTGTGGGCGCCCTGCATAATTGTTGGAAGTTTTTTGAATCATTGCTATACATAATATGATGTTATGCTACATTGAAATATGGAATTTTAATTGGTGGTTGATGTGATGTACTATTGGACATGATGTTCTGAACATAACTGTATTAGAATTTATAACCGGACTCTGAAGAAGGAATCACTTACGAAATGCATTAGCCCAAGGAGTTACTGTTTGCCTCAGTCTCAGTACTAGCCTAATTGAAGGAATTTAAGCATTGACCTTATGATCTGACAACACAGATTATAATTTTCAAAAATAAAACCTATTTTGAATGGTCACAACGATTTTGAAAGATATATATTTAAGTACAGAATACATGTTTAAACCCATAGTGGGTAAAAAGGGTGTGCAGCCCACACCGAAGGTTAATTAGCCTAGGTCTCTCTTTTCATTTTTAGCAAGATCACCTTTTGTCACACTCATAGATAGCACTTACGTTAGGTACTCCTCCTGCAACACTCCCCCAAAACCCTACTGAGTAAATTCTGTGTAGGTGGAAAGGAGTGGCAAGGAGTCACAAATAAGGGGGAAAATCAGATTTTGAATTCGACCTACCACCCCAGAATGGGAGACAAAAACATTAATGAAAACCTTGAAAAATTAGCAAAATGGCACACTTGGAGTTCACAGGATAATTGGAGGTCAGTTTACATGTGCGGTAGAAAAGATAGAACAGGAATTCGTGTGGCTGTACTAAAGAGGCAAGGAAGCTTACAAGCTACTGGGCAGGGAACTAAAACAACACGAATACAGGTGAGAAAATCGACTTTGGGAAGGAAAACAATGCAGCAAAAATCACACATGGCAGAATTGGAAATTCTTATTTTTCACAGATTTTAAACAAACAGCTAAGGAAATGATTTTAGCAATCAAAATCGGAAATTGGTTTTTATGATGGGAAACAAAGACGCATAACATATAGGATACTGACGTGAAGGGATGACTCTTTATGGGGTGACGGTATGAGTTTCTTTATAGGAAATGAAAATCATATTTTACAATAAAACCAATAACACCGGCAAAAATCAGTTTTGTTACCAAAATGATTCATTCGACTGAGACTGTATTTTAGTGGCTAGATTATTAAAGAAAGACCCTGCACGCAAGGAGGTTAATTTGCAATTTTAACCAATTCGTGCCAATTTCCTCCCTATAGGGGAATTAATCTCAAAAATGGTACTAAGGACAGAGGACTGAAATTATTTGAAAAGAATTACGCTAACAGATATATACTACACCGATTCTTCTAAGGACCGGATAAACAGAGGATGCTGACAATTTGGGATATGACTAGTATTCTTATGGGATTTTTATAGGATTTGGACAGAATCCAAGGTAACAGAGCAGGGTATGCAGTTTTTTGGTACGGGGAGGGTGATACTTACAAAATGCACTTGAATTGGGTAGTCTGGACAGCTACCCGGGTCTCTTGAGAATGGCTGGGTTTTCCTTTGTGAACAGCCTGGCAACGCGGGTCTGGTCACTGTGGACAGTGGGATGCATCAGCTGGGCAAAGGGGTCTAGTTGCTGTATTCTCCCCAAGGGATCAGCAGCCTTTCCTCCTTTCTCCCTGAACTATTGGGATGAATCTGGTTCTGGGTAGGTGGTTTCTGGATTGGTGGTTCTGGATGGGTTGTCCTGCCTGGATCTGGATCAGCTACCACTGGACCTGGTTCTGGTGTCTTGGAGTCTTGCAGGGTGAATTTTGAATGTTGAATCTCCCTATGCCTCCCTGTCTAGCTCTTATATAGGCAGAATGACATCAGAGAATTTACAAAGTGGGCGGAAACGATCTGGACATACCTCTTGACTAGGATACATCAGGCTTCGTGTCGCCACCTCCCTCCAAGCTGATTGGATTGAAGGAAGTGACCTCCCCTTAGGGGTATTCATTTTATGTCTCCTTTTGTCCCACAAGCCTTATTTTTCACAAAAAGGGGTTATGGAATACAACTTTATATTTACAATAAACACCATTATATAAATCAGATAGGCAGATTCCATATTTCATAAGGAATATGCTGGTTCAAACACCAAGTCTGCGCTATGCTGCTTTGCCCTTTGGGCACCATTTTTCAGTTTTTTAGGAGGAATAAAACACCTAAAATTCTACAAATGCTTCCATATATGCATAAGTGTCTGGCAAATTTTCTCCAAATGTAATACCTGTGCCATTTGTGCTTTCCCCAGAAATTCCTTTTTACTGCTGTTCACGTCCACCACATGCCAGGAAGACATGCATCGTCTTATTTTGCTTGTCCAAAAATGATATTAAAACTGTCATCATCTCACATTAGTGCTTATTCAGATTATTGAAATTATGTCTTAATGTAAAAAGGTCTTTAAAGTCTTTGGAAGGCATTTGTCACTGTATGGGCGGTCCTTCAAATCGCCACAGCCAACCTGCCCCCTCTGTGTCAGTCTGAACAACAGGGTTACCATGGTGCTCTTTGATCCTAGGCAGTTGAAGCGGAGGAGAGGTGTCGAAGGAATTCACACTTCTTTGTGACAGTGCTAGTTCCCCTTATCCATTGTCCCTTGCGTATAAATGCCAGCCAGTCTGACGAGTTCCAGAATTACCACATTTTGGCCCTTTCATATTTTGTGGAGGGGATTTCTTTCCCAGGGGGGTTGGTACCTTTTGAAGTGCCTGTCTAGGCCAAACTTATTCTGCTGGTTTCATACATTTCTTTTCTTCTCCCTTTCTTTCACAGAAACCAGGTCTTTTTGGGAATAAGTATAATGCATTTAAACCACCCCAACCCCACGCATTATACTATTTCTGTGCGAGCATTGGGATGATTTCACATTTAGCTTTCAAAAGAGCAGTTTTCTTGCTTTTGCAAAAACGGATTTACACGTGTTCATTTTCTACATGTTGATTTCACAAGATGTGGTTTTCTTTGCATTTGCTTTCTGAAGTTTTTTTTTTCCTTTAGCTCTGGTCATTTTCTGTACACAGGGATATGCTTGGAAATGGTTTCTTGGTAATTGACACATAGCAAGAGAGAGTGAGCTTTCTTTTGAAGTACTTTGCGTGGGTTCATTTGTTTCCAAAGGGAATCCTAGCTGTGTGGACTGAAATGAATTTCTCTGCTCTTCAGACTTTATTTGATAACACAATGCCGTTCTGGGATGGATGGCCTTATTTGATAGTGTTCAACACAAAATAGATGGACCTGGCTGTGTTTAACTAGAATAAAACTGTGTGGGGTTTTAAAAAAAATTAAGTAGCACCAGTGCAGGGTTGTTTTAAATACAGGACATTCTCTTGTGCAGCTCTGAAATTTTATTTTTTTAAGTGACAGAACAGCAACGCTGAGCCATTCTGCCTTTGAGATATTTTCTTTGGGTTCACATGAAAAAAACAAAATGCAGCCATTCTTGGCGTGGCTATGTTCAATCTCGCCCCATATGTGCTTAGCAGACAAAAGCACAGCCATTTATTTTGTAACTGCTAAAATGCGCAGTTTTGTGATGCTGGGGATTTCTGTTGGGGCTGGTAAATATACCCCACAGCTGCCATCACCCATAGGGCTGCTAATTTCATTGCTAGCCTAACCTGGTACAATTGGGTACTGTGATGTAATATTGGGCCTGTTCTGGGTTTGTTGCCCAATGATGAGGAGGAAGCTTTCAACCTGTTCATGAGGGAGAGAGGCTGTGCCTGAACATGCCATCTTGATGACCGTTGATATTGACACCCAGCTTTTGCCAGATGAGAACATTTTAGTTTTGTGCCCCCAAGGATGTCTGAAAGCCACAGTTGCACGCCCGGATGTGAAGGAAAAAGTCAGACTTGCCCTTCGATGGCAAAGCCGTCGTTGGGAAGAAGGCAGATTGCACCCTTCAAGCCATCAAGACGGACACCAATACTGCTCATTTCTTGGGTACTTTACAGCAATTTGAGCAGTCCTTTTGATCCACTAAAGCCCGGTCCCCCAGATCATCTCCAGACCATCGTCTGGCCTATTGTTCCCAATCTTCTATAACTGGCTCTTCAACTTCAGGAGACAACTTCAGAGGCAAATCGGTTGTACAGAGGCAGTCAACGATGCTGTGGATGCGCCTAAGCGAGAGTCCAGCCCAGTAAACAGGCCTGACCACATGACTTTTCTGCCCCTCCACTGCCACACCCCAGTGGGGAGAGCATCTTGCCTGTTTTCTCCATCATTACAATATATTACCACAGACAAGTGGGTGCTCTCCTTAATGCGACACAGCGATACTCTGTAGCTTCTACAAACACCTCCCATAATTTCACCCTCTGAAATGGCGGAAAAACGCCTGCCAACACGCGCTCTCTCCTTGCGCAACAAGTGAGGACAATGCGTTTACTCCTGATACTTTCTAGTGAAGAAGGTCAGGCGGTTGGAGACCAATTCTAATTATGTTACACTAGTTCATCCAACCCCAAACCTTGAGGATGGTCATGTTTCAACACACCCTCAGTTAGTTGAAGCAGGGGTGGGGGGGGTCTCGTCTTCTCTGGACATGGAAGACTCTTGCTTCCACGTCCCAATTCGTCGTCATCACAGATTTCACTGCCAATTCAAAGCCTTGACCGTTGGCCACAGATCGGCACCAAGGGTATCCACAAAATACCTGGCACCAGGGCCGGCTCACCTCTGCCCCATGGGTATCCACGTGACCATCAGATCACAGTCGCAACCAAAGCCTCCCTTGAGGGTTGGAGGGCGCACACCATCTATCTGCACATCAACATCATGGAGATGAGGGTGATATTCTGGGTGCTGAAATCCTTTCATCTCAGTTTCCAAGGGAAGATGGTTTGGGTGTTACATGAACACCATTTTTAATATCCAGAAGCAGGGTTGTACCAGATCACCCTTCCTCCCCACAGAAGTGCAGTTCCCCTGGAAAAGTGCTCTTGCACTCAGGATGTCTTTGTTCCACTTTCACCAGCCAGGCAACCAGAACTCGGTGGCCTACTCCCTCATACAAGGAATTATGCTCCTGCCATGAGTAGGAACTCCTCCACAGCAGTGGTGCGCACATTTTTCCAAAGTGGGGAGGCCTGGACATACAGGTCTTTGCCAATAGGGAGAAAGCGAAATACTGTGCATTAATCAGCAGGTTCCCCCAAGCCAATAGCCTGGGAGATGCCTTCACATTACTGTGGACAAGCACGTTTCATTATGCTCCCTAACCCCTTGTTTTGGTTGATAACGAGAAGACTAAACACTTTCAAACTTCAGCGGTACAAACTGATCTTGTATGTTCCCAGTTGCCTGAGACATGTTTGTGTTTTGAGAACTTTCCAACCCCTCTCGTCCAGTCTTCAACCTCCTTTCCGGTGTCAAGGGAGCCGTCCTCCCTCATTTTGACGGACTTGCTCCTGCTTCCTTTGAATTAGGGGCGCGTTTTCATGCCCAAAGACCGCATCAACAATTTGGCAAAAGCTTTAGCTCCTGCTATATTTTCTTACCTAATCAAGCACAAGCGTTTCACGATATGGTGTGCTGCTCAGGAGATTGATAACTTTGTCTTACAGCTTCAGTACATTTTGCTGTACCTGGTTTTGTTGGCCCACTGTGGCAAGCGCATGCCTCCATCAAGGTCCACATGGCTGTGACTTCAAATTTTACTTGGGCATCAACAGCATAGCCTTACAGGCTTGTTAAAGAAATCCTATGGAGCCTCTTGGGTACCTTCCGTCCACGGTGAGTGGCAGTTTGGGAATTGAATATTGTACTTTCGAAACTAATGAGATCTCTCTTTGAACCCTTACATAAAGCAAGCATCAAGTTCCTCTGATGGAAAAATGCCTTCCTGGTTGCCATCACCTCTGCCAGGTGGGTGTGGGAAATACAGGCTTTATCCTCCAATCCACATTATCTTGTGTTTCAGAAGTCCAAGGTCCTTCTACGTACAAATTCTGCGTTAATACTGAAAGTGCCTTCATCATTCCACCTCAATGGAGCTTTGGTCCTTCCTGTTTTATTTGGCTCTCCTTCCACTCAGGCTGGGCACTCTTTACATGCATTGGATGTCATGCAGGCTTGAAAGTACTATTTTAGCTATCTATCTATTTATTTATTTATTGTGAATTCGCAAAACCAAGTTAGCCACAGGAAAAATAATAGCAATAATATAAGTGCATCCTTTAAATGCATCATATAATTAAATATAATTACATAATCTAATACCTTTTAAAATCTAGAAAACATTTCTGCAGGAAAAACGCACTTGCAGATTTTGCATCACCTTCGTCCAAAACTCATGAAGTTAAATATGTTGTAATTTATATATTTCTTCTCTAACTCTGTGTAGCCATACAAATGTAATGTGACTATAAAGTACTATGTTGCCCGTACTAAGACATTCCAGAAATCATTGAAACGATTTGTGGTATTTGACTGAACGGCCGTTGGCAAGGGGCTGTCTCGGAATCCATATTCCAATGGCTCTCTGCTTAGATCTCCAACTGTCATCACATGGCTGTCGTGTCGTTCTGGGGCCGGCCTAAAGCACATTCTGCAAGAGCTGTTTCATTCACTACTGCCTTCCTCTCCGTTGTTCCACTGGTGGACATCTGCAGGATGGCTACATGGAGGTCTGTTTGCACCTTCACAAGGTTCCACTAAGTTGACATGGACTCCATGGAGGAGTCCAGGGTTGGATAACCAGTGCTTCGTGATCTGTTCACCTGAAGGTGAGCTTTTTTTTCGCATTTTTTTTTTTATATAGCGCTACGAACCCTCAGGTATCTGAGCGCTGCTTATTATTACCCACGGTGTGTGGTGCTCATTTATCGACCTCGGAAGGATGAAAGGCTGTCTTTGGCCCCGCCGGGATTCGAACCTGCATTAGCAGGCTCTGCACGGATGTCAAAGCGAGCGCTCTACTCGCTATGCCACTTGACCGGCTTGAGCTACTCTTCAAGTGAAATTTATCTTCCTCCTGGTTTGCATGTATGCATGTGTATATTGCCTTATAATCTATTAAAGCAGCATGCAACTCATGTTGTCTAGCATCGGTATCATTCATAGACTCACATGCAACGCTTCCACCTACCCCACATATGGCTCTTAGGATATGATATGGCATTTATAACGCGCCTGTACACAAGTGTTTCAATACACAAGTGTTTCAAGGCTCATCTTTGCAATTTTTAAATGTTTTGCTAATTTGAACATGTCTCGAGGGGTGAAGCTAAGGGAGACACTGCCTATTGACCAATGGGTAGGGTGACTCAAAACGACTATAAACCAACACTGAAGTGACTTTTCTTTTCAAATTCAAATGAAAGCTGCTCTAATGCAACAGCTGATTCCAAGCTTGATGATGGGGACTAGTCAAACAGGATGTGAATCTATGAAAGATACCAATGCCGGAGAACAGGAGTTACAAGTAAGTAATTTGCTCCTTGTGCAGCTCTAGAGGGGTTTGTACAACCAATTTTCTCCATGCCATTTGTGGTTCCGCCATGGGATTTAAATTTGGTGTTGGCATTCCTTATGGGAGTTCCGCTTGAGCCCCTCTATTCTTGTTCTGTTAGACTGCTCACCCTTAAGGTGACTTTCATGGTCGCCATCACTTCTGCTAGACAGGTGAGGGAGCTCGAGGCATTATCTATCAAACCTCTGTATGGGGTTTTGTCGGAAGAGAAGGTGATGTTTGAGTGCGCGACCCTCCTTTCTTACGAAAGTGTTCTAGGTTGTCCATCTCTTATAATATCCATCTTCCTGGTTTTTTTCCCCCACCCATCCTTCCAAGGCAGAGAAATGTTTCCATCGGCTGGATCCTGTGCGGGCTTTCAGCTACTATGTCTCCTAAACGAGGGACGTCAGGAAAGATTACCCGCTTTTTGTGGGTTATGCTGGTGCCGTGCTGGCAGGGCTGTGACTAAACAGACCCTGTTGCAGTGGATAATTCTCTGCATCTCGGAATGCTATTATCTGGCTGGTAAGGATGTCCCTGGGGGTCTCACAGCTCATTCTCCCAGAAGGGTGGCTGCCACCTATGCCCTGTGGATGGGAGTCCCTGTCCTGGACACCTGCCAGGCAGCAACATGGTCTCTGCACAGGTTTACTAGGAATTACAGCTTAGATTCCCTTTCGGGGCAGCATGCATGCTTCAGCAAGGCGTTCCTCCAGAGTTTTCTGGTTTGAGATGGCATCCTTTGCTCTCCTCCCTCCTTCAAATCCACATACTGCTATGGGAGTATACCATAGGTGAGGAATACATGGGTGGAAGGTATCCATTAGAAGAACAAATTAATTGGGTCTCTATAGAGTTATTTTTGATGGATGTTCCTCCTATTGATTCCACATTGCCCTCCCAACCTGTTCCTCTTGGCCTATATCTCATGCACCTTTTCTTCTTTTTAGTTCTGCAGTCCCTCAGCGTCATGTCACGGGTCATGATTCCTCGATATATACTGGCAGCGTAACACCCCCTGGTGGCAGAAAGGTTTTCTAAAGTCACTCTGCTGCAGATGGGGATATCACAGATGAGGAATCCTTGGGAGGACAATCGATCAGAAAGAACATTACAAAGAAGGAAATAGTTTGTTCTTTTGAAGGTCTCGAGCACAGTTTAAGACCTTGCCTGGTCGTCCCTGCGAGACAATCTGTTGGAGAGAGGCACTGCATAGACAACCATGGCTCCACGGACGGTGGCCTCCAATACGCCCTTTATAGGCTGTGGCGCTAACCTGACTAATCTGATGGTGAGTGTACTCTGGTCTCCCTCTGAGTTTCTGGTCACATCAACTTGCTGGGATTGAGGGTAATACGTTTGGCTAGATTGCTTTCCTCCCCTCTATGAAGGGCAAGAGTGTATCAATCTGGACGAAAAACACAGTAGCCATGAACTACCTCAACAAGCGAGGTGATGCGAGTGGCAGGGGTTCCTTGCCTCTCAGCAGAGAAGCAATGCGAATGTGGTTCTGGAGGATGACTTGTCTGGAAAACATGTGCATGAAGGTCTCGCGGCTCATTCTACCAGAGGCCTGGTACCTTGTTTGTTCCCCCCCAAACCCCCACACACCCCAATATGTGGAGCATAGAGGTGTTGGAGGGACCCTATGTGGAGCCGCCCTGCGCCCCCTGGTGGAAGAAATGTTTCTGGAGTACTGCTGCACTGGGATAGGAATATCACAGATGAGGAACCGGTGGAAGAAACATCCGCCAGAAAGAACATTATTGAGAGTTAAGTACTTTGTTCTACTGACTAGTGCTACTGCAATATCAGGACATGGCGTGTTAGAATATTCCATAGATGGTCAAACTTGTTCATGTTGGGATACCTGCACATTTACACAATTCCTAAGCAACTCTAATATGTATTTGAACAGCAGTTTAGGGTGGTTAGTTGGATCAAATGCGTGTGTACTGATCCATGCGAAAAAAGTACAGGATTACTTGAATCAAGAACTTTTGAATACTTAATAAAATATCCTCAGAAGCATTATTTGTGTGAATCTGTGTGCTTATTTCTTTTGAAACGTTATTGCACTCTTTACACATCGTGTACTGCAGGAGGCCGTTTTATTCTCTTCGCATCCTTTGTCTAGTTTGGATTTCTGTCTGCATTGTTGATAGACCTGGACTTTGACCACCTTAAACAGACTGCGCCTCCGAGGTCACCGTGACACACCCGTCACTCTTATTCAGTCGTTCTCCTTTTTAAGACACGTATCCCTTCTCTTTTCGTGTTGGGGTGGAGTTACTTGTGTCATAGTTAAATGAATCAAGAAGTGCCACAGGATAAGGTCTCATCTCCGACAATCCTCACAATTTTTATTTTTTTTTCTCCGCTCATTTAATTGTTGGCAGACACTCGATTAGTCAGAAATGCATCATACTCGCCAACATCTTTAACCATCTCTGCTTGATACCCTTGCCCAAACCTGTACAATAGGGATTGTAGTTTTGGTAGGGGCTTATCTCCTTGTATTTTGATGTTGTTGGGTTTTTTTTTTAGATATCTAAATTGGATCTTCTGTAGCTGTAGTTAAGCTTATGGATCTCCTTGACCAGTGATGTTTTCTCTCCGACATGCTGTCTGTTTTATTCTGTAAAGTAAAAATGTTTACATTTCAGATTTTATAAATATAGGGCTGTTCCATATGTTGAAAGTTCAACCTATTTTACAAACACTTGCTAATGCTGTGCGCGTTTCTCTGCGTCTCCAGTCTTTTATTTTTTATGTTTGCTTTGAACTGGTATTGATTTGAAGATTCAATTGGGAAATGTGTTTAGAACACTGCGTTCGGGGGTAATCATCGGAGTCAGTGGGAAGACAAGAAAATTGTATTGAGAGAAATTGTGTGCATGTTTTTGTGTTTCAGCATAGATTATCGCAGCCAAAATAATAGCGGCCATTTCGTGCTAGTTACATTAATGGCCTGCAGCATGCCACCACCCATTTTGCTTTGGGTTTTTTCCCCTCTGGCGTTCGTGGGCTTTCTCACAGAGCCACACGATTGTGAGGGGGGTGTGGGGAGTGGGCTTAAAGGAGGGTTGCCTCCCGTAATTCTCCTTAATGTGGCCAACAATGTCCATCGGGTTGTCCGATTTATACCTTTTTTAAGGAGACGTCCGTGGCGCAAACATATCCAGCCATAACATTGGATGACTTTGAAACTTCATACTCGATAAAGAATCGCGTGGAATGCCCATCATAGGGGGGGAGGAAGACTGAAAACGTATACGCTTGAGCCTATAGGGCTTCCTGCGGTGCCTATTAATCCTTTATGGATCATTTGAAATGTTTCTCGTTTATTTCAGCTTTGCTGCATGTGAATCAGACTGTTCCTGCGAAAGTGGGGCGAGTGATCATGCCTTGAATTTTTAAAAAAAGATCTCCCTTTCAAGCAAAAAGCACTTTTATGCTCCATTAGAGTTGAATTTGCCCAGACTCTCACATCGCATTAACACAAGCTTTACTGGATGTATAAATGTGTATTTTTTTTCTCAAAAGACTGACTTGAACTATATTTTTTTTAACAAACTGGGTGTGATGATTCCTGCCTTTTTGCATTAATGCCAAGAAGATAACTGTCCATGCGATATTTGTCTCACTTTCTCCCACGCTTTTCCCCTTCAAACACATGTTTTACATGTTCTGTGATTATGCTAACCAAACAGATTAAGTATTTACTCTCGCTATGGATTGTTGAATTGCATGTTACTTGCTCACTTATTTTAAGGTTTGTCTTAATAAACAAGTACGAAGACAGTTCCGGTGAAAGTGGTCCAATCCAAATGAAAACCAGCAATGAGCAACATGTTATTAATAAATTAAGATATTCAGACAATGTAATTTCGGGAACATTATACTCCGACTATAGATGGATTGATTTTGTCCTCTCTAGGGTGATACCAAATCACCAAAATTCAACGTTAAGAGCACCCGGTTTAATTTAATATTTGACACAATATTTTAAAAACCCTCTGGTTAACAGAAATTAAGTCCCCTCTGGAAAATGCATGATCGAAATTCTGACATGACGTCATATTAGCGAATTACGTTGTTCACATTTCAAACATGAAACAAAATACTGAAATCCAACATGTTTCTCCTCTGCAATTTACTGGGCTGAACAGTGCAGCTCATTGTGATGTGTGTGCTAAAGTCGACTGTCGTAAATTAGCTTGTTTAAAAAAAAAAGTTTTTGCTCGAATGTGGTAAAGTCAGTCCACTCTACCAGATCATTACCTCCACAACCCTCTTCCTCGTCCCTTTGCTTACCCTTGAGTATGCTCCATGCTCCCAGGAACTCTTCTTTTTTTCAAAGCTGGCCTTCTCCGCCCCTGCCCTCCCAGGAGGTATAACCTCCCACACACCCTATACACAGCAGATCGTTTGTTCCTGTGTGAACTGACAGATCCCCTCAGTGCGGGGCAATTGAGGGGCAAAGGCTGGTATCCCAGGCTTGACAGCTCCTCAGCAGGGCTTGTAGGCTGCTGGGGGTTGGGGTGCCCGCTGGGCCCCCTCCAGGGATGTAGGGTCTGGCAGTTGTTTGCCAGTGTCCTCGGGCAAGCAGGGTGTGCCCGTTGGCCTTTGATGGTTGTTTGCCTTTTCGCTTGGGGTGGGGGGGTTCTTTGCCCCGCCCTGGGTGTCCGTTGAGTGTACTGTGGGGGGTGGTTGTAGGGCTTGTGTTCACCCGCGTTGTATTTCACGCCTTAGGCAACATTGCGGCTCCTTTTCTAATGGTGGGGCTCGGTCTGCTGGGTTTCCCCGGAGACTGGTGTCCGCTGAGGGCCCCACCCCTCCTGGCTGGCATGTGTTGGGCTGGGTGCCCTGGTTTCCTGGCGCTCTGGTGCCCCGTTGAGGGACTTGCTTTTACTGCTCTGTCCGGGCAGCTCTTCCCCTGGGGGTCAGGCCTTGCTGGGCCTTCGGTTTTTGATGCAGCGTTGCTGGGTAACTGGGAGTCCACCCAGGGGTTTCCTGTGCATTTCTGGTTTAGAATGGTGTGCAGGGCGCATGGGTGGGTGGTGTGTGTTTGTGTGCCTGCCTGTTTTTCAGTATGGGGAAGAATGCTGAGAAAAGGAGACATGCTAAACCTGTCTCTTCGTCTTCCTCCAGGATGGCTAAGAGGAGGTAGGTGGCTGCCCCCATGCCTGGGATTTCCATTAAGGACTTTAAGTCCCTGTTTAAGGAATACCTGGTGAGCCGTGCTGCAGAGCCTGGTATCTGTGCCTGTCCCTGTGTCTTCCTCTTCTGGAACTTGTTCCTCTTCCTCAGACACTACTGGGTTCTCCTTTTCTTATGAAGATGAGGAAGCCACTGGCAAGTACTTGGACCAGGCAGAGGTCCAGCTTCTGATGGACCGGATACACGTTTCAATGGGGTTTTAGGAGCCAAAAGTGCTGGAACAAGCTGCTGAGCAGTCTATTCAGCAGTATAAACATTCTCCCATACTGGGTCTTCCCTTGATTTCAGACATTCGGGACAAAGTCCTATGAGAGTGGGCCTGGTTGCAGCAGATCTCATGCCCAGTTTTATGGCCAAGTTGTAGCCCCTCAGGTGTGAGGAAATCCGCCTCCCGGCTGCTGTGGAGTTGGATGACATTCTGGGCATTCCTCCAATTCTGAGGAGGAGGCTGCTCTCCGGAACTGGTGGACCATAAGGTGGATTCTGCCCTCAAGAAATCCCACGTGGGATCTCATCTGGTTACATGGTCCAATGCCTATGGGTCTTATGCAGAGGATACCGCATTGGTTGGCTTTAGGAAGCTACAGCAATCCCTGGATGTTGGCACGGACTGATCCCAGCTCCTGTCGAACATGCAGAGACAGGCCGAGTTCATGTCGGACCTGTTTTATGATGGTGTACATTGGACGGCTATGGCCATGGGTGCCAAGTCCCTGGTGGGCGCCATTTGTGTAATTGGGAGGCAGAGGGGTCCCAGAAGCCTGCTGCTTTGAAACTTCCCTTTGCAGGTCAAAAGTTGTTTGGGGATGCTCTGGAGTCTAAAATTCACTAGTTCTTTAAGGTGAATAAACATGCAGACAAGTTGAAGAAGAAAGGGGAGTCTGCGTCTGCTGGTGGTTTTCAGCCTCCGTGCAGGTCTTATGTTCCTCGTCCTTGAATTAATAAAAGGAAGGGTTTCCGGGGTCCATTCTGCCGCCCCCAGGTCACCACAAGCCTCAGAAGCCCGAACGCCCACAGTTGACTGGTGGGCGGGTGTTTCTTTAACCTTTCTTGGATCTGGGACCTCTTGGCCTCTGCTCGCTCCACTGTAAGACCTGGATACTGGTTTCTCCTCCTGCAGAGACCGGTCTCCGGTTTACTCCTCTGCCCAGGGACAGCTGTCACTGTGTAGGCTTGTGCACTGCCATCCAGGATATGCTTCAGAAGCAAGACATTGTCCCGGTGCCAGCTGGCCAGAGGGGGGGTTGGATTTCTAGTGTTGGGTGTTTAAGGTACCCAGTTGGCAGGGGGGTGCTGGTCTGTTATTCCGTCTCATCCACAGTCTACAGGGCCTGAATACTTTTGTTGGGACATGACGCTTCAGAATGGAGACCCTGCAGTCCATCATCCTGGCTGTATCGCAGGGGGATTGTTTGGTTTCCCTCGAACCGCAGCACGCCTTTTACCATGTCCCGATCTTCCAGAGTCATCAGCACTTTCTGAGGTTTGCCGTGGAGCTGGAGCACTTTCGGTTCCGTGTTCTGCCCTTCGGCTCATATCTGCTCCGTGGGTCTTCACAAAATTGTTGGCTTCCATGGTGGTGTCTTTGCACCTGTCCGGGATTCAGGTGTTCCCCTACTTGCACAATTGTTTAGTCAAGGCAGGGTCTCGACTCCAGGTGTTGTCCCATTTTCGGATTGTTTGCCCGGAACTGGTCCAGTGTTTTTATTTTTACTCAATCTCCCTAAGTCCCACTTGTCCCTGTCTCAGACTCTCCAGTTCATTGGTTCCCTATTCTGCACTCAGGAGGGGATGGTCCGGCTCCTGCTTAACAGGGCCTCCCAGCTCCAGTCGCTGTTGGAACCTTTGTGCAAGGACTGGGCTACATCCAGGGAACTGTTGTGTCTCCAGGGTCCCCTGGGCTCAGCTGCACTTGAGACCATTGGTGGGTCACCTGCTGTCCCATTGTCACTCAGATTCCCTTCAGTATGACTCTTTGGTCCGGGTCACGTCTCCCCTCCGGGGGTCTCTTTGCTGGTGGTTGGACGGTCCCATCTCCCCGGCCTTGCCCATCATTCAAACAATTTGTAACACTTGTCTGTGTATCAGCGCTTTATAAATAATCATTACCATTCTTATCAGAGATGCCAGTGGCCTGGGTTGGAGGGTGGAGGGCACTCTCCTGGACTTGCCTCCTCAGACACTGTGGTCTCTTCAGGACAAGTGGGGGTACTCCAATTGGAAGGAGCTGGCTGCTGTTCTGAAAGCTTTGGTGGTAGTCAAGCCTTCTCTCCTCAGGAAGGTTGTTCCAGTTCGGACGGACATTACATCAGCTGTGGCTTATATCAAACATCAGGAGGGCACGGGGGTTCCGCTCCCTAGAGGTTTTAGGCTTTGTCCATCGGGGCCTGGGCAGAGGCTTGTCTGGTCTCCTTGTGAGCAGTCCATATCTGGAGGGGGTGGACAGTATGACCGCGGACCAGCTCAGCAAGGTGTTTCTGGTCCCTGGAGGGGGGTGGGGGGGTGGCAGGTGGGGCAGCGATTGTCCCTTTCGGGACAATTTGTTTTTTTCGGGAGATGTCGGTGGTTCAGGCTTTCCCTGAACGGAGTTCTTTGAATCACCCTGCAACGGTCAGCTTACTCAGTTTTGTTCAAAGACTCAGTCTCCAGGGGCCTGGGCTTCTTTGTGTCTTTCTGCCAGTTCCCCTGATTCTGAGGGTCATCAGCAGGATCAGGGGCATTTGTCCTGGTGGTCCCTTACTGGCCTCGGAGGGGATGGCTGTTGTGTCTTCTGGAGATGCAGTTGGCTCCTCCGTGGGTGTTGCACAGTTGGCCATCTCTGTTGCGGGAGGTCAATCTCCAGTTCTTCTCTCTCATTCTTTGGGGGTCTGTAAACTGGGACGAGGGATCTGCAGGTGTTAGGCCTTTTTGCTGCTGTAGCTTGAATGATCCAGAGGGCACGTCAGTCCTCCATACTTAAGTCTTATGACCTTAATTGGACACATTTTCTAAATTGGTGTTCCCTGAGGAGTGTCCAGGCGCTGGTCTCTGGTCTTCCAGACATTTTGCAATTTCTCCATGAGGGTGTCTGAGAAGGGGTTTGCGGTCCCTACTCTCTGTTCTCAGTGGGCTGCCATTTGGGCCTTTATGGTTTTGATACCCTCTGGCAGGGGGGGGGGGCTTAGGGGGTGGTCACTCTGGTGATTCTAGTCTTTTGCGCCCGGTTGGGGATCCCCAGTGGGACCTTCCTTTGGTCCCATCTATGCTGCAACAGCCCCCCCTTTGAGCCCCTGGAGGGTACCAAACTGCAGAAGTTGATGCTGAAGACTACCGTTTTGATTGTAGTTACATCACCTCAGTGCTTGGGGGAAATAGGAGCCCTCTTTTGTGTGCCTCTGTTTCTGGTGGTCTGGGAGGAGGTTCTGGTCCTGTAGTGTGACCCTTCTTTTGTACCAAAGGTCTCCTCACGGTTCCATCGGTCTCAGAAGGTGGGTCTTTCGGCTTTCTTTCCTGCTCCTTCCTCTTCTGAGGAGGAAGCTTGGCATTGTCTGGATGGCAAGGGTGCCGTCTTGCTTTATTCTTTGCAGACAGCATCCTTTCCTCTCTCTGGTAGTCTCTTGGTCACCTTTGGGGCAGGGGGGATGTCACCGCCGGGCTTCCACTCCTACTATCAGCCGGTGAATTAAGTCTTTGATTCTGCTGGCTTTTTCCCGGTGAGGCAGGTCCAGGGTTGATCCACTAGGGGGTGGCCGCTTCCTGGGCTAACTTGCGGGGGTACCTTTGCTGGACGTTTGCCAAACAGCCACCTGGGCTACTCCTAACACTTTCATTAGACATTACCAGCTCAATGTGGAGGGGCCATGGTCCACTTCCTTTGGCGTGGGGGATCCGGGGGCTGTTTGTTTGAGGTGGTGGCCGTGGTCTTGGTCTACCTTCCTCTTTTCTTCTGTGCCTTGAATACATTGGTATTGGGTTGGTTTTGCATTACCCTGGTTGTCTGTCTTTTATGGTGGGCATGGAGGTAATGCTCAGATTACTTACCAGTAATCTTCATTACTTCCTCTATGAACAGCGCAAGTCCAGACGGAAGACCATCAAGTCTGGTTCCTTGCTAGATTATATCTGGGAAGAGAGCTTGGCTCTGATGAAGACCCAGAGCACTGCACCACCCAAGCGGGATAGACTTGAGAAGAAGTACAGGGTTCCGGACTCGGCCCTCAAGTGCTTGAGGTCCCAGCCGTCTCCCAACTCGGTGGTCTCTCGTACAGCCCGAAAGTGCTTGGCGAACCGGTCTTCTTCATCCATGGTGTCCCCCTGATCAGGGGGGGGAAGAAGCTGGACGCGATGGGCGAGAGGATCATTTATACTGCAGCCTCCACCATTAAGGCCGCTAATGCCCTGGCCATTCTGTCCCCCTATGACTGAGAACTGTAGTTTACATTGTCTCCTATTCTGGACTTCCTGAAGACAAGAAGGTGGAGGTGGCCTCGGACATTGCGGACACAGGGTTTTGCCAAATGAGCAACAGTGTCTCTTCGTCAGCAAGGATGGCGGAGGGCTACCAACTATCAGCCGGACGTTAAATCCAAAGTGGTACACATGCCTTTTGATGGGGAAAACCTGTTTGGCAAGACCGTTGATGAGTCTCTACAATTCATCAAGACTGACACAGAGATGGCATGTTTGCTGGGGACCCTACAACAGTGCTGGTCGTAGTCTTCCTTTCGTTCCTCGAGAAGGAAGTCCGACAGGTCCTCCAAAGGATATACTACCCCTTATCGACAGCCTTCCAGCTCCACCACTCAAAAGGCATAGAGGTCGCTCACAAGCATACAGCGGCAGAGGACAACGTCCACGCCGTCCGCACGCCAGGATGCCGGCGCTGAAGCAGGCCTGAACCTGCCATAGACTTGGCCCCCACTTGTGTACCTCAGCGGGAGGTATGCTGGTGAAGTTTGTCAGCGTATGGAACACCATCACCACAGACAGATGGGTGCTGGACGTTCTCATACAGGGCAAATCTTGGTGTTCCAACACAGTGTCCTCGTATTTCTCCTGTGGCTCGACAAGAACAGCACATGTCGCAGCTGCTGCAGGAGGTCCACGCCATGATAAAGGATGGGGCAATAGAGCCTCCAGGGTTCCGAGTGTACTCCAGATACTTTCTGGTCCGCACAAAGTCAGAAGGGTGGAGGCCGATCCTGGACTTGAGGCGCCTCAACAAATACTTGAAGTTCAGGATGGGCACGTTGCAGCACGTGCTCGGCGTCTCTGGATCTGGAATATGCCTACTTTCACGTCCCCGTCCACCTGAAGCACCCCAGGTTCCTGCGGTTCGTGGTCCAGGGACAACACTATCAATTCAAGGTGCTGCCTTTGGGGCTGAAATCGACCCCAAGTGTGTTTACAAAGTGCTTGGCCCCGGTGGCAGTGCAACTTCGTCTCGAAGACATCCACGTCTACCCTTTTCCGGATGAATGGCTCGTCTGATCCCTTGTGCTGGCAAGCCAACACACGAGGACCTTGTGCCTGCTGATGAATCTGAGATTCTCCATCAAGTCCTGCTTGGTGCCATTGCAGAATGCTCTGTTTCTGTGTGCCTGGCTCAACACGATCGCTTGTGTGGATCCAGTGGTGGGGTGCTTCCCTCACCTCACACAAGGGGCTCCCTTCCAGGTCCATCCATACCAGGAGATGTCACCACGGATGCCTCCATGGAAGGTTGGGGAGCCCACCCCAGACAGTTGCACGCCAGAGGCCTCTGGCTTCCTGGAAGAAAAGGACCTTCACATAAACGTCCTGGAATTTCGGGCAGTCTTCTCGGCCCTCCTGTCGTTCCTGTCATCAGGTAGGTGGAAGGTGATGAGGATCTTCACAGAGAACACCATGTTCTACATCTGGAAGTAGGATGGGACACGCTCTCCGGCTCTCTCCCGGGTGGCCGAGGCCCTGTGGCACTGAGCCTTTCTTTCTTCGTCCCTTTTTACCTGACTGGCACCAAGAACACCATCAGACTCGCTCAGCATAGAGCTATGTTCTTGCCACGAGTGGGAGCTTCGCCAGGAACAAGTGGATCTTCTGTTCTGCGACCCCCAGATCGACGTCTTTGTGATGGCAACCAACTCTAAGTGTCAGGGTCACCAGCAGGTTCCTGCAGCCGAGGAGCATGGGGGATGCTTTCTCATTCAAGTGTGAGGGTCTCTTCCTCTAAGCCTTTCCTCCTTTTCCACCTCTGCTACTAGTGATCAACACACTCAGTGTCACTGCAGGATGATGCTCATTACTTCGGTGGCCGCATCCATCCGACTGCCTCTACTTACAGATCTTGCAAGAGAAGGCGGTGCAATTTTGCGCCACAATCCGGCATCGCTGAGTCTCATGGCCTGGCTCCTGCAGCCCTGGAGTTTGGTCATTATTCTCTGCTGTTGGACTGTATGGACATCCTGGCGAGAGCTTCTTCAACGTTGATGGCCATAAGTGGAAGCACTTCTGCATGTGGTGCCGGACTCAGAAGATTACTTCTCTGCATGTCACAGTTCTGCAGCTCCTCCGCAGCTCCTGCCGTACTTGTTTTCCTTGGCCAAGGCTGGACTGGCACACGCCTCTATCAAGGTGCACCTGGCTGCCATATCATGTTACAGCAGGAGGCTGCATAGGCCTTCCCTGTGGCCGCACAGACTCGTCAAGGAGTTCCTAAAGGGCCTCTTCAGAACATTTCCGCCAGTGAAGGCTCCAGCCCCAGTTTGGGAATTAAATGTGGTATTGACTAAATTCATGGGGGGCCCCTTTGAGCCGATGTATCAGGCCACGATAAAGTTTCTCTCATGGAATACTGCTTTTCTTGTGGCAATTACCTCGGCCAGGTGGGTTGGGGAGATCCAGGCCGGTCTTGCAAACAGCTGTACTTGTCCTTCCACACTACATGGGTGGTGCTCTGCACTCACCCCACCTTTATGCCGAAGGTGCCGTTTGAGTTCATCAAGCCTTTGATGTTATCTGTCTTCTTCCCAAATCCACTGTCGCCAGCGGAGAGGGCTTTGGATTTGCTGGACCTTGCTTGTGCCTTGAAGTTTTATGTGGCACGCACAAAGGTTTTTTCGGAAGACTGCTCAATTGTTTGTCATTTTCTGACCTGTGAATAACGGGAAAGGCCTTGTCGAAGGCTACTATCTCCAGATAGTTCTCCGGCTTCATAATGCACTGTCATCAGTTGGCTAACAGACCTCTTCCAGGCCAGCTGAGAGCCTATTCCAGCAGAGCCATCGCAGCAATGACTGCCTTTTTCCCTGGTGGGCCCCTGCTCAGCATCTGCTTGACTGCTACGTGGAGGTCCACGCACACATTACACTAGGTTCTATTGCGTCGACAGGGAGGATTCGTGGATCGGTCAAGCAGTGCTATGCAACCTGTACACTTGATGCGAGTCTGTTCGAGGGGTGAGTGTTTTTACTTCTTTGGAGCCTTGCTCCCTTGGTTGTGTATATCTACTGCTGTGTAATCTTTATTCATGAGCATGTGAATCCATGCCACACCCCATGCTGGAGAAGGTTTAAGTTACTTACCTGTAACTCTTCATACTGCCACTTTAGGTGGTTGCCAAATTTGAAGATAGCCACCAGGGGTGGAGCGTAGGGTGAGGAATATCATTGGCTGGGGGCAGTATGATCCAGGTACAGTGATTGGTTTAGGGGAGAAATGCAGTTTTCAAGCTAAAAGTGGAACTGTTTTTTCTTTTACAGAGGATTCCCAGCCTGACGTTTGGGAATATTCATGAGCATGTGAATCTATGCCAGACCCATGCTAGAGAACACGAGTTACAGGTAAATAACTTAAACCTTAGTCCTTGGCCCCAGCCCTACACCCCTCTGTGTGAATATCCGTGGATGAGATGCTTCACAATTATGGACTCCCTCATGAAGTGACAGATCGGGAGTTGGAAGCTTATGTTAAAGAGTGTTTTTTTTTGTAACTTTTTATTGGTTTTACAACAAAGAAAAATGCAAGCCCCCCTCTTGCCACTGCTTAAATGCCCCCGCCTCCAGCCCAGGGGTAAAGTCTCCATTGCGGAAGGGGGGCATAAAGGGGGAAGGGAAAGTCGTGATCCCCTTAGTTCCCACCAGTTTGTCCCAATTCTCAGCCATCAATTTCGTAATGGGGGGGGTGTGCTACTTGCTGGCCCGTATGCCTGTTCCTGAGCCTTCCGCACCTCCTGCCAAAATGGTCTGATTTTTGGGCAAGTCAACCAAATATGTTGCGCCGTACCCTCCATCCCACATCCCCGCCAACAACTCCCAGAGGTGGTATGCAGGGGCGTTGCTAGGGGGGGGCAAGAGGGCTATAGCCCCTGATCTTTTGGTTGTAGCCCTGGATAGAATGTCAGGAGCTACAGCCAAAAGACTAGCTAGCCCCCAGTCCCAACAGTTCCGACATCAGCATAGCCCCAGGTCTTTTCCAGACCTAGCAACTCCGCTGGTGGTAGGTTATATCTCCGGGAGGTGGACTGGTGTGTAGTACCACATTTCCTGTATCAGAGATGCTTTGACCAATCTGGGAATTCATCTCCATAACCTCTCCCACTCTTCTCGCTCAATTGCCCTTCCCAAGGCCTGTTCCCACCTCTGCATATACGGCCATTGGCTTCTGACAGTTGCCTCATCCAAACTTTTATATAGATTAGATATTAGTCTCTTGGATCCGTCATTAGCTAGAAGAAATTTCTCGAACCGCGTCTTTTCCCTTGTTGCGGCCTGCTTGTTCACAGGGTTCAAGACCCAGTGGCGTAACTGCGCGTACCTGAGACTTTTTCCCTCCTTTATTCCATACTCCCTCTTACAATCCTCAAATGAGAGAATTCTCCCCCCGAAACATGTCGCCTAGCCATTTGCAGCCCCCCTCTTGCCACTGCTTAAATGCGCCCGCCTCCAGCCCAGGGGTAAAGTCTCCATTGCGGAAGAGGAGTATAAAGGGGGAAGGGAAAGTCGTGATCCCCTTAGTTCCCACCAGTTTGTCCCAATTCTCCGCCATCAATTTCGTAATGGTGCTTTCATAGACATGCTTGGGTCTGTGCTGTTTTGGGAGCTGCAAGACCTCCGCCAGACTGCGATGCACTAATGCTCTATCCATTGCCACCCAATGTTCATTTTGTGTGGAATCCCCTTCCCGGAGCCAGTCTCTAATTACTCGTAGCTGCGTGGCCTCGTAATACTGTTGGAAATTCAGTAATGCCAATACCCCCCTCCCGTCTGGGAGCCATCAACAGTTTTCCACCGACCCGCGGTTTTTTCCCTTCGCACAAGTCGTCTCTGGTTAAAGATCCCAATTCCTTAAAGAAACCTGCAGGGATTGCCTGAGGTATTGCCTGGAAGAAATACAACAAGCGCGGAAGCGTTACCATTTTGACCGCCACCACCCTGCCCAACCACGAAATCCACCTACGATAGTCCCGTTTAATGTCCTTTAACAGAGGTGGATAATTAGTCAGGTGTCAACCTGCCAGGGTTGGCGTGATTTTCACTCCTAGATATCAGATTCCCTCTGTGCTCCATATAAATGGGGTAGCCGCCCTCAGCGACTCCAGATTCCCTGCCTTTAGAGTCAAATTCATGAGTTCCGATTTGCCAATATTAATCTTGAGGCCAATAGCTTCCCCAAATTCCTCCAGCAAGTTTCGGCTTGATCGAACAGTCAGTCGGTGCCATCAGGGTTAGCAACATGTCATCGGTAAAAGCCGCTACTTTTTGTTCTACCCCCCTGAATGGAATGCCCTTTATCCCCTCTGTGCCCCTGATAGCCTGCAATAGGGTCTCCAAATAAATTGCCTAAAACATAGGAGACGGGGGATAACCCTGCTTAGCCCCCCTACTCAATCTAAAGGATCTAGACATAGCCCCATTTACTGCTATCCTCATGATGGGCGTCTGGTAATTGGCCTGGCCCATACGTAAAAAAAAAAAAACGGCAATACCCATCTTCTGCATCACCTTAAACAGGAAAGACCACTCCACGCGGTCAAATGCTTTTTCTGCGTTCAAAGGTAGGACTGCGGGAGTGTCTGTTCTGTGAGCCTTTTCCAACAAGTGGGCCACCCTCCTGATGTTGTCCGCTGTCTGTCGGTCTCTTATAAAACCCGCCTGATTCAGGTGGATCAGATCCGGAAGAAAAACCTCCAGCCTGTTTGCCAATATTTTTGGGAAGATCTTGGCGTCGATATTAATCAACAATATGGGTCTATAAAATGTCCTCTCTTAAGGGTTCTTATTTGGTTTCAGAATAAGGGTTAGAATGGCTTCCTCCATGACGGAGTTATTTTCCCCGTTGTCCTAAAGGTATTAAGGTAAGTCAGATGTGGGATTAATTCAGTTGCAAAAGTTTTATAGAAATCCGCAATGTATCCATCCGGGCCTGGCGCCATATTCGGAAGTAAGCTTCTAATCACCCTCTCCACTTCCTCCTCTTTAATCTCCCTGCTCAGCAGTTCCAATTTCTCCTTCCCGATCTTCCCCAACTCCACCCTATCTAAAAACTCTAGCTGTGAGCAGTTCCGAGGGTCCTGCGATGCGTAGAGATTCGTATAATTCTACTAACGTCTCCCGTATCTCCCCTGCCTCTGTTACCCGTTCCCCGATCCTGTTTTTAGAGCCGTGATCGCGTTTCTAGTTTTCACTCCCCTTAGCAAGCGTGCGAGGAGAGCATCTGCCTTATCCGCTTTAGCATAGAATTTTTGGTGAACACTGAGCAGAGCCCCTTCAGCTTTTTTGGTCCGGAGGACCTCTAATTGTCCTAGTGCCCTGCAGTACTCCCTCATAGAAGCCGTAGTTGGGGTCGCCCCCGCCTTCCGCCTCGCGGTCTCGACCTCGTCCTCCAACTGCGTTTCCAACGCCTTCAATTGCTTCTCCCTATGAGTCGCTGCTGCTATTAATTCCCCCTTCACCGTGGCCTTGAAAGTGTCCCATCCTGTCTCCTCCCTTGTGTCCCCCCTCTTTTTGGTCTCAAAGAAATTCCTGATCTTTTCTTCCATTTCTTGCCTAATTATTGGGTCTCTGAGAAGATATCTTGGGTACCTCCACGTCCACACCTCTCTTTCCCTATGACCTGAGTCCATTTTCATGGACACCACTTTGTGGTCTGCTATGCCAATGGGGCCGTCACTACCTCTTGGATCCGGCCCACCAGACTCGGTTACCCAAATATAGTCGATTCTAGATTGAGATCCGTGGACCCCAGATAAGAAAGTGTAACTTTCCTCGTCCCCTTTCAATTCCCGCCACACGTCTCTCAGCCCTGCACCGCATATTCTTTTTTAAGGTCTGCCGACATCACTGCTCCACCTCCTCCAACGGGCGCCCTGACCTATCCCGTTCCCTCTCCCAGGCTGTTAAGGTCGCCCAGCATGATTATTTTCCCCCGGGCACTGTCTTCCAACTTTCCCAGGACCCATTTCAGAAACTGCTCCTGACCTGAGTTTGGGGCATATACCAATGCCAAGGTAAATGGGCTGTCTTAGTGCACCCCTATAACTATACCTTCCTTGTCCCTTATAATTTCCGTGACCCTAAAGTCCACTGAGTTTTTGATAGCTAGGGCTACGCTCTCCCCCCCCGCCCCCCTGACCTACTCCTCCCCGACGCATGCAGGATCTGGTCAAACCCCAGCAGCTTAAGACACCGCTGGTCTTTTTGTCTTAGATGCGCTTCCTGTAATCCCAGGATGTCTGGGTTCTCTTTTCTCGTAAATTGCTCTAGTTTCCTTCTCTTGAGGGGGGTGTTCAGACCCCTCACGTTATGTGTTAGCCACTTGAAAGTGGGTTAAGTTCTCTACTCCCATAATGCCAATGCCTTTAATCTCCCCCATCTTTCCTCTTATAGGGGCTCCCAACCAGCGGAGCGTTCTAGACACCCCCCTTGCTCCCTCCTGCATCTCCTGATATTGGGTAGGATCTCTGCTCCCCATGCCCTGGCCTTTTCACGAAGCCTCCGCTGCCCTCCCCACCCCCCCTATCACAACCCCTCCCGCCCATCCCCCCCTTTCTCTCTCTCCCCCCCCCCCGAGAAGGGCATGCCCTTCCCGCCTCCCTCTTCGCCCTACTCCACGGGTATATCCACCCTTTCCGATTCATAGATGGATGCTCCCCCCCCCCCCCCCCCCACCCTGCAAATTACTCCCTTTAGTGGCCCACCACCCTTATAGCGCGTTGTGATTTAGGTCTCCTCTTGTGCATCCCCGCCCATCCCCCCAGGGCTTTTCTTGTTTCTTTCCTTAGTCGGCATGCCGCTCAACTTCGCCCCCCCCCTTCTCTTTTCTCCCACTGTTGTCCAAGCCCATGGCTTTGACTCTGGCCTAGCGATCATGGTTTGTTTTTCAGATCCAATGGGAGCATCATCCAAGTCCAGTCGCAGAATGCTCGCCCCTTCCTGCAACATGGTTATCCTCCTCTGAGCCCCCTCCCACTCGGAAGAACAGGCCAAATGGAAAGGTACACCTGTATTTAATCCCCCTTTCGTTAAGTGCCTTAAGAACCGGTCCCATATGACTCCTCTTCATCCGTGTACTGCTCGCCAAGTCCTGAAACAATGCAATGCGGTGCTCATTAAACATAATTGGCTCTTGCTTTCTTGCCTCCTGGAGGACTGGTTCCTTTTGAGCGTACGTGGTGAATGCTGCCAGAACGTCTCTAGGTCGCGACAGTGACCCTTTGCCCCCTCTGCCCACTCTATGAATGCGATTAAGCTCTATCTTATCCGGAGGCGAATCTCCCAATATCTCGGCGAAGATAGATTGGACCACTCCTTTTAATTCTTTGTCTTGAACGGTTTCCAGCAGCATTTTGACACTTATATTGATTCTACGAGACATATTTTCCATGTCCTCCATTTGGATCTCCAGATTGTGCGTGGCTGCGTCCACCCTTTCAATTGCTTCACTGTTGGCTGTCACTTTATCCATTTCCTGCATGCCTCTCTCCAGGAGGTCTGTCCGCTCGCCCTGCTGCCGCAACTCCTGCTTTATTTCCCCCAGGGCCGAGTTGAGGTCTGCTTGTAGGAGTTGGAATTGTTTCTGGAATGTCTTAGTTAAACTGGTCTGCAGGGTGAGCATCTCCCCCCCTAAAGTCCTGCCGTGACATCATGGTTGTGTTCTCCCCTTCAGGTGGTGAGTCGCCTCCTACTGAGTCCTCCCTCGTGGCCTTAGCCATCTCCCTCATCTCCTGCAACGGCCAAATGGTAGGGAGAGTACCTGGGGCGCCCCCTGGGGTTTGCAGTGCTCTCCCGCCTTTCCCCTTGGTTTTCGCGGCCATATCAGTGCGGGGTCTGTCCGTGTGGTGCACCCGTTGCCCTGCCAGCGCCTCGCCTCTACTCAGGGCACACTGATTATACTTCGGGGGGCTTTCAAGGCTCTTCTCCCTGCTATGCTTCTTCCAGTGGTTCCTTTCCCTGGATGCACAGTTCGATGCTCCCCACACCGTCCTCCCAACCGTGTGCTTCTTTGGACAGTCCCGCCAGTGGGATGATATGCTTTGCCCCTGCGCCTCTCAGATAGGAACGCTCCTGCGGGAGGTGAGATAACCCCATGTGGCACTTTGCCTCCTTGAATATAACTGAAGACACTGATGGACTCGGGGGGGGGGGGGGGGGGGGGGGGCGGGGGGGGGGGGGGCGGGGGGGGGGGGGGGGCACACTGGCTATGATTTCTATCTTTATGCAGCTTGAATACCCTCCCATCACGGGCTTTTTGGTCTCCTCCTCATGCAGCTGCCTCCCAGGCCTCTCTCCAACTTCCCAGCCCGGTGCTTCCTCTGCCTCCTCACCACTGCCACTCACTGCTCAGTTCTTTCAGGCAATGGTGTGCCCCCCCCCCCCTACTAGGGGCGACCCGGCCGGCGCTGCTGATTATCACCTCCACTGACCCCCGGTAGGGCTGCTTTCTGCCCCTCTTCAGTGTCGGCCTGGTGCTGGACTTCTTCTCTCCACGGTACTTCTCCTCCTCTGATGGTACTGGGCCGATTATGGGGCCTCCCCGGGCGCCGAAACAGTCGCCCACCGCCCCGCCCCGTTCTCCTCAAGGAGCGGACCTCCCCAATGCTAGCCCCGCTGGGCCCGGCCGGCGACGCTGTCGGGCACCTTCCCCAACCTCCGATGAGGCCGTTCTCTACTCCTCTTCAGTGCCGGCTCCCCCAACACCCACAGCTGGCGTGGGGGGCCTGCCGCTGATCTCCTTCATACTGCCCCTAGGGTGGGGGCCCACCTCTTCCTCTAATGATGACGGGCTTGTCACAGGGCGACCCAGGTGCCGCGGCTGCCCGCTGCCCCTCCAGGCACCGATGCAGCCGCGCACCGTCCCGCCGCCTCCTTTTCTCTGAGTGGACCTCCTCACTGCGAGTCCCACGACTGGCTGCCCCCCGCTCCTCCGCTGCCTGGTCGGGTGCCTCGTGACCTCAGCTGCAGCTCCTCCTCTTCTAGTATGGGAGTGCCGCGGGGCGCAGCCCGCCATGGCCGCAACAGTCTTCCTCACCCTCAGACTCCGGCCTGCTCGCTCCAATGCCAAAGCAGCCGCCGTAGAGAGACCGCTGCACTGTTCCTCGTTCACCTCTGGCTGCCGGGTGCACGAGTTCTGCGCCGATGTGCCTCGTGCCGCAATTCCTGCCCCAATTACTGGTTGGTGGGCATTTCCCAGCCTAAGGACACGGGAGCTCCACCGACACGTCTACCCCCTGCAGGCTGCCATCTTGGAATCCTGTTAAAGAGCTTTTCACAGAGATCCTTGGTGATGCCACCGAGTCTGATCATATATTGGACCGCACACATTGGGTTTACTCTAATTTCCAACAGCGATCTAACCTCCTTACGGATGTACTTATCCATGTCCAGGTTTTCAGGAATAAAGAGCTGATCTTCAAGAAATCCTGGCTGCAGCATGTAATTTCATTTCGAGGCACTACACTTACGATCTTACAGGACTAGGCACAGGGCACTACTCGGAAGCATTGCCTAATTAGACCGCTTATGCAGTGGCTGCCGGGGAGGGGGGGTGGGGGGATTCAATACACGTGGAGATATCCATTGCGGTTCCTGTTCAAATATGATAGGATCCAGCACCAAGTCCCATCACATTAGGCAGCAATTGAGGTCCTTCATATTCCAAGTGATGAACTGTAGGGGCCCACGAGATCCGAGACAGATGTCCCCAGCTCAGATTGGTCTCGTGCGAGATCTAGGAAGGGACGCCATAAGGACCGTCCGCGTCCCTTACAGGATAGGAGGGAGAAGAGCAGTGAATCGGAAGGGTATACCTGAAACTGATATTTGTTAACATGTGGTCTAGCTATCTCCATGTTATACTGTGGTTTGTGTTCGTCCTAACGGGATGGTTATTGGTTATATATGAGCTGCATTTTTAAGCGGGTAGAGTTCTGCAGAAGTCGCAAAAAGTGAGCGTTGCGTTGCAGGTAGAGCTTCAGGAGTACCCGCCCATACATGGGTTGTTTTTTAACCCATTGTGGCCCCATCTTGGGGTTGTTGTTTATTTTTGTTAATGTATGTTTTTCTACACTACTGCAGCATTGTTTAGATTGAGAAGTCATCGGTTTGGGATTTTCAATAGTCCGAAGCATCATTTGTGTTGTATACATTTAAGGTCGGGGCTGTTTGAGTTCCAGAGCATTCACAGCTCTCATGAGACAAGTGTGGGTACCACCTTACTTTGATGTCTATTGGGGGTCTTAGGTGTGATTTGGATAGTAGACATGGATCCCAATGGGTGATCTTAAGATCATTTCTTTAAATGAACAGGGCCTAAACTCCCCCTGGAAGCAGACAAGTTTCTTGGCTAAACTGATGGCGCTGCAGGTCGACATAGTCCTCCTGCAGGAGACACACTTTTTGAAAGCAGACTGCTGGCAACTGCGGTCTAAATGGTTTCCACACCATTATTGTGCATCACCGCCTCATAAAAAAGCGGGTGTAGCCATATTATTTAATCACACTGTGGCCTTTAAGAAGGTTTGGGAGATGAGGGATAATAAAGGGAGATTCTTAGGCCTTGATGTCAGATTGGGGGGCGGGGGATTTAACCCTGGTGTCGGTATATGGGCAGATTCAGAATCAAGACAAGTTTTACACTAGTATATTCCCAAGGACTACAGAATTTTAAGTGGGCGATCCGATTGTGGGCAGAGACTTCAATGTGGTACTAGAAGGGGGGGGATGGATGGATCAAGGATGCAGCTTAGAAATTATATAGCCAGAGCTAACTCACACAAGCAGTAGCAGACTTAAAATTGGTAGACATATGGCGGAATCAACACCCTCAAGATAGGGATTATACTTAAAATTTGCATGTGCGCACTGCAGCTTCTCCCGAATGGACTATTTTCTCATTTCTAGACCCAAACTAGATGCTGTTACGACCACCTTCATTGAACAGGGGAAAGTTTCAGATCAGGCCCCTGTTGGGCTTCAATTGGATGCATATACCTCCCATCCGAGAAACGCAACCCTTTGGAAGATGAATTACTCCCTCCTGTCTGATGCTACTTATTTCTCCTCGATATCCAAGGCAATTTCCATATATTTTCAAGACAATGACTGAGGATGTCTCATTGGCAACTGCTTGGAAGGATTTTAAGCCGATGTTGCAGGGTGAGCTCATTTGCTTGGTCACGGCACAGAACAAATGAGTGTTGGTAGCCCAGAGGCGAGTTGAGGTAGAGGAGATGACTCTTAGATTTACAATATGAGAGATGGCTCCTGTAGAACATATAGATGTCTGCAAGTTGTGCGGGCCGAACTAAAGGGACAGTGGACATATCACATAAATTATTGCAAACAAAACTATTTTACTTTGCTAACACAAATAAAGTTACAAGAATAGTGGCCTAAAAGTTACAAGCGCAGCGAGCTCAGAATACCCTAACTAAATTCAAAGATAGTTGAGGCCACGTACATGAAGGTGAGTCTAAACTGTATTCTGTCCCAATATTCAAACCTCTTTAGGGGGGATAATTTGGGTGGGTGTTCCCAGAGAGAGTTTGCTAGAACTGCAACCGTTTCTAATTTTCGAGAGGCGGATAGACTGACGCTAGAGAGCCCAATTACAGTGGAGGCGTTAACCCAAGTAGTTCGCTAGGCCTCTTCCAAATAATAAAGCGCCAGGTGCAGATTGGTTTTCGGCCCTCTTTTATAAGAAATTTGCTACGATTCTGTTCCACGAGTAGATATGCTATTTAACAGTTTTGTAGACTCTGGTGCAGTTACACCCAGGATGGGAGAGTCATTACTTACCCTCCTGGGTAAATCGGGCAAGGATACCCTAGATTGCACTTCTCATAGGCCTTAATTTGACGCCCGCATCTATTCTAAAGTCTTGGCTACCAGACTGATGGGTGTTCTCCCTGGGATTATCCAGAGGGCTCAAACTGGTTTTATTCTGGGACGCCAGGCCCAGGATAAAATTAGGAGGGTCATTGACGTGATTAAATGGGCTAAAACGGTTTAATCTAAGTTGGGGTAGTATCGGTCGATGCAGAAAAAGCGTTTGATGGTATGGACTGGGCATACTTATCAGGGACGCTGCAAGAATTTGGGTTGGGCCCATTCTTTCTCAACAGGGTGCAGGCCAATTTTGTACATTCTACTACTAGTATTAAGATGAATCGAGGACTCTCCTAGCTCTATCCGTGAGGACCCGGCAGGGATGTTCGCTGTCCCCTCTTTTGCTTGCTCTAGCCATGGAGCTGTTGTCGAACAATGTGATGCTGAGTGACTCTGTTAGAGGGATGGCGATTGGAGTAACTCAATATAAGGTTTTGTTATACCAGATGAGCACTTGGTTTTTATGCGCAATTGCCTAACTACTCTCCCACCGATGGTTGGCTTGTTGGACTTATTTCGATGGTCCTCTGGATTTAAGATGAATTTTACTAAGTCAGTTATACTTAAAGTTTCGGAACATCCTGATACAGTTCAGAGGCTTAAAGGAATAGTGCGCTCAAACATGTTATTGTCCCGAGCATTCGGACATGTGGTTTTAAGCAAGCTGTGATCAATCGTAAAAACATTTCCTATGCACCTTACCTTAGTTTTCTGCACATTTACACACGCGAAATCAACTAGCGGGGCACAGCCATCTTGTGCTAATCTTATCAGTGGATCGATCGCACTAAGTTCAAGTCCCCCTTCTGCACTAAATCATATCACCCGCTTCTGAAGCTAACATCAATAGACGCGTACGGCCCATTTCACAATGCGAATGCATGTCTTGTGTCAAAGTTCTCTGTGCACCAGCTAATGACGTGTCTCCATGGAAATGGCAGGACGCCTCCTTCCTCAATAAGTATAAACAGACCACTTCTCATCAGACAACGTCGGAGTTGCTTTTTCAATCATTTCACTGTTTATTTTTTGTATAGCCTGTGACTCGTTTCTGCTGTGTTCAGCTATCTTTGTTGCACGGAGCCCCTGCGAACAGATACTTATGCTAGCATTACTAATGATTTCAATTTTGTTGTATAATGCCGACAATACAGCCCTACCAGTACGAGCCGGAGTATTCCGAGGCAGAATTACTTGATAGAGAAAGAGACGGAAACGATGGGGCATCGGACGACAGTTGGGAAGAGGAATCAATGGATCCTGAGCCAGAGCCTAGTCACATGGAAGAGGTTTCCACCTGGTGTATCTGAAATCGGTAGCTTAAAGAGATATCAAACACTACTAAATGACACAGTTCGTGTTTTTGTGATATCTCAAGAAGAGAGCATATTATGCAGGCTGGAAAGGGACTTCAATGGATGAGTGTGGCAGCAAGAGTGTGTTTCAAGGCACTCTGTGGCCCAGAGGTGTATTTTTGGCAACAGCCCAGTTTTTCTTGGGGACAAAATAAAACTCTACATTCCTCAGCGCCATCTTCTCTGTTTTGGGCGGTTTGCTGTCACTTCCAGATCTAAAAGAGCCAGAGGTCTAGGACGTTCTTTTATTTTTCTAACTACTTTACACTGGAACTCACTACCATTAGAACTACGGCTGGTAACTTGCTACCCCAACGTTTAGGAAAACCTTTCTATTTGAATAGCCTCCCCTGACTTGTGCCAAATTTGTGCCATACCTGTACTGAATCATTCTGCATTGTTTGTCCAGTCTTTTCTCTTTCTTGGTCTTTGTGTATGTGTAGCGGCCTGATGCCTCTGGGCTTTCAGCGCTTATGAAACAAATAAAATAAATAGTAGCCAATGAAGAGGTTGGCTAGGAATGGGGCCTACTTTGCCCCCATCGACTACTCTCTGGTCTGTCTATATACGTTTTCGAAGAGGAACACATTGTTAGTCATAGTAAAGTTTAACATTTCCTTTAACTTGATAAGGTGCATTAGATATGACGCAGATCTCTTTCCAAACACGTAGTCCATGGTCTCTAGGGCTAAATTATGTCTGATGTATACAACGCCTTTACATCTAATGTTTCAAGTCCATACCCATTGTTCAATTCAAATAATTCTAATGTTAATAACAGGTGCATGGTATCACGCAGATAGGATGGTATTTTGACAACTTCTGCCTGCAAAATGGTGTGTATATATATCCTGAAATTTTTCTGTAACCCGTTCCATCCGAACAGCGAAGCTGGAGATTACTAATATCAGGAATTTTCAGGAGAATAATCCATAGAAAGAACATTACAGTAAGGTAATTTCTCCTGTCCTCCCTGTATATATTAATAAAAAACATTTTTAAAAAGTAAGGATTCTGATGACCCTAGATCTGCTGGAGAATGCGATTCTTTGACGTTTTCGATTCACCAGTTTGCTTTTTGTGAAAGATCACTTGGAGGAGAAGATCTGCCTTTGCAGGATTGCTGCAGGATGATTTTTTTGTAGCACCTTCAGCATGAACCCTTATGCCTATGTTTTTCAGATGGGATCTCAACTGAGATCTGTTGGGGTAGATTGCTGCTCTCCACCCACCTACTGTTTCTAAATCTGTCAATGGAAGCAGGTGGTGTAAGTTCTTCAGATTGTGCCTTGAGACATGTATTGGCCAATATGCATGTTGCATCATGATTTTAAGTTTCTAATTGTAATAGACAAAAGTGCTTGGCATTTTTGCACTGCAAATAGTCATTAGGCAGCCATGTCTAAGTTTTAGGATCCCAGAACAAGGATTCTATTTTTCGATTCCTATGGCGCTTCCGTTTCTTAAGAGCTTGATGAATCTTTTCTCACTTTAACTGTTTTTGGTGCCTTCTTGAGGCTTAAATTAAGCTTTCCCATTTTTGATGGTGGCTCCTTTTGAGCTGTAGGGAAGTCTGATTCATGAGAAAATAATGCTGAGCAAGTCGTCATTTTAAAAACAATATTTAAGCTGCAACCTGCGCACAGCAGTAGGGAAACACGTGGAAACGAAATGTGCATTGTTTTGCAGCCACTCACAACTACGACTGACGAGACCTGAGATGAACATTTCAAGTACCAAAAAATAACCTGCAACTGTAGCTGGTGGTTTGATAAGCCAATGTAATATGAACTGTGATGTTCTATGAAAATAGTCACATTAAAAGCTGCAACTGTGACTGAAACCAACTTTAAATGGAGCCAGCACTGAATTCTATCAAATGGGAATCCTTTCAACTCACAAAGACCCCAGCATACAGGATGGTAGGAAAGATAATTTCCCTTCCCAATGTAATAAACTCTTTGAAGCCTGGGCGCTTCAGATAAGGATCATCCTGCCAACAGGCAAAGCAAATCAGATGGTGCAATAAAGTAAGTGTTGAGTTTTATAACTTGCCCTGTGTGTATGCTAGAGGAGAAACTTTTAAAAAAATGATTTAAATTAAAATTCAGATGACTCCGGTTCAAATCTATTAACACCACCTCACAGGCCTTCCTGGATGAAAGAATGTAACACTTGACAGGCCTAAAGGTCCGGAAACTTCTCAAGAGGTGGAAGAAGTAACAATTTACAAAGGCTCTTATCAGCCAGGCCCTGAACCATGAATACTGTATGAGCCAGGCCTGAGTCAATAAGAGCAGATTTCCAGCCCTGACTCAATAGAAAATAAATACCATGTTCCTAGTCATTGTATCTAGGCAGAAGAACTGCAATTTGAAGCAATATTTTTGTATAAAGGAAAATACCATTTAAATCTACATTGAATTGTTTCTATCACCTTTATTTCTGGAACTGAATCCCTTAGAGAACTCATTTGATATAGGTGTTAAAACGATCAGCTGAAAATCCTCAGATGGCCCAAAAATATTTTTTTATGTAGCTTTAATATGCAAATTAGACGAATGTACATTTCCTTGCACCAAAACCATACACACCAGAGACCCATATATCCTAGCATTCGCAATGTGACAAGCCTGTTATTTTGAGATGGAAAAGTAATCTGAATATAAATGTAGAAGTGAGTTAAAGGAAACAATCTAGAACTCAGAAATTATTTGTGCTATAACGAAAAAGATTGAATCCATTGATACGTGCCAGAGAGAGGAATCTGAGTAAATTATTAAAGTGGATATAATGTTTAAGAATGGGATACATTTTAATGCAAGAAACCTCTAAAACGACATTAAATAGGAGGTAAACTGTGTTGAAGTTACTCCCATTGACTGCTCCCTTCATGAATATGCCCAATCACTACTGAGTGGAAGGTCTACTGTGATGTCACTTGGGAACATTGTCCAGTCATATACATTGGCCAATTAGATTGGGAAAAGTATACACACCTCAGAAAGGTGGTGTTTCCGTTCTATTGAAAGTCAAACACTCACTGAAGAAACTCACTCACTCATTGATAGGGAAGAAGGAGAGCAAGGAGGATTGTTGACCAGAAGGAGAAATTGCTCTCTGTCTGGACCCATTGATGGATTATTAGCAGAGGTTGAAAGTGAGGCTTAGCAGGAGTTAAAGTCCCAGGCCTTCTTCAGTGGAAGAGACAGCAGACAGGGTTTGGAGAAAAGCTGATCCTACCTTATTGGCTTATGCACATCTTGTGGGAGGGTGCTCTATAAAGAGAGTAAGAGTAAATCCTGACCCCTATAATTTGATAGTACTGAGGGGTGGGAATATACAAATTGATTGTTCATCCCGATGAATTGGGGAACATTACAGAAGTATATGTGATTCTGGAAAAAGATATGTTTTATAGATTGAATCCCATGTTGCGTATACAGTGAGATTCACCTGACACTTTTCTCTGCCAATGAATTCTAGCACAGAAAAGCTATGACTGGGTGTTGTAAAGATCATTTTACAGTGTGCATACCTAGGAAAAAGGAGATAAATGAAGTAATTCCTGGGCATACCATCAAGCAGAATATTGTTTTTAATGTGGGGTTGCTCAAGAAAAAAGGGAGAGGGTGATTATCTGATGTCCATTTCTTTACGCTGTTCAAGGTGCCCATTGAAAGGGAGAAAGGTACATTTTACACAGTAATTAAATAAAAACATCACTGAAGGGAATTTTGCCAACGTATTGCTGAACCTGCATTCTCTTTTCTACAAGCCGTTCTCATACCCGAAGGTCCAATTGTTTATGATTTGAGTTGTAACTGTCTGTTGACTAAGGGGTAATAAAGGGGAATAGTGAAAATTGGACAAGCAGGGATATTCTAAACAAATATTTTTTTTTGTACAAATTGGAGATTCCTTGGGAACCGTTATGCATTCAATCCACGGTGCCTGTGTGCCCAGGGCAAATTAAATGCTTAGATACTTATGGTGAAGTATGTGTTACTGAAGTCTGTAGTTCCATAACTGTGGCATTGAAAACTGAAGTGACTAGTGTGTTGAATATTTCTTATCATGGGCATTTTATGAAGGAAGAATTCATCTGTAATCTGATTCAATTATTTATTTTTGGTTGATAAATAGACCTTCTGTGCCAACCCTGTAAGTTTCTTGTTCCAAAAGGGGAGGGGAGCTATTGGGAATCAATTCCATTAAATTGGGAGTCTCAGATACATAAAAGGAACTTGGTACTTGGTTTGGGGTGGGTGAAAATTCCCTGAATGAGATATGGTCCTGTTCGAACACCCTATGGAGCCTAGGAGTTTCTTCTCTGATATTGAATCCATTTAGATGTTTTCATTCCGTCTCCCCTATGTCCAAGATTGAAAAATGTATCAACAGACTAATCTCCTGAGAGCTCTTAAGTTTTATATTTCAGCAGTGAAGGACTTCAGTGTGAACAATAGTTGGTGGGTTTTGCTGGTTCTTTGAAAAGGAGTGCTGTAACAAAGCAGCCAATTATGTTTTATTGTGTGCATTAACTCTGCAAGAGGTCAAGCATAAACCTGTGCTCTGCAGAGAGGTGTGCTGCTGCCCAATATTTGCCAGGCACTACGTGGTCTACCTTGCATTCAATTACCAAGCATTACTGCTTCTGTCAGTTGTGTTAAGACGGATTTCTGAACTCTGTCCTGGTGGCGCAGAAGTTCAGAAGGCCAACCTAATTACTTGGAACAGGGTAACCTCTGGACGAGCCAGACCAATCAAGGTAGCGATCGCGGCGGTCAAGACTAGGTCTCAAGAGGGGTGAGGGTGACTGAAAGCCTGCAATGAGCACACAAAGCAAGAGCGCTTACAAACTACTCCAAACAGTTGTTATATCAAAAATATATACACATTTATTTTAAGGCCTTTAAAATAATGACCGTAGCGAGAAAATCACAATATCACAATATTAAGCCAACACATACCATATCAACACAATATATATACAAATACGACAGTCGCAAGCGTTATATGCACGAAATGTGTAGTCCGCCTGAAAGGGAAAGAAAACAGGCAGTGCGATAATGCTTTAGACTCAGTTCGCCTTCAGAGGCACCTAACTAGATGGAAGTCCGAGCCCTGCGAAGAGTGGAGCCTTGTGCTCAAAGTACCTGCACACGCTGGTGCCAACGGGCAAAAGGAGAAGCTCTTCGGAGGAAGTCAGGCAGTTCGGGTTAGTGCACAACAGAAGAAGAACAGGTTCCGCGACTCAAGCGCAGCCTCCACAGTGAGCAGAAGCAGAGCGCGAGTACGGACAAAAGGGTGCTGTTTTTACACAGCGGGGAAAAGCAATGGGGTACTGCAGGAGGGCGACCAGATCCTAGCTATACTACTCACCGGTCCCCGATGCAAGCAGACCCAGGCTTCTCCACGTTAGTTTCAGCAGCTGGCAGGTTCAGAAGAGCCGGGAATGTCTCGTCGTCGTGTAGAGAAAAAAGACGTCCCAATCGAAGAAACCTGCACAGTTTTGTCACCACAGCAGGGCAACGGAGCGGCCGTGTGTATCTGAGCAAAATGTACACTACTCACTTCAGACTTGGGACGCCAAGTGTACGAAGCGTGTGAGAGTGACAAGGACTCGAGATACTACACAACCTGGCGGCGGTTACAGAGCAGGACTCCCGTGTAAGCTGGTCAGTCAACTGGATGGCCCAGAGACGCTTCCGAAGGCTTACTGGTAGGAGATGAAGTCGCCGAGAATAGCTGTTCCTGCTATTCCAAAGGTCGAAGCACCAGTACAGGCCTTCTGGTTCGATCAAAGGAGGAAAGGGTTTCACAGGACGACAGCAGTGCAAAGGAGGAGTCCTTCAGCGGGTCACCAGCGATTCCTCGGTCCAGCCTCTTGGTTGCAGGATACTTGGCTCCTGTATTCCTTCGTTCGTGAGAACTCAGGAGATCGACATGGTAGTGGTGTTTCCAGCCCCCTCTTATCCACGGTTCCCTTCGCGCCAAAACGGAGGGGAGCCAATGGGATATCCGCTCATCAACACACACACCATTCGTGGACCAATCACGGACCACGGTGGTCCCAGGCATTCACACTACCCTAGACTCTCTGGCACCCAGGATGTGTATTGGGACCAGACATCCCAGCCCACACCCTGGAGGCACACAAAAGACATGTAGAAGCCCGCGAAAGCATCCGTGTTTCGCGGGAAAGTACATGCCCAAATAAGGAAGGCCCCGGGTCGCTCGACCTGGGGAAGGTGAAGGGAGCAAGACGGTCAGTGGACAGGACAAAGGAGCCTCGTGGTCTGGCCATTTTGGGAGCCAGGCCACCATTTTGGGTTCAGCGCGAAAAATGCGCTCAGAACGCCAAAAGGAGCTCAAAATACACAGAACGATCGCTGCCACCATTCCAATCCCTGAATGACTTGCACCGATCAAATACCATCCTAAACGAGTATCTAGGGCCTGTAGAAGGCTAGAGACCCAAGAGAGTTGTAACTTAGCTTACAGTGCCCTCTTGTGTCATGTTGCACTAAAGCCGCAACATGATAAAAGAAACTACGGGAAACAGCGTTCCCCGGTACTGACTGTCTTAAGGGCATGTCAGTTTCCCCATAAGAAAAGGAGCGAAAGCCCAGAGGAGTGCGGCAGAAGGCTGCACTTCTCTTGCAAAGTCAAGAACAAGGTGAAAAACAACAGCAAAATGTTTTGGGGTTGCCACATGGAAGGAAAATTACCTACAATTACGAAATCTTTCCTAACAAGTTGGATGTTCTGGCTTTCCAAATGTCCCCTTGTTGATGTTATTCCTCAAATTCTTCTCTCCATCTATGGTGCTGCTGCTGTGGAATTCTTTCTAGACTATAGCAGCTCTGTTAAAAAGGTATCCATTAAAAGAAAAGGATAGGTTCCATACATTGAACAGTGTTTTTTCTGATGTATAGAATATTCCTCCCACGGATCCCTCATCTATCCTGCCAACCGCGGTCCTTCCGCCCACCCCGAGACTTTATTGGGAGGAGGCATGGAAGAGGGATGGAAATTGGGTCCGAGCCCATTTGGTACTTCCTGTACACCATCCATTACTTTCGGCATTGTCTGTGCCATTGACACTGGTGGAGATGTTGCAAAACTGTGTGATAACCCAGTACTTGAGGAAAACTACTGGATCCTGTGTACAGCTGCAGGATAATTGGAGATTGAGATGCTACCAAAGTGGAGTTTGTCATTTTTCTTAGATCTAGCACTCCTTTCCACACACCAGTTAGCCTACGTTTCTGTTTTTTCTTTAAACAAAACGGGAAAAAAACATTTTGTGAAATAAATGTGTACATATATGCACAAATACATATAGATTGTATCTTTTTAGCTGTTGCTCATAGTTCGTCAATCGAAAATTATACCTCAAAATATAGCAAATCTAGTTATTGAAGCTAAAATCAGCCTACCTAAGCCATAACAAAAGAAACCCAAAACATAAATATACAAACATATTGAATCCATTCTTGCACATATATCATTTTAGTATCAAGCAAGAATTTCCAAAATCTGTTACATAAATAAAACATCATATATTTGATCTCCACGCATTTTATATACATTTGCGCACATGCTTTTTTTTTTAATCCGGAAACTTCTTTTTCCAATCCCTTTCTCAGTTAGGAAAAAATTGAGCCGTTAGATTTTATTTAGACCAAGCAGAGGTTTTTATAGGTTTTTTTTTTCTCTTTACATACTTTCAAACGGTCACCTTTTGTAAACGTGTTTTTCTGCCTTCAGTCACTTGAGTGGTCTCTTGCATCCTGGGATGTTGCAAGTAGTCTGGTGTGCCATCATTGGAAGGAATTCACCTACTTGCAGTGAAACAAATTGGCAAGAATAGCATCTCTTTTGATGATATGGCAGTTATGTGAGATACTCCTGATACATTCTGAAAAGCATAGATTTGGGATTTGGGCTCCAGTTATGATTTACAATTCGGCCATGTCTTTTAAACTGGTTTCTTTGTCTAGGTTGGTTGTCATGTGGTTCCCTATTCCCATGAGGCTGACGAATGGGGGACACGATTGCTGAATCCATGCCACTAATCTCTAGTGGTGCCCAGAATGTTATCCTCCTCTCGGCTGGGCCTTCACCAACATCTTCTGAGCGTGCTTCCCACAGCCTCCGATTACCTTTTCTTGTGTCTTGGTAATTTGCTTTGCTGCCTGCAACCTCCGAGCTCCCCTGTTGGCCGCCTCACCTTCTTCTGCTTCCTCTCTGTTGCAGGGCGTGGCTTCTCACGGTGTGTAGGCTATGCCATGGAAACCAGTTCAGTGGAAATGGCGCTTTTCTGTTTACTCTTCCTTTTTAATTTTATTGGCCCCATCACGCAACTGGATGGCTGCTAAAAGCATAATAGCCCTGAGTTATTGTGTGGGAGGGGGCGGGGGGAGAAGTGTCGTCCTAGATCGTCGTTAATGGCTGTTACTTTGCTCTAGAGCTTTACGTTGGGTTTAGTGGCCGACATTGCCCAGTTCTATAATGCTTAAAGCATGTGGTGCAACATGTTAACATGTGGTATGACCTGGGAATCACTTGCTCTGACTGAGCACTTATACTTTGGTGCTCATTCAAACACTATGGTTGTCCCCTTCGTAAGAATTCAGAAACCTTTTTGTGTTTCTCGAATTACAATATTTTTTGCTCTCCGAGTATCCCAGCTATGGCTCAATTTAAGAATTCAGAGTTGGATTGCTAATCCCACCCATGGCGCATCACTGATGCCTTTGCCATCCTTCTATTTGGTGTTTGTGACCGAGAAACAGTTGGTTCACACACATGCATTTGACACAGTTGCCCAGTCCTCTGAAGTACCTGCGTAGAAAGATCCAGTGCTAATAGAAAAACAGATCCAACCCTTTCAAATTATCTGCACTGCTTTGCACCTGCACACAAAAAAGTAATCCGTGGAAAATGCTTCCTCCTTAGTGTCCAGTTCTGGACCTGGACTTCGTTTTATTAGCTAAAATGAAACCGTTCCAGTGTCATGGTTCTTCATATAGCCAGGAGTTCACATGTTTCGGCGACAAGGCAGATATTGCTCCAAATTGTCAGGCCTTTTTGTATTTATACCCACTCAGCCTCCGTGTTGGAGCGATTGGAATACTTAGCTTCGTCTGTGTTGTTGGAGGTTTTTGGTGTGTGCATGAGATCTTAGAATGTTCTGGTGTGCTGCCAAGAGGTCTTAGCGCTTTGTATTAACTTGCAAGGCTATGTTACCTGTTTTTTCCAGGGCAAAATTAGTTACAGCCATATCTGATTAATCAGGCCATCCTTCATTAGTTCCGCCTGGCAAATCATAGGTGTTCAAATGCCAACTTCTGTACTGGGACTCAGATTTTGAAATGAAACAATTATAGATGTGCACAGAAGTACTGAATAATAACGTGAACTCCTCTGTGAGGTGTGGGACAGGGGTGTTGACTCCCAGTGCCACCTTGCTGTCTCCTCTCAAAAACACTGCTTAAGTCCTGATTATTCCTTTTGTTTACATAATTGCCTATCTCTGGTGAGACCTAATTGCCTATCTCTGGTGAGTCAGACGTGTGCCCCTCTACAAAAAAGTACAGGCTACCTATAATCTGCTGGTGATTCTTTCTGCTTTTTTTTATCGGTTTCAACATGTGTTGAGAGCTGTAGATCAGACTACTAGAGTAATAGAGGGACTTTTTCCAAAATGGCTTGGATTGTGAAAGGTAACTACTGCTGCAAATCGAATACATAATTTCTGTGTTAAAGGAAACAACAATAATAAAATCATTTCGTATGAAACCTGTGGGTTGAAAGGCAAAACCTGAATGATGACTTGCTCAGAGAGGAAAAGGTGGCACACTAGAGCAGTATTCTTTCCATACCATCAGTCAAATGAAGCCTCTTTTCAAGAAATCGATCTCTGGGCCTTTCTCTTTAAAAAAAAAAAAAAATCAAATGAAAGCCTGTCCTAATGCTTGAGCAATCATTCCGTTGCATTGCCTTCAGCTCCTTGGTCCTGCACTCGCCACCAATCTCCGTGGGTTGCTAGACAATCCCATGCGCTCCCTCTCTTTCGGTGCTCACATTGAGGGTCCCTCTATATCAGACATTTTGGGATGGCAAAACTCTTTACCAGTGGGAAGACCGTGGATGAGTTCCATGCCAAGAGTTGATAATCCTGGATGAATCTGTTGCAGTTTGTTGAGTGAGTCCTCCTTCCCCAGTATTGGGCCCGGAGTTAATCATATCTTATAACCATGCCTTTAGAAATCTCGTTTGATAATGAACCCCACCCCAAGCTTGGATAGCATTTGCTTTATTTTCACTTTAAACCAGTGTGACTTGCCGATTCCCCACAGGCGTACGTACCTCTTGATACTTGCATCTTCATTTCCCGCTGGTTCTGAAGGCGACGGTGGAGCATCTTGTAGTGACACATCACAGAATATTCTGCAAATGTACGTCCTCTGTGGGGGGACATGTCGTCACCTGTAGCCCACTGTATTGTGAAGTGTGGAGAGGAGATGGAACATGGCCGCCAATATAGGGGTGCTCTTGCGACATGTGGTCATATGCCTACGCTTGCAAAGATCCCTGCACCAGGCTCACTTTTTTAAAGATGTGGTGGTGTTCTTTGTTTTTCCTTTTTCGGCTCTAATTTGAGGGATTGCCAGTTAATAGCATTCCCTTGTTGGAAAAATCAGTCATGCAACGTAAAGGCTAATGTCATCTTTAAGTAGCTGTCAACGTAATGTGTGTGCTCTTTTAGTCGTGTCTTGGAGGAAGCACCCTGACAAGTCAAATCCTTAATTCCTATTAGAGCATCTGATCTTCCGGTTGCCAGAAGGAAAGTCTTCTGGCAGACATAAAATGTGCAATTTAAACCAGGCTCCTATTTTCCTTAGAGGCTGCTTTTCAATAACTGATTTTTCTGATGCCCGAATGTTTGCGAAATCCTGCTGTTCCCCGTGAAAACAAAGCGCCCTGATTTGTAACAGTCATACCAATCTGCATAGACGCATAGTTTTTTTTTCTGTGTCCTTATTGTTGAGCTTAGGTACACATTTGACGTAAAACGCGATCCCATTTGTTTTTGGGCGTCTGCTAAATAACCGCTCTGAGCCGTCCAAAAACGCCTCTTCAAACAAGTAATCTAGTGTTTCCACTTTGCATTTGTCCCCCTTCTTACCTGCCGAGGAGCACTCTGGGAGAAGCAGTGCATTCACGGGTGTTGAAATAAAGCTGCCAGTTCAAGTACATGCAGTGGATGTTCCAATTAGGCTGCGTGCCTATACTTAACATCCCAGGGACCTGCTATACTGTATACATGGCTAGAGTTAAGATGTTTTAAGCAAGTGCTCCTCCAATTCTAGGAGATTAGACGCTAATAATCGGCTCCGCAAGGCCTTTTGTTGTGTCTGCCTTTTCTGTCATTCCGTGCCTTGTGTGGGCTTTTGAGAAATGGGAATGACTTTGATATAAAATACCTTACATTATCTGACATCTAGTATACTGTACGGGTTGCATATATTAGTGTCCTTCTCTTTGAAAGTGTCTCGTGATTGGATTATGAGAATTCCCACCTGTGTAAATAGTCTATTGTGAACCCCCAGGGCAACAAATGCATCTCTCTTCCTTATGGATGTGAAGTTGGAGAGGGGGATATTGTATGAGCTTAGGAATACACAATATGAGCTCTCTTCCTCCTGGGATAATTGCACCAACCTCGTTGGTGGGAGGCTCTGGCCTTGTGCTTCACAGTAGACTCGTCATAAGGGGTTATTACAGTGCATGCACGCATACACACACGCTAGCTTATGCTATTGTTTTCTGATTTTGTTGTAGATTGAGCTGTGTAATTATTTGTGTTTGTTCAAAGGATGGGTGCTTTTTCACTGCATTTGCTTTCTTTGTCAACAGTAGTTGATAAATCTAGTGTTATATTTTTATTTTATTTTTTAGTGAAGGCTGTAAGAATGTCTTCCTATAACTCAATGCTTGATTTGCGAAAGTTTTTTTTTTTTATTTTTCATACAACAATTTTAAAAACGTACTTTTTTGTATAACCCATGCTCATAAGTGTTTTCTGGGCAAGCATGTTTCCTTTTATAGATTTCATTTTTTTTATTTCAGGCTACCAGATTTGCTTTTCGATCAAAGTGTTAACAACCGTGGCCTACATTTGACCTTGATCTAGATTTGCCCACAGGTGCAGGAGCTAATTTTGACTTGAGCACAGTATACAGCTGGCTAGGCGACATGGCTTCTGGTAACTTTGACACCTGACTCCATGTCCAGGGGAGTTCATGCTGTGTCTTGCCACTAAGCCGTGGAATATTCCTTGTGTGGAAGCTGCATCCGACCCATCAAGATTTTAGAGGGCTTGGTCCCTTGTATTGTTAGTCGTGTGGTCCGCTTCAAAACACTGTGTTCTCTTGTTTAATGGGATGTGCTTTCTTTTCAGCGCACGTTTATTTTCTATTGGTTTATTCTTTGTTGACATTGCCCAGTATTGACGTATAAAGGAATGTCCTCTTGTTTGCCACTCACAGTGCACCTGAATAACTATTGTTTTGGGAAACCTAATGGCCTTATTTGTAACATGTGCGTACATTATGGTGCCCGCCATGCGAGAAGGCTGGTGATGAGAATGCAGCCCATGCCGCCCCCCCCCATCCCCCCCGTCCCCCACTACTGTTGAACATGGATCACCACTCAATGTCCATGTAGCAGTGCAGCTGCCTGGCAAGAGTGGCTTTCGTTTGCCACCGCCTTGGCATGTTTAAAGCACTGATCTGACTGTAAAGGGGATGTCAACACTGTGAGGCGTCATGCCGTTCGTGTTAATGGAATGGATTGTGATGTAAGAACTGAACTTGACTAATAGGAAATTAACTTTTAAATTCTCAGGGTTCCCCGACCACACAGCAGTCTCGTCGCTCAAAATTAAGGAAGGGTTCACCGTTTTACATTTACCGAGAACTAAATGCTTTACACAAAGAGCGATGACCGCTTGCTGTTTCATGGTTTTAATTCGTATTTTTAGACAAAATGTATGATGAAAACCAGGTCTACATTTTTAGTCTAGGAGCTAGGAGAATGCCTAACGTTTTTGTTAGCGGCAAAAGAAACTTGTCAAATTAGCTTTTTTTTAATTTTATTACGAAAGATCGAGTGTTTCTTTATACAAAATATGGCTTTATCAAATTTTTGTCAAAGAACTGTGTATTTTAGGTCATTTTATGCATCACGCTTTGTGTGATTTCATGTCATGACGAAGTGTGATTTGTCGTTTACGTCCCCCTGAAGAATGAATACCAATTGCTGCTCTCTGCACTGTCAGCCAGAGCCAGTCCGGCCGCTTGGTAGTCAGCTAAAGACAGAGGTGCTTATTCCTTAGCCGTCTCGTTTTTGAATTGTAATTTTAATGTTGAGGTGTGCACTGACATACTTAATATCGATAACGTGCTGAATGTTTCCGAAAAGTACAAATGGCATATTTTGTGTACGTTCCTGGGCTGTGTTGTCTGCTGCCGAACAGCTGGCAATGGCAGAAAAATGCGGTCCATCAAGACGTCTGCAGCTCCCCTCACAGCCTTGGCACTTTCTCTCTCTGTTTTCAGTTTAATGAAGAGCTGGGGGTGAATAGGGAGCGCGAGAGACCAAATTCTGTAATTAAGGATTCCATTAAGTGGAAGAAAAGAGCAAATGGGGGATGTTTGTTCTCCTGGCTGAAGAAATTTGTCTGGGTGGATTTTAAAGGAGGGTGGCGGCTGGGGACGAGGAGAAAGGCTGATTGTGGCGGCAGTGTAGCGAGAGAAACCGAGGTGGGTGGAGAGACAAAGTCAGGGCTGTTTGTTGAATATACTCTTAAGGACTGTTACCATCCTAATTAATCAAGTTAGAAATTACAGCTGTAGTCGGTTCCCCCCCAATTCTCGTTATCAATTTTCTGCTCTTTTGAGACAAAGCAAATATAAATTTTGTGTTCATTTGTCACTCGTTCTTTGACTTCGGCATCTCTGAAAATAACAATGTAGCACAAAAGACCAGTATTTACCTAGTTGTAATGTGGGTTGCCATGGTGTTTTGCAAATTATTGCAATTATGTTCACCATGCGAGTCGCCCTTGGTAACTGGCGAAAAAACTGATAATCCTGTTTTGAACAAAAGGTCAAATTGCTGAATAGAAAGTCTTGATTAACTAAAAGATGTACAAAGTGGAATTATTTCCTACCATTCAGAAATAGTTCTTGATCGGGTTTCAGGGAAGCGGGGGGAGGGAAGGGGTGAATAAGTACATCTGTTGATTACTGAAGTACAAAGCATTGAAAGGATGTTGTCTTGAGCCTTTCATGTAGTCTTAATGGTGGCTTTTTTGTCAAATTTACCCATTTGCGGCATTGAAAGAGGCAGCTGCGTTTAAGCTGTTGAGATGGTGCTTTTTTCTCCAGGAGTTCTGTCCTTCGAAGTTCTCAGCAGTCTCTGCAGTGTGCTGCCACCCGCTCTTAGGACGGATGTGCCGATGCGTCTGTGATCAGCGCTTATGAAACCCTCCCTATCTAATAAAAGTGCTCTACGTGGGCAATTACAAAAGCCCACTGCAACCATGGGACATACTTTATAAGTCTACGGCGATATTTGACACCGTTAATATGTTACCAATCTAGACATTAATAGGCGCTTGGCTTTTCTATGTGCATTGAAATGGCTAATTTTTTTTTGTAATTCTCGTCATGTGTGCACATTAAAAATTCCGTTTTCCCCAGACTGGAAGTCGTACTTCAAAGCGCTTGTCTTGCAAAGAGAAGGTTAAACGCAGGATGGTGTCTTTATTTTCTCTAAAAGCTCTCAACTATATTGTTGACCCGAGCACCGTGGCGACTATCTGTGTCTCTGCTTAAAGGTGAGAAATCTACACGTGTGTTTGCAGAAGTCTCGTTTAACCTGGAAACCCGCTGTGTAAATATTAACCCTGGCCATCGGAACTACATTGCCACCTGGTATATGTCGCCCACGAGAGGGAAGGAGAGTTGTTCTCAGTCAAGCAATCCGTGGTTTTGCACATGGAAGTCACCAAATGGCTGCTCTAGGACACAAGAAAAGCTGCCTGCCTGAAACACCAACATATTTTTAAACAGCTTTCCTATTTACTTATCAGATATGTTTTTTTTATTCTCCTTTTCTAACGCTTTTGTTTGCCCCGTCAGTGCCAGGGAACCTGTTGGAAGGTGGCGCTCACCTAGAATCTTTAATTGGACACGCATGGCAACAATACCAACCAGTGTTTGGATACACATACCGGACAAAATCAACAGCTGCAGTTCAAGCACATACGAGGAACACTTGAGATCCTAAACAAGGATTTCTGATCTCAGATTAGATTAGCAATGATGATGTTGTGCAGTACTATTTATTGGGCAATCTCTGCGGATTGTATTGAGGCATGCAATACATTTCAAATAGTCTACTAGAAAGATACATGGTGGTAATTACTTTGGATTATTGGCAGCCTGGACTCAAGCACATGCCAATAGCCCAGATTATGAAGGTGGTCTTCTAAATTGCAAAATTGACATGCAATTCAGTTTCCCTAGTGTCATTCTTTAGTAATTGATTTTCGGACCTTAGATTAAATTTATTTGTAAAATGGAGACTCAATTTAATAAGAAATTGCTCATCAAAAGAGCCTGAGAATTACAATGACACTACGTAGATAGGGGACGATTAAGGCCAAGAATTATTAGTGTGTCGTTACCTGACCTGTGTTTTCTGTCTGGGGTAAGAGTGTTGTTGGGTAATTCAACCGAGGCAGTCCACTGCTGTGTTTCCATTTGTTAGGAGACACAAGAATCCAGTTCTAAGCTAAGTAGTTAAAGTGGCTCCCAGTAAAGTGATAATTAAATCAGAGCTTCTGTTTTATTCTAGTGAGATCACCTATGTTAAGAGTAGTTGCCCCCTCACCCCTATACATATAGTTGTGGTAGTGTCAGCTGTGGGAATTGTATTTCAAAGTTTAATTGCACAATGGATGTACATGTACCTTCACCAAATTTGTAATAAACCAATTAAAATAGTAACCAGTAACCACCTTTTGAGATCTAGTTTTAGATCGCAGATATTTAGTCGAAGAATAGTTCATGAACAACACTCAATGTTCTTAGCAAAACTGAATTCTAATGGCTGAAAGCCTTTGAATAAATGGCATTGCTCTGGGCCGCCACCCAGACCATCGGTGTTCAACCTGCCATTCCGTTACAGATGGGTAAGCTTTTGTCCAAGTCATGCTTGGTTCCACCCCAAAAGGGGAAGTCCAGCCAGAATTGCTAGGTGACATCCTTCTGCACGGGGCCACTAGCAACCTCAGTCGTCATACAGACTCATTGGGCATCCTCATTGAATTGGTGCCTGTCTCTCTAGGCCCAGCTGGCCTAGACCCGTCTGGGTATACCAGCCCCACTTGTGGTGACATTAGCAAAACTGAAGATTGATGGCTGAAAGTCTTTAAAGCAAACGTAACATCTGGAGTTTCTCTGGGCACCCCTCCAGACCATCTCAAAATGAAAAGAACCCTTTAAAATTAGTAATTTGTTTTATAATTGAAGAAAGTTGAGGAATTAATATAAAAAATCGACTGGCGCAGTTTATAGGTAAAGTAATGCCTTACTTCACCTCAAATCAGCATTTAGGATAAGATGTTGAAGGGAAAGGACGCATAAGGAAGGTAACCGCAATGGGAGTGTAAGATGAGGGTGGAGTTGATGGCAAAGAATTGTGTAGGAAGAAAAAATGTAGTGGCAAGCAGAAGGGAGGGGAAGCTGTGGTTGAGGTCTGCCAAATGCTGTTCTTTGTGCTCTTTGTTTTTACCCGTATTTTCTTGACCTGTGATTAGCTACAAAAATATATGGAAACACTTTTGTGCAGTAGTTTTTACAGTAAATAAGATAATCTCTAATGGATGCCTTTTATCGGCGAGATTCCTTATTGTCTCAAATACCATCCAGCCTCTGAACAGTCCGAAACATTTTCGAAACTACTAGCAGTCTTTGCACATCTTTGCGTCCATTTAGTCAGAATGCACATATCCTGATTAGTGTCAGGAGTGAAGCTGGAGTCTGGGAACAATAACTTTTCTCTTTGCTAAGATGTCACTTCCTGATGCTGGTTTTAACCTTGGTGATAGTGTGGCTGACAATTGTCTCAGATCGACACAGATATTTTGTCTGGGAGTGTACCATAAGACAGGAGATTGGTCTAGTGTTTTTAAATGCACCGAGAAGGCTGTGAGAGAATGTGTGGCTGAAGTGCTCTTGCCCAGTCCTGGTTTACATCATAGCCTACATGCTCTAGAACATTTTATATCTAAGAACAGTGAGGCCTAGAATAAATAAAATGAGAGAGGCCTTTTTGGCAGAGTAAGAGAAATGATTTGAACCAACTTTGGCATTCATTGGGGATTTCTGCCTCCTGCTAACTGTCAAGTTTAAAATGAAGCCAGACTTCGTAATAAAAATGTACATTCACATAGTTTCCTTAAACCCATTGTAAGAAACTCAAAGGATGAAGTTCAACAGGAACATTGTCAAATAGATTTTTTTAGAATTAATTAATTTCCCAGGGAATGCACGAATTGTTACGCTTACCTTGTCTCTGCGGGAGCGCCTGGAGCCTCTGTACTGGATCTCAGGTGGGGCGTATGCTGGGTGATTACTCTGCCGGGGGATCTGCTCCTAGCGTGAGAGAACAGGTGTTACAACCAGTATGTGCCACCCTGCTTCCCCCCTCCTCACTGTGTCACATGGCCCTTTGGGGTTCTGCTCACCTTGTGATAGGTGTTGGTGGGCTCTCCGCGCTGCTTCTTGGTAGCAGGGGCGCTATGTCCGTGCTGCTGTAATGTGCGATCAGTTACTTCACTGATATCCCAAGAGCCCAGGCCGGCTGCGGCTATGGGTACATCACAATGTCCTTCCACTCTTGTGCTGCTGTAAGTGCTGGTAAAACATAGTGGAGCGGACTTGCTTCCCCAGCTGTAGGTATGTCTATAGAAGTAGGGACCTGCGTACTGTTTTGTTGTCCCTTGACTCCATGCCTGCAGGTAACTATCTCCTAGCACGTGTGCTGGTAGTGGTATTTGCAGTATTCAAAAGGCACTTTCTCGTGTGCAAAACACAGATGTTTTATCTGTCACTGTGCTCGCCGAGCATGCTTTGTGCTGGTGATTAGCCGCAGTATTTGCGATAAGAATTGTCTGCGCTGCTTTCTCTGATGTTGGCGAAGTTCTGACGTGTCTGCTTAAGTGATGTTTTCGCCTCCTTAAGTGCTGGACGACGACCAGAGCTGTACTGAAGCGGGTCCGGAGCTTGGGAGCAGAGATCCGATCGGAAAGGGAGACCGGAACAGCTGTGAGCGGATCAGGTGCTCTGAGGAATGAGGAAACCTAGGCACGCGAGCCGGTCGGGTTGAAAGTCCTCCACTGAGCAGCTGGTCCGTGCTACTTGACTCCAAGGTATGTAATCTCGCTACACTTAGTTTGCTAATCTGTGTTGGTCTTCTGTTTCAGGTCGGAACGCTGTCAGTGAGCGTCACGCTGCCTTCATGGGCAGAACAATGCGAAGCAGAGGCTGACTGCCTGGATGTGGCTTATATAGCCAGCCACACCCAGAAGTAGGACAGCATGTGGATATGAAGTTCGATGGCCCAGCACTCTGCCATCTTGCGGGAACCAGGAATCTTCCAGTTCCCTTTATTACTCATGGCCAGAACAATGATCTTGGCACCAGATGTGCCAAGATTGGGCCCAGCTGACCTTCCTCCTTATCTTCTGCGTATTGAGCCTGATAGCGCCACAAGTATGGGTTTTGGGCGGCCTAACAGTCCCATAGGGATGGGTGTAGGACTGTGATGGAGTGTATATGTGGGGGATTGGGCTGGTGGTCGTGACAGTAATCCACAAAAATGTATTTCCATCAATGTTCATCTTTAATATGTGTTGTGAAGTACACATATAAATATTGTTAAAGCACATCTGTTGTGAGTGAATTAATGAGCCCAAAATATCAAGCAGAGGATGTTATACATCTAAGACCTAGTGCAGCTTTAAGCAGAGAAAATGCATTTGTTTTAAGTGACTGTCTTTATTTCAGTGAAACACAAGGTTATAAGAATATGTAATGCCTTTTATTGTGCAATTACCTCAAAGTTATATATATTTAATTTGAACATCTGGGCGGAAATTAAAGAACAGAATCAAAATTGTAAGTTTCAATTCTCACTGAAGGTATGCCGAGGCCCCCCACAGAGTTCCGTCTGGCTAGATCCTGTTAGAAAATGATTAGGTAATTATTAGGACATTTACCACAGAACGCTGCTTGCAGGAAGCACATTCTGTGTTTGAGACCAAGTGGGTACGTGCCATCACGACCATATACTTTGATACCACTTATGAAGCCTTTCCTTTTCCCAAGGGGTCTTTTGGATGGAATGGAGTGTTAGCCTTTAACCTTCTTGATCTACAACTCCTTATCAAGGGCCTGAAAAACTCTTAAGGCCCTAGGCCCAGATGGGATAGCTAATGCAGTGATTCGGCTAATCCGAGTTCTGGTCTTGTACCTTGGCCTGTCTTTTCTCTACAATTCTATTTACATGCAACATCCCTGTTAGCTGGCGGACTTCCATTCTAGTTGCTATTTTTAAGAAAGGCGACAGAAACAATGCCTACCATAATAGAGTCTTTGCTATGCTGGATAGTAGTTCTAAAATCTTCTTGATGATGATACTAAAAAAGTTGACTGCCTGGGTGGAGAGCAAAGGTCTGTCTACTGCAGAAGTTTCAGACAGGTTTTCGTAAAGCTCACTCGAAATCAATTAATATCTGTGCCTTTTTAAGCATGATGTCTGGAGCAGACAAAAAAAGAGGAATAACTTGTATATATGCTTTGTTGACTTCTCTAAAGCATTTGATACAGTAAATCGCTCCCATCTGTGGGTTAAACTGTATTCCTGGGGTATCTATACTCAATTGCTCTATTTCATAATGACTGTATATTCTGATACCTCGGTAATGATACGCTTGAACCAAAATGGTCAGCTAACTTTACCTATCTTCACGAATCTTGGCTTAAAGCAGGGATGCGTTCTCGCTCCTTTATTGTTTAATTTATACATTTCAGATCTGGCCTAAGCTATGACGGCCATAAAATGGTTTATTTTCCATGGGTGCGATTCTGGAGTAAATGAAGAAAATCTGTATCTTTACACATAAATAACCTACAGACTTCTGACTAGTTTTATGTGATTCACTGTCAAATGTAGTTTTCAAAAATATATTCATATCTGTTAAGATGTTAAAATGAAGGGCACTTGCCATGTCATGAGATTTTGAGTTAAAAAACATGAACAAGCCCACCTGTTGAAGGGAGATGAAGTGCTCTCCTCCCCTGCTGTCCCAAACACTTGTCTATTGCCTTGTCCTATCAGCACACAGGGGGAAAGGGGGCAGTGGAGGCTAGCCAATCCCTTTTGTGAGAATCATGACACAATTGTGTTGTCATCTGCCCTATAACTAAGCCAACTTGCCTCAGAGCAGGATTCTTTCCACTAATCCCATGAGGTGAACTGCTGTCAAAATCTGGCGCCAACATCCCAGCAGAGAGGCCTAGCTTGCAGTGGAGCCAGGAGACATAGAGACTGATTGGGAGCCAGGAGAGGAGGTCTTTGACTGATCCCCTTTGGCTGTCCCCAGCAGGGTGCTCTGACGCTCTCTGGTGTCCAATCCTGATCTCTCATGTAAGTAGAAAGACCCCAAGGCATAGATTGTATATAGGCCCTGTATTCTTTCTGCATTGTCTTAGTCATTTCCCCATTGAAAAATCCCCTGTTGGCCCGTGTAGATCCTTAGCATATTTATCAAAGTAAATTAATTCATTCCCCATTCATTTCACGGGATCAGTATTGTGGCATTCAAAACCAACCATCTTTTCCCAGTGTATTGTGAGCCGGTATAGTCATAAAGAGTTGCCCAAAATAATTAATCCCATTGTGATCTGCTAAACAAATTTGTCCCTGTGTTTCAATTGTGCTTATCAAAACGAATTTCCTTTTGCATTTCCTTTTCCCATTGCGTCTGTCATCCCAACCCAAAACGATTTTCCCTTTCTGTTCTGACCATCATCCTAAAGCCTTGTGTGTTATGGTCAGGTGCCGCAAAACAAATTTTCCCCTTACCTTTCTTACTGTCATATTGTTTCTGTGAATCACCACCCAAAACCTATTTTTCCGTTGTGTGCTGACTATTATTCCCCAAAGCCCTGCCTGTCCTTTTGGTGTAACAAAGCACATTTCCCATTCCTTTCTATGCTTTCCCCTTACAACTGTGTTGAGTAACTGAAACCCGATTTTCCCGTTCTGTTTTGACCATAATCCTAAAGCTCTGTGTGTTATTATCAGGTGCAGCAAAACTGATTTGTCCCATTGCCTTTCTGTCTTCCCTTTTGGTTCTATGACCCACAAGTCCTGAATCCGATCTTTCCCCTGTGTTCCCCACTCTCTGCCACTGCCTTTCATTCAAAGAAATCAAGTCAAATTGATGTTTGGAAGGTGAGGGTTGCTGGGACAAAAGTATCACTTTCCTTTCTGTTTGCATTAATTTTCCTGGTGTGCTTTGAACTGTCATCTGCTTGTATTGGAGGCGGGGGTGACATAAAAGGTAGCTATTGTAACAGCATAGTCTGGTGTCAGCTCTGTGTTGGTACTCTACTAAAAAGGATATTTTGTCTTTGTGTTGCCACAACATTGGTGGCTGCTGTAATCTGTTGGTGCTAATTCGCTTAAATAAATACATTAATAAATATCTTAATACGTACCGGCCTGGTTCCTAGTCCATTGTGCCAGTGGGCGTTTGTTGAGGTTGTGTTCGAGACTGGTTGGAGGCCTCACCACAGTGAACCAAATAACTTATTTGGACCTTCCGACGGCCAAGCACCTTCTGAAGAACAAAACTACTGCTTGGGATGTTGACAATAGCCTATGTAGCCTTCATTCATAAAAACAAAAACTGTAGGTTATTTTCTGCACAAAGTTTCGAATGGATTCTGTCCTCCAACGTATTCCACATCTTTGACATGTAATGTCCACAGCTGTGCACTTTGGAATCTTTTCGGCAGAGGGCGTTCTGTGTCGATGACGTTGGGTCGATGTCCCTCGAAGGCCTCCGTCGAGGGTGACGTCACCAGATGTTATAAATAGGATGCACGGTGCCTGTAGCCTCAGTTCTGTTTTTTCCGCAAACGTGTTTGCTTCAAGAACTCGGCGCACCTCATGTGTTTCATTGCAGAGATGTCTTTTTCTTCGACCCCTCTGCCTCCGCGGTCTGGCTTCAAGACTTGCTTGAAAATGTCGATCACCGACCCACGTCGCATTTGTTTGTGGTGCTTGGGCGAGAGTCACGACAAAGATGACTGTTCAAAATTCTAGTCGCTGACTGCCAAGGCCTTGTGGGAGATTAAGGGAAAGCTGGGTAGGGGTTCTAAGCCCAGTAAGTCCGTACATCTAAATCGAAAACCAAAGGGGTCTCCACCGACGACTCGAGGGGCGACTCTCTGCGTCGGGAGGAGGCCCGGGGATCTCGGTCCCGGAGTGGTTCCCACCATTCTTCTTCCTTGTGTCGTTCTCGGAAACGCCGTCACCAGTCGCCTTCCCCGTCCTCGTCAGAGGATGGAGCTGCGAGGAAAGTGGCATGCCCGACGAAGTCCTTGACTCCGGAGGAATGGTCTGCCTTTAAAGAGCAGATGTTAGCGATATTTCAATCGCAGGGCACGGTGCTGGTCGCATCTTCTAAAGAAGCTGGCAAGGAACGGTCTCGTACCGTGGCTCGCACGCCTTTGGGCTCGGTTCCGCGAGGCGACTCACCTGGGGAACCTTCGAGGTCCCGTTCGGACAAGGTTTTGGATAGTCGTAAGAGATGTGCTTCAAGGTCTCGGCCCTCGTCTCCAGCAAGACCGCTGCAACCTGCTAAGGGCTCGAAGCCGGCGTCGACTTGGTCGGCGCTGTGTCTGTCTGACTCGGACATCAACGCTTTGCCGTCTTATCAGCCCACGGCGCTGTCGGCACCAGTGACGCCGCCGAAGCCTTCGGCGCTCACGACGCAGAGGTTGCCGATGCTTTCAGCATCAAAGTTTTCGGCACTCAACGCCTTCGGATATTTCTGCGTGCAATTTACCATTGGAGTACCCTGATCTGGTGGATCCTCAAAGGAAGGCTACGGCGAAGTCTGTGAGGCCAGTATTGGATTCCAGGCCCTCTTCTGTCCCCAGGTCAGGTTTTCACCTCCCTCCTGGACGACATATATGAAGAGGAAGAAAGGTCTGAATTTGAGGACCCTGTTGAGCATGATGTGGCTCCAGTCTTTTCTGGAGACAGTCAATTGGAGGAGTTGAGGCAAACCCTTCATGACAGTGGGTTGGACACTTCTCTGGAAGTGGGATTTGGGAGGCCTGAGCTTGGGGCTCATTCTGAGTCTTCGTACAGGCTGCTCAATGCTAGGGTCTCGGAGTATCTGGGCTGGTCCAGTCCTGCTGAAGACTTTGTGCGGGATGATCTAACTGCCGTTTTAGATCAAGGTCCGTCCTCTCCGTCCTCTGACCCAGTGTAACCTTCATCTCACTTTACAGAAAAGAGTGGCAGCTGCTTGGCAGTCACCGGAATCTCTTCCGGCTGTTAAGTCTTTGACAAAGAAGTACTGCCCTTCCGTTAGCGACCCCAGCTACTTATCCACTCACCCCACTCCCAAGAGTTTGGTGGTTCAGGCGGCTACGGCCACCTCGAGGCAGGCAGAGTACCCTACCATCCCTCCGGATAGGGATGACACACGCTTCGCCGGTTGGGCTCGCAATGCCTTAGCAAGGTTTTCACACACTCTGTGGAACTGTCTTTTCTAGCGGCTGAGCATATTCCCAAGGGGGAAGAAAGGGATGGGTTCCTTGCTCTTGTGAAGGATGGCAAGGATGCCATGTGCGAATCCCTTCAGTCGGGTTTGGATACGGGCGACCGTGTTAGCCGGTCCATGACTGCGAGCTCCGTTATACGCAGGTTTGCGTGGTTTTGGAAGTGGGGTTTTGCCCCGGATGTGCAAGCCCGTCTTTTGAACATGCCCGTTGATGGTGCACATTTGTTTGGCAACAAGGCTGACGAGAGCCTTGAGAGGTTGCAGACCTCGAAAGCTGTGGCTAAATCTTTAAATGCAGCTGTGCGTCAACCTCTGCCTTTTCGTCCTAGGGGACAGCAGTGGAGGGGAGGTTCTTTTCGTTACTACTCCTCCTTTGATAGAACGAGAGGGGCCGCCAGTCAAAGGGGTCAGCGGAAAAGTACCTGTGGTGGTCGGGGAAATGGAGGTGCCAAAGCCGCTCAGGCAGCTGCCTCTTTGCCTTTAGGCACTTCCGCAGCCGCTCCAAAACAGTCATGAGGCCATGTCCCATGGTTCTCCGGTTGAGGGCAGACTGTCTCAGCATCTCAAAGAGTGGCGAGCCATTACTTCGGATGCGTGGGTTCTGGATACAATGGACCATGGCTACTGCCTTCCCTTCCTAAAGCGGCCTCACGACAATCCACCGGGAAACTCTTTGAAGCTTCCACATCCGTTCCTTGTGCTGGAAATCTTAACCCTGATGGAGAAAGGTGCTATAGAACTGGTGCGGGTAGCGGAGAGGAACAAGGGATGGTATTCCCCTTCTTTTTTGATCCCAAAGAAAGACATGAGATTGAGACCCATCCTGGACTTGTATTGGTTGAACAAACTTCTCAGGATGGACAAGTTCAAGATGGTTACTCTTTCCCAAGTCCTCCAGGCCCTTCAACTTCAGGATTGTTTGGTGTCTCTGGACCTACAGGATGCCTACTTTCATGTGCCGATTCATCCCAAGCACAGAAAGTACCTGGGGTTTGCAGCTGGAGACTCGCAGTTTCAATTTCGGGTCCTGCCGTACGGATTGACCTCCGCCCCAAGGGTCTTCACCTAGCTAATGGTGGTGGCGGCAGTGTACCTCAGCCAAGGGGGGGAATTCACATCTACGCCTACCTGGACAACTGGCTGATCCGGGTGCGCTCTCCTGAGCGAGCATTGGATCACCTCAGTCTCACCTGCCACTCCCTCCACAGGCTGGCCTTCTCCCTCAATTTCAAGAAGTCACATCTGACACCTTCCCAACAGCTCTAGTCCATCGGGCGGCGTTAGACGCGTCCTTGGAAGTGCTTGCCTCCCAAAGTAAGGGCTCATCACATTGTGTAGATAGTGCACAAGTTTCAACATGCCCAGATTCTCCTGGCTATCGAATTCTTAAGGTTGCTCTGCCTCATGGCATCCTGCATTTTTCTCGTGCCAGAGGCCAGGCTGAGGATGAGATCCCTGCAATGGGGCCTTAAGATGCAGTGATCGCAGTATGCAGGCAAGATGTCGGATCACGTTCAGATTCCACTCTCGGTCTCCCAGGATCTTCTGTGGTGGGCCAACGAAGGGAACCTGTTGAAGGTGGAGCAGTTTGGGCAACCATGGCCGGAGGTGACTGATGCTTCCTTAACAGGATGGGGTGCTCATGCTGATGACTTGCTCGCCAGCGGTCGTTGGTTTCCGTCGGAGTCCAAACTCCACATCAGCCTGTTGGAGCCGAGGGCCATCAGGCTAGCCCTGAAGGCTTTTCTGCCGTCTGTACAGGGGAAGAGTGTCCTGATCATGACGGACAACATAGTGGCCATGCATTACCTCAACGAAAAGGGGGGGTAGGTGTCACTCCCGTTGGGCAGAGAGGCAATGCAGCTCTGGTTCTGGGCCATCCAGCAGGGAATTTCGATCTCGGCAGTTCATCTGGCCGGAGAAGAAAATGTGGCGGCGGACGCTTAGAGCAGGCAGAGCACAGTCTCTCACAAGTGGGAGTTGGCTCAGGAAGTCCTTCAGGGGATCTTCACCCTTTGGGGAACCCCACAAGGGGATCTCTTCGCCATCAGTGCCAATCGGAAGTGCGATGGATTCTGCTCAAGGGAGTTTCCTCTGAGGGGACCTTAGGTGATGCGTTCGTAGTGGATTGGTCATTCCCATTGCTATACGCATTTCCTCCAGTCCCTGTCATTCCTCAAGTGTTGCGGAGGTTGCAGAGGTTTGGTTCCCACATGATCATCATTGCTCCGGATTGGGCCAGGAGAGCGTGGAACCGGGACCTTCTAGGAATGTCCATCTGCCCTCCACGCTGTCTTCCCTAGCGAGAGGATCTGCTCTCGCGAGAGGGGGGGGGTCAGGTTCTCCATCCAGAGGTCAGGACTCTCAACCTTCAAGCTTGGTATCTGAAAGGTTGAGATATAAGGATTGGGACCTCGTGGATTACGTGATGGAGGTGTTGCTTTTAATCAGGTGGCCAGCAACAAAATCCCTGTACCGTTGGCGTAAATTCTGTGACTGGTGCAGAGGACAAAATGTTGATCCTTTTCAGTGCTCCATTCCTATGGTTTTGTCTTTCTTACTTTAGTAGCCCTAAGGGGCCTTCAAGTGGGTACCATTAAGGGTTACCTGTTGGCGCTGTCGATCGTTAAGCGCTCGTCTGAAGAATGTTCTTCAAGATTCCTTTGATTTCTCAATTTCTTAAAGTACTGACTGTGTTCCCGCCGTCCCCTTTCCAGGTGCCGGTTTGGGATTTAAATTTGGTTTTGAAATTTCTCATGGGTGCTCCGTTTGAACCTTGAGATTGTCCTTCAAGACTGTGTTCTTGGTTGCGGTTACTTCCGCTCGCAGAGTAAGTGAATTGCAGGCACTTTCCTCTAAGCCGCCCTTTACTGTGTTCCACAAGGGCAGGGTTGTTAGATAGTATCTGAATTTCATTTGAGTCAGAAGGTGGTTCTCCCTTCTTTCTCTCCTCCTCATCCTGGTAAGGAAGAGAAGTGACTCCATAGGTTGGATCCTAGGAGAGCTCTTAGCTTTTACATTTGTAGGATGTCCAGGGTCAGAGTGGAAGATCAACGCTTTGTAGGATATGCTGGAAACCGATTGGGTCACGCTGTTACCAAACAGACCTTGTCCAGGTGGATTAGCCTCACCATTACAGAGTGTTACAGATTGGCGGGTAAGGACCCTCTTGAAGGGTTGCACGCTCATTCCACTAGGGGTGTGGCTACTTCCACCTCCCTCTAGCGGGGTGTTCCTATTAGGAAAATGTGTGATGCCGCTACATGAACTTCGCTCCACACCTTCGTTAAACATTACTCCCTGGATACAATCCATGGTCTGTATATGGCCTTCGGTAAATCGGTTCTTTATTCCGCAATCTGGTTGGGTACTCTAAATTCTTTTCCCTCCTCAATTTTCTGATACTGCTTTGGGAGTCTATCAAAGATGTGGAATACGTTGGAGGACACAATCCATTCGAAGAACAAGTTACTTACCAACTGGTAACGTTCTTTCGACTGGATGTTCCTCCAACGTATTCTACATCGCCCTCCCAGCCTGCCCCTCTGGAGAATTCCCTATGCGATTGCAGCTTACATTTCCGCAAGGCTATGTGCAGTCAAGCAGGCATGATATTGTTGCCACACGTTCTGGGGGAAAAAACGTACTGAGGCTACGGGCAGCGTGTGTCCCATTTATAACATCCGGTGATGTCGCCCTCGACGGAGGCCTTCGATGGACATCGACCCGACATTGACGGAGGACGCCCTCTGCCGAAAAGTTTCCCAAGTGCACAGCTGTAGACATTACATATCAAAGATGTGGAATACGTTGGAGGAACATTCAGTCGAAAGAAAGTTACCAGTTGTTAAGTAATTTGTTCTTCTCTGCCAATGTGGTTTGGTCCTACCTGACTAAACTGTGTAGTATCCAGCTGAAAAGATTTATTATATATTTGAGATTCAACATACTTCCTACCAGAGAATGTCTTGGTGGTTGGAATGGTACCCCGTATGAGGACAATTTGTCGCCTATGTAGGGGCCCCATTGAAACTTCCAGACATATTCTCTATGATTGTACAATCTTGACTATAGCTTATGTGAAGGGATATTACTCAATCTTAACACATATCGAATATATTATTCTGAACAATTTTGGAATAATATTTATTGTGCCAGCTCAATCGTGGTGACAACCGCAGCATTTTTTATCTGGAAGGAGACCCTGCGCTTGTTTGTATGGTACAGCCCTAACATGTTTAGTCGAGGAAGAAATATCATTTGAGGTAGTTATTTTGTATGGTTTTTAGATTGTATTTTACTGTTTGTATAGTTTGGTTTCCATTATCATGAATGTTACTATGTTATGACATGGATATTTATCATGTTACTCTGTTTTATTTAATATGCGCTGAAGATTTCTTTTATGTACTATGTGCTGAAGGTTTTGATGTATTACCAATGTACAATAAAAAAAGAAAACTATTACATGCAATGGTCAGACCAGGTGGCTTTTAGACCACACCAAAATGCTCCTCCATTGTATGCAAGACAGATGTTTAAAGAAGATACGCACACATTCACTCACCAGTGAGCGCAAGGCTTCAATTGCAAAAGAGAATTTGTAACCCAGTTCATCATCTATCAATGTTAAAGACGCATTTGCTATGAGAAGTCAACAGAAGAGGTGAATGGCAATCAGATGTACTGAAAACGCACATCTGCCTTGGATAAGTCAAGGTGAAAAGTAATTTAGAATATAACCAAGCAAATTTGTCTGCTTTGTATAGTGGTGACTGTCACATCTCACTACAACCGCTGGTCATGGTGGTGCCGTGATAGCCTTCGGTATGCTGTTGCCCTTCTCATCATTGTGGTTCATTCGCTGATGCCAAGATGGAGGGGAGCGCCGGACTGGGTTTGTTAGGATTCCTGTTCCACCTTACAGCGTTGCTCTGCCTCCTGGCAGTTATGTGACTGTTTATAGACAAGCAGAATGTCTGTTTAGACACTCCATAAGTTCGTAACTAGGAGAAAACATTGCCCATACACTTGGTTTTGGTCTGCTAATCCTTCCTTTCCCTCTTAGGTCCTTTCCTTCTGTGGTCACTTCCGCCTCCGGACCTCGTATTATCCTTTCTACCGCCACAGCCCACAGTGTATTCCCTCCAGTCTCTACTCGTGGTACGCACTTGATCCTTTTCACAGAGAATTCTGAATTAAGATAGGGAATCTTCTCTATCAGATTTCAAGCACGTTTCTAGCGGACACAGTGGTTACTGTATCTCTTGTTAGTTCTATCCTAGGAAAGGACACGCCCCTATTCGGAAAAGTCCAAACTCTCTGCAACAAGATTCTAACGGTCTACCAATATCAGAGACTGAGTAGCTTCGGTTGGGAAACAGAATTATTGTTAGTGATTAGGATTCCAACTCTTAAACCTTCCTTTCTACTGCATAGGCAATCCCGTGTCATTCAGAGGAACCATTCCAATATACAAGCTGTTCATCTTCTACTGCTATTAGAACACTAGTGTTCCCGTTTCAGATGCAGACCAATACATCCTCTCTATCACCTTCTCCCTCTGACACTCTTCTCACGAGATCTCTTGTCTTAATAGAGAAACGCCAGTCAGTCAAAATAGAAGAGGTCCAGAGTCGGCTTCTGAAGATCCAGGATCCCGTGTTGTCAGCTCTCCCAAATCCAGCACAGGGTTCTCTGCCTTAGAGGGTTTCCCTGGGGATTCTGCCTCACTCTGTTTCCTGCTTCAGTCAGGTGGAGAGTGGTAAGGTTCACGGGGGGTGGGGGGTTCCGGATGTCCAGGGATTGCCTACTGTTCAGGTTAGTGGTTTTTCTGCATATCCGTGTACACAGTTGTGTTAGTGACACAGAAAGGGAATATTTAGGCAATGTGTTGTCACTGCCCTCCAGTGGCGAACAGTTATTTTCACACATTGAAAGAAAAAAATGCATTCACTTGAGAAAATCCAACATTAAAAAGTGCAATCCCGAAATTGATCTGCATCACCATGCAGCATCAAATTGATATAAAATGTAGGCACTTTATAGATGAGACTAGTACCTATAAAATTATCTCAAATAAATTGGGGTGGCAATTTTTTCAATTGCCAGAAAATGGTAAAAAGTGTACATTTGTCAAAAATAATTAGAATTCAATCATCCAACATGTCAAAACGGTTGCCCGAATCGCACAATCTAAAAATATACTTTTTATCAAGGTAGTGCTACAGCATCCCTCCCACCATTTTAATTGGGTGGTTGGACAACCACACCTCTGACAAACCAGGGATGGAATTTAAGGATTTCAATCAGGCGACACACACCTTAGTCTCGGCCTAGTATGCAGCGCACAACTGAAATGCCTATTTTTTTTATGTTAGATTCAATATTGAAATGGTACACCACTCATATCACACCCCCTTTTCAAATACCCCGGGTCACAATGGACCATGAACCAGGCTGGTTGGTCAAATACAATATTTACTTACTTAAAATTCAAAAGAAATCACACACTTTTAATATAGGACAGCAATCACCAATGGAGTGATGGTTACAATGAGAATGTGAGCAATGCCCGGGTTTGACTTTGTAGGGGAGTACATACACAGCACAATAGAGAAGGAGCACTTTGGATTTAGGACAGATGGCACCCACGTTAGAATTTCCCCCTGCAAGGTTCCCTCAACCCACAAATAATCAATTCTGATGGATATAAGGAAGCAGCAGGTGATAATGAATAAGAATCTGAAAATGGAATTCAAATCCGACCTTCCCTCCCCAAATAAGAGTGAAAAACGGATTTGAAACCCTTGCAATGTTAAAAAGGACACTCGGAAATGGATGAATAAAATAATGTATGTGTGCAAAAACCTTGAAACAAATACAGTTCTTCACTAAAGCAACAATGTAAAGGTACTAACAATCACAAGCAATGGATTAGCAAGAGCATACTCTTCGAAAAATGAATGGAAGATTTAAAACAGTTTACAATCAAAATGACACGTTGGAACTTTCCGTGTAAATGTACTAAAAGAGTTTCTTTGAAAAACGGGTATAATATTGTAAATCGCAATGCTTTTGTTTGGTTGGGCGATAGCTATAGAATCACAGGTACACTATGGAAGTGAAAGTAAGTTTCTAGCTTGTAAATTTAATGAGTTATGCAAGATCTAAGAAGGTGCAGTTTGAGTAAATGAAGGCGCGAAAAAGGAAAGAAAATCAGTTGTGGCAAGAATAGTTTTACTAAACACTAGAGTATTTAGGCTAAGCCACCAAAGAGGGACACAGTAAACTCCAGGGTTAATTCGCGAGTTCAACCCACTCGCCCCAGCGCCACCCCTGGCGGAACCAGTCCAATCACTCGAAATAGGATTAATAGCTTACGATTTCACAAGACAAAATTATTAAAGAAATGGCGCTAGCACTAGAAATCAAGGGCAGGTTTGCAAGAATGATTGTGAAAGTTTGAGCAAGTTATCAGGATAAGGATAGGTTGACTAAGAGAGTGGGATGAGGACAAAGACAAGATATGCTATGGGTTGAGATGGGGTGGCAATTGGTACTCACAGTCCACTTTTTCGTTTTTGGATTCTGGACAGTCAATGGTGGCAGGGCACCTGGCAGACAGCTGAGCAGTTCTGGTTACCGGGTAGCACTTCTGGACTGGCAATTCTGGTCACTTGATACCATAGGTCATCAGGATAGCAGGATGGCAGCAGCCTGCGGTGAGTGGCAGTAAGCCAGGCTGGATCAGGATGCCAAAGGTACCATAGTTTTCCCCTTGTTAATGGGAAATGTATTTTTTTTTTTTTATTAGAGGCCTTGATGGGTATGTGATCAGCACGGCTTGGGTTTTGCAGTGGGCCCTGGAGTAGGATCAGCAATGCTTGGCCTTGTAGGAGGAGTCTGGATCAGGAAGATGACCGGTACAGGAGCGCCGGCGCAGGAAAATCAGGAAGAGTGTCTGTGTAGTGTCTTGTCAGGGACCCTTATTTATAGTGCATAATGACATCATCAAAGTAGAGCAGTGGTCTTCAAACTTTTTTGGCCAGGGCCCCCCTGAGCAAAATTTGGGCAGGTCGGGACCCCCCAGAAATGCCAAATGGACAGTATATATTGCGCGCCGTCACCTGCTCCCATCAAAGTCGCTGGGCTCCCTCATCCCACTCCTACCCAGTCGCTGGTCTCTCCCCACCCCATCACACACCCAGGGCTCTCCCCACTCTGCTCCCATCACTATCCCATGGTTCCCGCCCATTGTGCTCCCACCATAGTCCCTCGGTTCCCCCATCCCGTTCCCAACACAGTGTGAGGGCCAGTGGCGGCTGGTGAATCTTTTTTAAGTGGAGGGGCATTAAGGGGAGGTTCGGGGGGGTTTCCCCCTGTGAATTTTTTTTTAAATAGGTTAAAATGTTGCATTGTAGAGCATACTTTTAACAAAAAATGGGTAAATAGCCAAACAGTTTGCAATTGTTGCTGGGAGTCCAGGGGGCAGGCATTGATATTTTATTTCTATCGCGCTCAAGGGGGGCAGGCAAGGGAGGGGAACAGAGGAGAATAAAACAGCGATCTTACTAGGCCCAGTGACATTGAGAACGCGCAAGTGTGAGGGGAAAAGTGCATGGAAGGGGGGAGAAGTGGAAAGTGCGAAGCAGAGGAGAAACAGATAAATAACAATAAATAAATAATAAAGGCAACAAACAGTGGTAGTGCAGCCAGCAATTTGCAAGTGCTACGTTTAAGGCAGCAGACAGGGTAGGTCTGATAAGTGCAGGAAGAAAGATGGTTCTCCTCAAGTTTTAGAGTGGCAGGGCGCTGTTCCAGAGGGAGGCCCCAGCCGAAGACGGAGATCTACCCCCAGCTCGTTTCTTTGATAAACGACTGACCCTGAGGGAGTTGGAGGTAGAGGAGTGAAGAGCTCGAGAGGGGAGGTATTTGCGGAGGAATAGCTGAAGGTATTTTGGACCGAGGCCCCAGAAAGCCTTGTGGACAAGGCAGAGGGTTTTGAATGATAGATGTCCGGTAAAAAGATACCATCCCTGTCCCCTGGGCCCCACTGGTCCTAACACAATGAACATGATTATGTGTATATGCAAGGCGCTGCACATTCATACAGCAATCACTCTATCATTCACATGAGCATCCATCACCATACACTCACTCATAACACATCCATACACATGTTTAAATAAAAACAATGAACATAAACGTACCTTCTGCATTGGCCTGTGTGTGGGTGCTGCTCCAGCTGCTCTGTCCGTATGTGCGAGGAGGCGCAGGAGCTCCCCCTCGGACATACAGACATGCAGTGCCCCAGCCAGCATTTCCAATGAGCTATGCAATGCTGGCGAAGCAAAACGCCCCAGCACTTGCATGGCTCAGTGAGCATGTGCGGCTGGGGAACTAAACTGAACTGTCAAAGGGAAACAGTGTTTCCCTTTGACAGTTCAGCCAGCCCAGGAGCACTCCATTAGCTGGATAAAGCAGCTGAGGGAGTGCTCACTGTTTCACTGGGCTGGCTCCTTAGCTCCTCCATAATGGGTGAGGGGCCACTATGCAGTTAGTAATGTTGACCATTGTTGCTGAATATATCACAATTTACTTACATTTTAACACAAAGCACCCCTTTGGGTACTATTGAAACAGTGGGCTTCATAACTACTCTGGCGGTAGCTGTGCCGGTAAAACCGGCACGGCTGCCACTGGTGTTGCATCCGGGTCTGGCACCCGCGAATGGGCAATTACTAGGTCATGCCGAGTTAGGCGGACATGATAATTGCCCTTTCGAAGGTGCCGGTAGATCCCCATTCCCATTTGAGCCCCATATGGCTCAAATGGGAAGGGGGAGCTCGGATGCACCGGCACCGTTAATAACGGTGCTGGTGCATCCGACGAGCTGAGGTCAGACCTGGCGGGGGCTGTCAAGCACCCACGAGCACAACTCTTACTATGGCGGAACGGTAGCAACGGTGCCGGTAGCTTACCAGCACCGTTGTTACTGGTCCGCCATAGTAGTAATGAGGCCCAGTCTGTGACTAAAGGAATGAATATCCATTTACAACTGTGGGCCACTTTTTCATTGTTGCCTGAGACAGTTTCATGCTTCAGCCCTTTTTTCATGCTGAGCTCTCAGGGCCCCCCTGGGATGCACCCGCGGACCCCTAGGGGGTCGCGACCCACAGTTTGAATACCACTGAAGTAGAGGCTGGGCAGTGTTAACTAAGCACGCCCCTACCCTAAACTACTTGGATTGGACAGGGGTGATAATCTTTGCCTTGCCCTCAACTGGTTGGATTTCCAAGGGAATGATGTCAGATTTATGAGGTTAGTTTTACAATGTCCAAAAACTCCCACAATTACTTTACTTAAAATCCGATTTTGCCAAAAACAGACATTTATACCATTGCAATCTCTTAGTAAGTTATATACACAGGTTACATATTATGTGCAGCACATATCCGTCCAATCCTCAAGTCTGTGGGACCTTGTTTCGCGCTTCTGATACATTTTGGTAATTTTTAGCATTAAAGATGCAGCTTAAAATTCCAGAAATGTATACACAGATGGGAATTATCCCCAGGGATGTATGTACAAAATGTTATGTTTGCAACATTGATACTTTTCGATTTATCCTCCGTACTTTGCCCTTTTGCGTCCCCAAGGTATCAGTGACTTCTAGTACGTCTTTAAAGAAAGCACAAAAAATCACTTTCAAACTGCAACATTTTTACAGTTTTTGAAAGTCTTGCTGCAAAGAAAGAAGTCTTTAAAGTGTATTCCTGAAATAGTCTTTGGGACCAAATGGCAGTCTCTTTGTTCCTGGGTCAATTTATTTTCTGTCCTTCACTGCTGCCAACTGTCATTTCCTTTAGAGCATGGTGGAGGTTTCTTCCTTGATTGAAGTTATATTGCCCCTTCACACTTCAGACTTCCTTCCTTGGGAACTTCATTGTTTGGGTCCCAGCAGAGACAAGTCTTTTCAACCCCGTAATTATCAGGGGGTTGTCAGTATCTGCTGAGAGAGAGCCCGCCTTATGGTGCAACCCCTCCAAGCAGAAAACCTGTTTTTCCACTTGCAGCTCCAGCCACCATATGTTTATCCTTTTAATTTCTGATCTTAGATCCAGAATTAAAGCAAGCCGGTTGCATAAAATAACCCATGTTATATAGTCTCACCATCAACAAAACCCTTCATATTGCTAAAGACTGGCAGGCTTTCATTCACCAGTGTACTGTTCCAAAACACAGGCATTCATTTTTCTTTAATTTGCAAAGGCCCATTTTTTTACACCTGGTGCAGCTGGCCTTTCCTTCTTGATTACCACTTTTCATCTCCAGCAGCTTGACACACTGTCTTGCAGCTATAGTTGTTCTCTTGAATGCTGGAGTTGGTCTGCAGCACAGATACATTGACACAGATATGGCTCAGCTAGTTAGTCTCTCTCTGAACAGCTAAGTTTTGGATACTTTTGCAAAGAAAATTAACGTGTTTCCCGTGTAAGTAAAAGTAAAGTTCCTAGTTGATTATTATTATTATTTTTTTTTAGAGTTGGTTTGACTGGGCTTGTCAATTTAGAATCATGCCTGGTTTTTCTGAGGCACAGTGAAACACACAGGGCTTGGTAGGGCTTATTAATCACAGTGGCTTTAAGGAACAGAGGGAATTGGCGTCAAAGCCGCATTTTTTTTAAAGGTGAAAAAGGGTTTCTTTTCAATGTGTGTTTTGGCTTTTGCAGCAAAGCAACGCTGCTTTTTCCACTTTCTTCCTTTTGTTTATGTGGGAACCCACTGGCAATCTCCTTTAATGTGCCCCCTGGTTTCATCCTGCCCGATGTGTGCTTGGCAGGATGGTGCAGCCATTTTTGTTGTTGTTGCAAAACGCAGTTTTGAGCCATGATGCTCACAGGAGCCAGCGCAACACTTTTGTTGTTGTTTCTGCGCAAATGCAGCTTAGTGATGTGGGGCAATGCCGTTGAGTGGGTCAATATATCCCATACATGGGAGGGAAATGTAGTGGTATATACCTAGGACAAAGACAAGTCTGTATTGGGAGATGGAGATTGAGAAGGGGAACCAACTGGGGATTGGAGAGCAGAAGGACTAAATTAACTAGAGTAAAGGTCTGTCCATTGAGCAAAGGATGCTAGCCCATAGAAGGAAGACCGTTCTGCGCATGGGGATTGATTTCCAAATACGCCATCTGACTTGAGAGTTTGCTGTAGGAATGACATCCGGCCGATTGGTTCCCTTGCTGGTCCTCCCAAAACCAGAAGTTGCATCTTAAAAGGTCATTAAAAGAAACCCCTACCAATTCCCGATTCCCCAACTTGATATGGATGACATTTGGGACGCTAACGGGTCTGGGAATGCAGTCACGTTCAATTTTGAAAACTGGGACACAAATGCTAATATCCCAATGTTCTGTGTTCCTTTATATATATCCAGTACAAAGTGACGTGTTTTCTTTGAGGCCCGGTCCATTTGCAGTTTAAAGCCCTGATGGATTACACTGTGAAAAATGATCTTGCCATTAATATGAAGAACACCCAAATGATGGTAATATCGGGGAAAATTGCACCGTATTAGACTGGAAACAGAATTAGGGCAAATTGAATATGTGGGGAGTTAAATCTACCTGGGAAGGGAGCTGTCGGCTGGGGGTAACTACCTTACTATCAATGAATGCAAAAAGCGGAACGCCCTGCAGTCGACTCATGTTATAAATCAATTTCGAGGGGATTGGGTCCTCTGACGTATTCCATATCTATGACAGGTAATGTCCACAGCTGTGCTGCTTCGGAAAATCTTTGGCGTCTGCTACCTGCGTCGATGCGCTGTCCCCGAGGACCTCCTCCGACGGCCGACGTCACCCGATGTGATAAGTAGGACGCACGATGCCCATAGCCTCAGTTCCGTTTTTTTCATGAACGTGTTCGCTTCGTGAATCTCGGTACGCCTCGACTCGTTGGAGTTTGCTGTTTTCAATTCTCGGTTCGTTGAACCTGTTCGGTTTGTTGTGAAGACCTGTTCGTGGCGATGTCTTCTTCGTCTTCAACCCCGCGTCCGGGCTTCAAGAAATGCGGGGACTGTGGGTCCAAGATGTCTGTCCCGGACTCGCACGACGCCTGCCTCTGGTGCCTCGGGGAGGCCCACGATACGGACGACTGTGTCGACTGCCAGTCGCTCACGGCAAAGGCCTTGCGGGAACGCAAGAAGAAGCTGTCGGTAGGCCGGGTGTCTAAGCCCCGGAAGTCGAGGTCTGCGGGGCTTTCGACGGATGACTCGAGAGTCAACTCTCCGCGTTGTCGTCGGAAGTCCAGTGGGTCTCCTTCCAGAAGTCTGTCTCGCCACTCCTCCGCCTCTTCGAGGCATTCCCAGAAGCGCCGGCATAGGTCGCCTTCCCCGTCCTCTTCCGAGGACTCCACCCGTCGGCGGGTCGCTTATCCCTCCATGCAAGCGACACCGGAGGAATGGGCTTCCTTCGGGAAGCAGATGCTAGCGATTCTTGAATCGCAGGGCACCGGTCCGTCCGCGCCTCCGAGTGGGGTCGGTCGGCACCGGTCGAGAGACGCCGCTGGTATGCCTTCTGGCTCGGGTGGTCGGCACGGCTCGCGGGAGAGGTCCCGCTCGGACAAGGGTAGCCGTTCTCGCCATGCCCGTTCCAGGTCCCGGTCCTCGACGCACTCGAGACCGCGTGATCATGTGCCGTCTTCGAAGAAGACGTCGATGCCTGTGGCGCCGAGGTCGTCAATGATTTCTCTCGAGGCTCTGCCTCCGAGGGGGTCGTCGACGCCATCGGCGCCTAGGTCGTCGAGAGACCCGCTCGGAGCTCTGGCTTCGAGGCCTGTGTCGACGCCGCCGATGCTGGCTGCGCCGATTTGCTCGACGTCGACGCCTTTTCTGCCGGCGCCGACTCGTTCGGCGCTCTCGACGCCTTTCGAGGTGGTGGTGTCGGAGGGGCCCCGTGGCACAGGGTTTGCCCCTAGAAAGGCTCTGGCTAAGGTCAGGCACTGCTTTGGTCCCCAGAGGTCTTCCTCTCCCCGCTTGGAGTACATTTCTGAGGGTGATGAAGGCTCTGATGGCAGCTTGGTTCCGGTTACGGTTCCCGATGAACTTATCTCGGGCCATAGCAAGTTTGATGACCTGCGGCAGTCGCTGCATGATGCCAGTGGAATGGACACCTCTCCGGAGTTGGAGTTTTGTGGGCCGGAGCCTGGCACTCATGCCGATTCTTCATATCGGGGCCTTATGTCTCGGGTCACAGAGTACTTGGGTTGGTCAGCTCCCCCAGGGGAGTTCGTTCAGGATGATCTCATGGACATCCTTGATCTCGGTCCCCCACTGACCCGGTTTTGCCTTTTCATATGGCTCTGCAGAGAAGGGTGGCGGCGGCTTGGACTGCTCCGGAGAGTCTCCCGGCAGTGGGCAAATCTTTGTCGCGAAAATACCGTCCAGCCAGTAGCGACCCTTGCTACTTGTCTAGGCACCCCACTCCGGAGAGTTTGGTGGTGCAGGCGGCCCCGGCAAAGCAGGCGTCGTATCCTACCATCCCTCCGGATAGGGACGACAAACGTTTTGACAGCTGGGCGAAGAAAGTGTTTTCTTCGGGGGGTATGGCGCTTCAGGCGGCCAACTCCATATGTGCCTTGTCTCGTTTCACACACACTCTGTGGAACTGTGTTGCGTTAGCGGCTGAACTTGCCGGATTGTGTCAGCCGGTCCATGGCGGCGAGCACCGTAATGCCCAGGTTTGCGTGGTTGCGGAAGTCTGGGTTCGCTCCTGATGTGCAGTCCCGGCTCCTCAACATGCCCTTTGACGGTGAACACCTTTTTGGCAGCAAGGCTGACGAGAGCCTTGAGAGGTTGCATACCTCCAAAGCTGCAGCGAAGTCGTTGGGCTCTGCAGTTCGCCAACCTCCACCTTTTCGTCCTAGGGGACAGCAATGGAGGGGAGGTTCCTTTCGCTATTACTCGTCCTTCAGTAAAGCGAGGGGAGCTAGCAGTCAAAGAGGCCATTGTAAGAGTGCCAGAGGTGGAAATAAAGGTACTCGAGGTGCCAAGGCCACTCGGGCAGTTGCCTCTTTGCCCTCGGGCAACTCCGCAGCCGCTACCACTCAATCATGAGGCCAGGTCCCATGGTTCGCCGGTTGGGGGAAGGCTGGCACAGCATCTTGTAGAGTGGCAAGCCATTACTTCGGATGTGTGGGTTCTGGAAATCATAACCCATGGCTACTGTCTTCCTTTTCGGCAGAGGCCTCACGATAATCCACCAAGGAACCTCTATTTGAAGAGTCCGGATCCGCTCCTTGCGCAGGAAATTCGAGCCCTGGTGGAGAAAGGCGCCATAGAACTGGTGCCTGTAGCGGAGAGGAACAAGGGATGGTATTCCCTTTATTTTTTTATTTCGAAGAAAGACTGGGGATTGAGACCCATCATGGACTTGCGCGGTTTGAACAAACTCCTCAGGAAGGACAAGTTCAAGATGGTGACTCTTTCTCAAGTCCTCCAGGCCCTTCAACTTCAGGACTGGTTGGTGTCTCTCAACCTCAAGGATGCTTACTTCATGTGCCGATCCATCCCAAGCACAAGAAGTACCTGAGGTTCGCGGTTGGCGACTCGCACTTTCAGTTTCGGGTCCTGCCGTTCGGATTGACCTCCGCCCCGAGGGTTTTCACCAAGCTCATGGTGGTGGTGGTGGCGGCAGCGCATCTCAGGAAAGGGGGGATTCACGTCTACCCCTACCTGGACGATTGGTTGATCAGGGGGAGCTCTCCCGAGCAAGTCCTGGATCATCTGTCCGTCACCTGCCATTCCCTTCACAGGCTGGGCTTCTCCCTAAATTTAAAGAAGTCCCATTTGACACCAACGCAGCGGCTCCAGTACATCGGAGCAGTGCTCGACACTTCCCTGGGGCAGTGTTTTCCTCCTCAGGTGAGGGCTCTTCACATTCAGCAGATGGTGAACAAGTTTCAATTTGCCCAGGATCTCCCAGCGTCCGAGTTCTTGAGACTGCTCGGCCTCATGCATTCTTCTGGTGCCAGAGGCTCGTCTGCGGATGAGATCTTTGCAGTGGGCACTCAAGCTCCAGTGGTCTCAGTCCTCCGGCAGGCTGTCGGACCCTGTTCAGGTGGTATTACCCAAATTGACCTTTTACAATTGACCTTTTGCACAATTGACCTATTTATAGTGGTCCTAATTGACCTTATGCACAATTCACCTTTATATTATTTTAGTTATTTTATATATGTATTGGGTTGGTTTTAGATTACACATAATATAAGGGGATTGGGTAGGTGGTTGCTGGCGGGGTTTGGATTGGGTGGGGAGCTGCGGGGGTTTATCCCCACATATATGTCCTAATTGACCTTCTAAATTAGGTCAATCCTCCCGAGGTCAGTTCTCCCAAGGTCAATTGTGAAAAGGTCAATTAGTATAAAACCATTCAGGTGCCGCCCTCCGTAGCCCCGGACCTTCTGTGGTGGGCCGTCGAGGGCAATCTGATGAAGGGGGCCCCATTTTGGCTGCCCTGGCCGGAGGTGACGATCGTGATGGAAGCATCCCTCACGGGATGGGGAGCTCATGCCAACGAGTTGACATTCAGCGGTCGTTGGTCTCCGTCGGAGTCCATACTCCATATCAATCTGTTGGAGCTGAGGGCCGTCAGGCTAGCCCTGAAGGCTTTTCTGCCGACTGTGCGCGGAAAGAGTGTCCATGCACTACCTCAACAAAAAGGGGGGGGGGGCAGGGTCACTTCCGCTGTGCAGGGAGGCGATGCAGCTCGAATTCTGGGCCATCCAGCAGGAAGTGTTGATCTCGGCTGTTCATCTGGCCGGAGACGACAACGAGACGGCGGACGCTCTGAGCAGGCAGAGCTCGATCTCTCACGAGTGGGAGCTGGCTCAGGAGATTCTCCTGGAGATCTTCGCCCTTTGGGGGACCCCTCGAGTGGATCTCTTCGCCTCCAGTGTCAACCAGAAGTGCGAAATGTTTTGCTTGCGGGAATTTCCTCCAAAAGGAGCCTTAGGAGACGCGTTCGTGGTGGAGTGGTCATTCCCACTGCTGTACGCGCTTCCTCCAGTCCCCGTCATCCCGCAAGTGCTGCGGAGGTTACAGAGGTTCGGTTCCCGGATGATCCTCATTGCTCCGGCGTGGGCCCGGAGGACGTGGTACCCGGACCTTCTCGACTTGTCCATCTGCCCTCCACGTCGTCTTCCATACCGAGACGATCTGCTCTCACGGGAGGGGGGGAGGTCAGGTTCTCCATCCAGAGGTCAGATTCCCTCAATCTTCACGCTTGGCTTCTGAAAGGTTGAGGTATAAGGATTGGGACCTCCCTGAAGACGTGATGGAGTTGTTGCTCTGGGCCAGGCAGCCGGCAACTAAGTATCTGTACCGTTGGAGAAAGTTCTGCGACTGGTGCAGAGTTCAGAATGTGGATCCTTTTGAATGTGACATTCCCATGGTTCTGTCTTTTTTGCTTTCTTTGGCCCACAGGGGCTTGCAAGTGGGGATCATTAAAGGTGACCTGGCGGCGCTGTCCATATTTAAGCGCTCGTCTGAAGAGTGTTCCTATTTTAAAATTCCTTTAATTTCACAGTTTTTGAAAGGGCTCACTAATGTGTTCCCTCCGTCACCTTTTCTGGTGCCAGGTTGGGATTTGAACCTTGTTCTTAAGTTTCTTATGAGTGCTCCGTTTGAGCCTTTACATTCTTGCCCTTTGAGGCTGTTAACTCTGAAAACTGTGTTTTTGGTTGCGGTTACTTCCCCTCGCAGAGTGAGTGAGTTACAGGCACTTTCAGTTAAGCCACCCTTCACTGTGTTTGATAAGGACAGGGTTGTCCTTAGAGTTCGTCCTGCTTTTCTTCCGAAGGTGGTTTCGGAATTTCATTTGAGCCAGAAGGTTGTTCTTCCGGCGTTCTATCCTCCTCCACATCCTGGTAAGGAAGAGGAGAGGCTCCATAGGCTTGATCCTAGGAGAGCGTTGATCTTTTATATTTTTCTCGCATGTCCCGGGTCAGAGTGGACGATCAACTTTTCATTGGTTACGCTGGAAAGTGTTTGGGACAGGCTGTGACGAAACAGACTTTGTCTCGTTGGATTATTTTAGCTATCTCCGAGTGTTACTGCTTGGCGGGTAAGGATCCTCCGGCTGGCTTACGGGCCCATTCTACCAGGGGAGTGGCTGCGTCTACTGCCCTGCAGAGGGGAGTTCCTATTCGTCACATCTGTGATGCAGCCACCTGGGCTTCAGTACATACTTTTGTACGTCACTACTCCCTTGATTCCATCAGAGGGCAAGATCTGGCCTTTGGCAAGGCAGTTCTCTATTCCGCAATTTGAATTGGGCATGCTAAATTTGTATTCTAAATTCTTTCCCACCTCCTTGCTTGGTACTGCTTTGGGAGTCTGTCATAGATATGGAATACGTCGGAGGACCCAATCCCCTCGAAGAACAAGTTACTCTCTTACCTGGTAACGTTCTTTCGATGGGATGGTCCGACGATGTATTCCATATCGCTCCCTTCCTGCCTTCCCCGCTGCAGAATTTCTTTTGCGATTGCAGCTTGCGTTCCGCAAGGCCTTGTGTGTCTGACTGGCAGAAAACTGGTGGCACAAGTTCTGGGAAAAAACTATAACTGAGGCTATGGGCGTCGTGCGTCCTACTTATCACATCGGGTGATGTCGGCCGTCGGAGGAGGTCCTCGGGGACGACGCATCAACGTCATCGACGCAGGACGCAGACGCCAAAGATTTTCCGAAGCAGCACAGCTGTGGACATTACCTGTCATAGATATGGAATACGTCACCGGACCATCCCATCGAAAGAACGTTACCAGGTAAGAAAGTAACTTGTTCTTTCCAACCAAACTGCTGGGTTTTCAATGGAATGTATCATAAAACCATAGAAGCAGAGCTTTGTCCCGGCGATCCTCTATGGTCTGGAGCTTTGGCCATGGCTGATCTTTCGTTGCTGAGCTTTCTTGGGGGTATTTTCTGGAGGAAAATAATAGCTCTACCTCCGGCTAGGCCTAAGAGTCTACCTGGGGTTGTTCTCTTTGAAGGCATAGATAATGACGTAGCATGGGTTACTGTAGTTCAAGTCTAGGTCTATGTCCACATGCCCCTTATTCTGTACCTTGGATCTCAGTTGTGAGGGGCTGTTGCTGGTCAAAACAAGATCTAATGATTATCAGAGCCTCAATGATGAGTTTCCCATCGATTGAGTGGATGCCTGATTTTGAGCACAGTACTAGTTTTCTGGTGCTCAAAAGCATTTTCAAAAGAAAGATGCAACACTGTGAAAGGTTGAAAGACTACACACATCTTGAATCTCTGCATAATTACACATACGTGTCTGGGGTCTCCCATACATATCTGCAAACCCAGCTTTATTAGATTAAATGCCCAAACCCGTTGGTGCGCAGTTTTATACTGCACCTGATAGTAAACCAACTCTGCTTGTGACACACGGCGCTTATATAAAAATCCCTAAGGAGCAGCAAACCTGACACATTTGTAAATAGGTGGACATGTTGGAAAGCCTCTGTCATGTCTTAACACAGTGTGTGAAATTGGGTATAAAATGTATTTATTGGGCCATTTTGTTAGTCAGTATGACTCAATCAAGTCCGATCAGTTCTGTCACTATTGCTTAAACATGGAATCAGTACATATATCTTTGTTCAGTCTGTGGACACATTTAAAACCCTATCTTACTGCCTCAAGGGTGTTTATCGAACAGTGAATGCCGTATGCAGGTTGGAAAGACGCCTAGTATAAACCTAAATATAAGATGGGAGCAGCGCCGACAATCCAATGAAAAATAAGGCAGTCCTAGTGGCGTTGTCCTAATAAAAGGGCCTATGCTAAGAACCCGACTGCCAAACCTCACAACTAATAAAAAAACGGGTGTGGGATAGCTTTCAAGAAAAAAAAGAAGTGTTCTCAAATAATTTGTTGGGATGTGGTAGCCTGGACCTCCCTTCCCCAAGTTTGGAGCACGGGGTAAAATGGGAGCTTGGAGCACAGTACAGTCTAGGGCTTCTCCAGCACAAGACCACCTTTCAATGGCAGTACTCGGGACCGTTGATGGCCAGGTCTTGTTTCCTTTGAAAGTCTCTTCCCTTCGGCCTGAGGTGTTCAAATAACAAAAACAAAGTTTCCTTTAACCAGATGAAAGTTTGTTAGGGTGATGAAGATTAACCCCTGGGTCCCCCTCTTCTGGGCTCTGACCCTTCTCAATTGAAATCCACAGTTTATATGTCAGTTCTTCTTGAAGTTTGGTTGATAGCTTCACCCTGGATCTCCCTCTGCCAGGCTCAGACCCTTTTTCTCTGGCAATCCTCCTTCGGGTTCACTCTTGTCGTCTCTTAACTTTGCTTTCACTGTTCTCAATCTTGGGGTGACAACTTTTCACCCTTGGTTCACCCTCTTCCGGGCTCCGACCCCTCTTGATTCTTAGCCTCCCTTCATCGGGTTTACTGTGGCTCTCGATCAGGGTGATAGTGGCTCCGTCCTGGGTCCCCCTCTTCTGGGCGCTGACCCCTCTTTACTTTCAATGTTCTCTTTTTACACAGTTAAATGTTTGTGAGATTCAATTCCCTTTCTTTCACAGTGTTTGTAGATCAAAGTCTTTTAAATGTACAGGGATTTTGCTCAACCCTCTGTTTGACCACTTTGACCTATTTCGCTGACCCTTCTACGGCCTTCTGGTAATTGTAGTTTCACTCCGATGGGGATTGACGAGTCTCTCTTGAGTTAGAACCCACGTGGTCCCGGTTTCCCTCTGCAGCTGGTCTCCCCTTAACACTTTTACAGTTAATTCACAGTTCCTTGAATTTGGTTCAAACTTGCAACTTTGCGATTCTCTCACTTAACACAGCCCGGGTTCTTATCGTTTCTCCCCTCGACTCACCGGCTGTGATGAACCGCTTAGCCTTTTGGCTTTTCTGAAGTCAAGGCCAGTACCATGGGATGCATCACTCCTTATCGGCATAGGCTTGCCCCGTGTACTGTTGACATCTGCTGCAAGACACTGGTGTTATTGTTCGCAGTCTTAGGCTTTTTTCCTCAAAGGTTCTGCGGCCCTGGGATGAAAAGGACAAGGTCACTTCTCTCCTCGCCACACTCTCGATTCCTGCTGCCTTTCACCTTCGTTTGAACTGCCGCGTTGGGTTTGCAGTCTCATCGTGCTGTCTGCCGTACTCACCTCGCTCATACTGTGCTCTTTTACTCCACCTTTTATCCCTGTGTGGAAAAGGAAGGGCCTTCGGGGGTGTCTGATTTAAAATAATTGCCTGACTTTGCCTGACCCTTGTATCGGGACATGTCAGGTAAACGGGTGCATTACAAGTCTGTTGTCTGTCACAACGTGAGGAAGTTTACAGTGTGGAAAAGGAGGGTGGTAGAATTCCTTAGTGTGCTACGGGGTAGGATGGAGAAAATCTATTGTTGGTTTGTCCTATGGGATATAATGGGGAAGGTTTGCAAAATGGATGAGAATGACCGGGATGGAGAACAGAACATAGGGTATTGTGGGAACGTTAGTGTTCTGTAAATACAGTATACTGTGTTTTCGGGGAAGAATAATTAGCGGGCTTTAAGGAAGAATGAGAAGGGCAATGACCAGGAGTTTTCGGGTAGGGAACAGACAAACAGGGATTCTGGGATGGAAAATCTGCGGGTGCAAGCAGGTTTGAAATATTGGGGGATTGTTTCTGTACAGAGGGGTCATTGGATCTAGGTAGAAGAGATTTAATGGGAGGAGGTGAGGCAAATGTGTAATAGCCTATAAAGGCCTCAGAGATAATATTTGCCTCTCCTTCTTCCTTGACATAGTACCACGTCTCACCTGCGGCGTTCCCCCGAGCATAACCCTGGGTTCCCCTATCCAGGTGATCATCACTCGCTTGTCCACCCCCAGGGTTGGGATCTGAGAGTGCCCGCCCTCCCCTGGCCACCTGAATAAAGGTTTCCTGAGGTCTACTTGGGAGAACACCCTTAGGTTTCTCACAGCACTCTATTGCAATATAATGTATTGTATTGTTTGTGTTTCACTAGTATCATCATTATACTGTTAAACACTATATGTCTGTATGCCCAACACACTTTGACAATACATTCTGACATGTGATTTATGTTTGATTTTTAGAACTAAGTTTTAACCTAATTTAACCCACAATGGAATGTAGTTTAGAAAGTTGTAAATTAATACTGTGAATATTTTGACATTGTCCTGTAAAATCTTTTAATGTATTTGTTTTAAATATTTGTAAAAGTTCATTTTTGAATTAAAACACATTAAATTAAACATTTGCAGTGAAAAAGGAAATTCAAATCTGTAAGCATTTTGGTTGTCACCTTAAAGGCCTTTGTAGATCGAAGAGTATTTTCAAATATAGTTAGTGGTTGAAGCTGGTGTTGTCATTTAGATCATAGTGATATCATGATCCACTATTGTCTAAGACATCATTCAGTCAATGCTGCTGGTGGAGGACATATTATAGACTGGATGGGTGTGCAACAAAATGTATACTGAAAGGAATTCTGTTCATTAAGAACTGTATAATGTGAAGTACAAATCCTCTATTCCTGGTTTTCCAGTGCAGGTGTCAGTCAGTGGTCAGATGCCACTCGGGGCGTAGGACGTCAGGGTTGGCTTCTGAAGTCCAGACCAAGCTGTGGGATATGCCGTCTGACTGCCATATCCTTTTTAGAACTAAATCTGGCACACTCCAGAAGGTCCAGTCATTCAAGGCTGAGTCCTTGGGGCTAGCAATACAACAGCCTTCCGCACAGCCGTTGTCTCGGGCAGAGGTTTTCGTCCCATTTCTGCCTTTACCCCTAGGGGCTGTGGTTATTCTGTCCTCAGAAGAAGTCAAGGCAGGCACATCTCAGGAGGCACAGGAAGGGGTGCCAAGCGAGGGGGGCACTGCATCCCTGCTGTCCCTGCCGCACCCCCGGACGCCAAACCTCAGTGTCTGACTTTGCCGTTCTTCACTGGTGGGCAGGAAGGCTTTCCTTGTTCAGCCCTGAATGTTGGAAGACCACATCCGATGCTTGGGCCTTAGGTCGTTCAGGGGGATATTGCCTTCCAGTCCTTCAGTGTCCCCCTGATCACGGTCCTCCAGCCACCCCTTTGTTTCCAGACCATATTCTACTACAAGAGGTCCATCAACTTCTGTCAAAGTGCGATCAAGCTAGTCCCATGCTCAGAATGAGAGAAGGGGGAGTACTGCACCTATTTTCTTGTGTTGAAGGAGGATGGGGGCTTGCGCCCATCCTGGGTCCGAGGCTGCTGAATTTATTCCTACGCAATGACAAGTTCAAGATGGTTTCTCTTGCCCAGGTTCTACAAGCCCTCAATATGTAGAACTTGTTGGTTTTCCTGGACTTTCAGGATGCCTACTTTATGTGCCGATTCATCGAAAGCACAGGAAATACCTGAGGTTCGTGGTGGGTCAGCACCATTACCAGTTAAAGGTCCTGCCGTTTGGGCTTTCTACGAGTCCCAGGGTTTTCACCAAACTGCCTTGGGGGAGGGCCTTAATGTCCTTCAATCCCAGGGACAAGACCCGGCCTTGGTCTTCTGCGGCTCATTGACTACTGCATACTAGGGGTGCTGAAGGTGATGCTGCACATGAGATTGCTTCAGTGTCTTCTCCATTGCCAATGGTCGCAGTTTCAGGATCACATGTCGCACCCCTTGCAGATCTCAGATCAGGTGACCCAGGATCTCGCGTGGTGGGCTGTGTGAGACAACTTGCTGAAAGGTGTGTTTCGCCAACCTTGGTCCCTGGTGACCATGGTCACAGACGCATCTCTGATGTTTTAGGGCACGCATCTGTCAGCAGAGTGTGGTCTTCCATGGAGTCTCGGGAAGACATCAACTTGCTGGAGCTGAGGGCGATCAGGCTCCCCTTTGTCAAACTGAAAGCAAGAGGGTGCTGATCCTGTCCGGCAACATAGTGGCCATGCACTACCTTAACAAATGAGGTGGAGTGTGGTCCTTGCCGCTATGCCAAGAACAAGGCGGCTGTGGTTCTGGGCTTTAAAAAAGTCTCTCTCTGGTGGCAGCTCATTTGGCCGGACAAGAGAATGTCGCTGTGGATGCCTTGAGCAGACCTACCTCGGCCTCCTACAAGTGAGCGCTCTGTCAGGAAGTTCAGCAGGTCTTCTCCTGTTGGGATCCCCTCAAGTGGACCTCTTCACTTCCATCATGAACAGTAAGTGTGAGTTGGTCTCATAGAGTAGCTATGGGGGACGCACTGATGGTCAAGTCGGCGCTTGACCTGCTTTATGCTTTCCTGCTGATCCCCATCATTCTGCTTGTTCTGAGGAGGTTGTGCCTATCCCGAGCCACGATGATCCTTATCACCCTAGATTGGACCCGGAGAACATGGTATCTGGAGTTGCTGGATATGTCCATCTACCCTTCTCGAGTCGACTTGCTCTCCCATTCAGAGGGGCAGGTCCTCCACCTGAACCTCAGCAGCTGAACCTTCATGCTTGAATGCTGAAAGGCTGAGATACAAGGAGTGGGACTTGTGGGACGACAGCCTTGATGTGCTCCTTTCAGCTCAGAGGTCCTCTAGGAAATCTATTTATACCTGCAGGTTGTGTACATTTCCAATTTGGTGCCGGGAGAGGGACCTGGATCCTTTTTTATCCTCTCCTCCATCCCCTGTGTTGGATTATCTTTGGCCAAGAAGGCCCTGCAGATTGACATTGTGAAGGGTTACCTTGTCGCTATTTCAGTGTTCAAGAGGTCCCATGACTCATTTTTCACAGTCCCCACTGTAGTTCAGCTCTTGTGGGGTTTGTGTAACCAGTTTCCTCCACACTAGTATGTGGTTACAGTGTGGGATTTCAATTTAGTTTCTTATAGGCGCTTTGTTTGAGCTCCTTCCTTCCAGTTCTTTTAGTTTGCACACCCGTAAGCTGATTTTCTGGGTTGCCATCACTAGTGCGAGACAGGTGAGTAATCTCCAGGCATTTATGCTTTACCTCCTTATTTGTTTTTTTCTAAAGATAAGGTGACATTGGGAGTGAGACCCACTTTCTGACCAAGGTGGCCTCGGATTGCCATCTCACTCAGAAGATCCATCTTCCAATAATTATTTCCTCCACCTCGCCCTTACAAGGCAGAGGAACGATTCCATCGATTGGACCTGGTACGAACCCTTACGTTCTATCTGTGGTACAAGAGAGGGCAGGAAAAATTAACAGCTCTTCTTTGGTTAAGCCGGTGCTTGTGCTGGCAGGGCTGTGACCAAACCAACCCTGTCCTGGTGGATCATTCTCTGCATCTCAGAATGCCATGATCTGGCTGGTAAGGATACGCTTGAGGGTCTCCGAGCTCTTGCTACCAGGGGAGTGGCTGCCACCTCTGCCCTGCTGAGGGGAGCTCCAGTCCTGGATATTTTGTGAAGCATTACTGCGTGGATTCCCTTGTGGGCCAGTATGCTCATTTTGGTAGGGCGGTCCTCCAGAGTGTTCTGGTTTAGGTGATGTGGTTGCTTCCTACCTCCAGCAGGTTTACATACGTGCTTTGGCAGCCTATCCTAGATGAGGAATCTGTGGAAGGAAATAATTCATTAGAAGAAGAACAACTTCTCGGTAATGTTCTTTCTGATGGATGTTCCCCCCATGGATCCCTTCTCACCCTCCCTACCTGCCTCTTTGTGGACTGCTAGTACACCGTTGGTTTTATGCTCTCTCAGCTCCAGAGTGGAAAAGAAAAAGGGTAGAACTGAGGTCACATGACACGGCACTGCTATATATAAACTGGCCCCGATGTCCTATCCCACATGGAGTGTTTTTATAGGTGTCAGTGCCGACGCGGAGCTGCACCTCCTGGTGACGGAAATATTTCTGGATAACAGCTGCGCTGCGATAGGCTCATAGATGAGGAATCCGTGGGAGGAATATCCATCAGGAACCAAGTCATTTATTCTTTACCCGTAGCAAGGTTCTGAAAAAAGTTGGGTTTCTGTGCTTTAGTGCAAGTGAAACTAATTTTTAATTTTTGGCATTTTTATATAGCGGTACGAACCCTCAGGTATCTGATCGCTGCTTATTATTACCCACGGTGTGTGGTGCTCATTTATCGACCTCGGAAGGATGAAAGGCTGAGTTTGGCCCCACCGGGATTCGAACCTGGGTTAGCAGGCTCTGCACGGCTGTCAAAGCGAGCGCTCTACATCGGTGCAGAGCCTGCTAACACATCAATCAGCTCTAACAGATTGATGTGGAGTCTGGACTCCGACAGAGACCAACGACCGCTGTCCGTTACCTCATTGGCATGAGCTCCCCAACCCGTGAGGGATGCGTTCGTCACGATCGTCATTTCCGGCCATGGTTGCCAAAACGGAGCCCCTCTGAACAGATTTCCTTCGACGGCCCACCACAGAAGGTCCTGGGCGACCAAGGGCGGAATCTGAACGGGGTCCGACATCCTGCCGGAAAACTGCGACCATTGCATCTTGCTTGCCCACTGCAGATATCCCATCCGCATCCTGGCCTGAATGCAGGATGCCATGAAGCCAAGCAATCTCAAGAACTCAAACGTCGGGAGACTCTGAGCACGTTGAAATCTGTCCACCATCTGCAGAATGTGGTGAGCCCTCACCTGGGGAGGCAAACACTGCCCCAGGGATGTGTCGAGCACTACTCGGATGTACTGGAGCCGCTGGGTAGGTGTCAAGTGGGACTTCAAGTTGAGGGAGAAGCCCAGCCTGTGAAGGGAGTGTCAGGTGATTGACTGATGATCCAGGACTAGCTCAGGAGAGCACGCCCTGATCAACCAATCGTCCAGATAGGGGAAGACGTGAATCCCCCCCTTTCCTGAGATACGCTGCCGCCACCACCACCATCAGCTTGGTGAAGACCCTCTGAGTGGAGGTCAATCCAAACGGCAGGACCCGAAACTGAAAATGCGAGTCGCCAACAGCGAACCTCAGGTACTTCCTGTGCTTGGGATGAATCGGCACATGAAAGTAAGCATCCTTGAGGTTGAGAGACACCAACCAGTCCTGAAGTTGAAGGGCCTGGACGACTTGAGAGAGAATAACCATCTTGAACTTGTCCTTCCTGAGGAGTTTGTTCAAACCACGCAAGTCCATGATGGGTCTCAATCCCCCTTCTCATTTGTGTATCAAAAAATATGGGGAATACCATCCCTTGTTCCTCTCCGATATAGGCACCCGTTCTATGGTGCCTTTCTCCAGCAGGGATTTGATTTCCTGCGCAAGGAGCGGATCCAGACTCTTCAAAGAGAGCTTCCCCAGTGGATTGTCGTGAGGCCTCTGGCGGAAAGGAAGACAGTAGCCGTGGGCTATGATCTTCAGAACCCACACATCTGAAGTAATGGTACGCCATTCAACAAGATGCTGCACCAGCCTTCCTCCAACCGGCGAACCATGGGAAATGGCTTCATGACTGAGCGGAAGCGGCTGCGGCAGTGCCTGAGGGCAAAAAGGCAACTGCCCAAGCGGCTTTGGCACCTCGAGTACCTTGTTTTCTACCTCTGGTACTCCAACATTGGCCCCTTTTGACTGGCAGCTCCCCTCGATCTACCAAAGGAAGAGTAGTATCGAAAGGAGCCTCCCCTCCATTGCTGTCCCCTAGGAGGAAAAGGCAGAGGTTGACGTACTAGCAGCGCTCAACGACTTCGCTGCTGCTTTGGAGGTCTGCAACCTCTCAAGGCTCTAGTCAGCCTTGCTGCCAAAAAAGATGTACACCATCAAAGGGCATGTTGAGAAACCGGGACTGTACATCCGGAGCAAACCCCGACTTCCGCAACCACGCAAACCTGCGCATCACGGTGCTAGCTGCCATGGACCGGCTGACAGTTTGCCACGTCCAGACCCGACTGAACGGATTCACACATGGCATCCTTGCCATCCTGAACGAGGGCAAGAAAACCATCCCATTCCTCCCCTTCGGGAATATGTTCATTTGCCAAGGATACACAATTCCATAGAGTGTGCGTGCATCTTGCAAGGGCACAAACGGAGTTGGCTGCTTTTAAAGCCATACCCCCAGAAGAAAATACCTTCTTTGTCCAACCGTTAAGCGTTTGTCGTCCCTATCAGGAGGGATTGTAGGGTACACCGCCTGTACTCTCGGGAGTGGGGTGCGTGGACAAGCAGCAGGGGTTGCCACTAGTTGGACGGTATTTTTTCAGCAATGACTTATTGATTGCTGGAAAACTCTCCGGAGCAGTCCAAGCCGCCGCCACCCTTCTTTGTAAGGCCATATGAAATGGCAACACTAGGTCAGTGGGTGGACCTTGGTCAAGGATATCTCAGGTCATCCTGCAGAAAATCCACAGGTAGAGCAGACCACCCCAGATACTCCATGAGGCTCCTGTAGGAGGAGTCAGCATGCGTACCAGGCTCAGGCCTGCCAAGCTCAACCTCCGGGGAGGTGTCAAGACTACTTGCGTCATGTAAAGATTGACGAAGGTCTTCCAATTGGCTATGCCCTGACAACAGGTCATCAGGAACCTTAGGAGGCACCTCTTCCTCAGACCCTTCCTCAACCTCTGAAATGTACTCAAAGGGTTGGAACAAGTCCACCCTGGGAGGAGGAACAGAGTATGGGTCGAGTATAGGCTGCACAGACTTGCTGAGCGCCTTCCTAGGAGCCTCCACAGCTCTCCGGGGTACCTCCGGCAAAAATTCTACAAAAGGCGTTGTGGGCACCGATGGGAGTGGCGTCGACGTCAACCGAGGTGCTGACGACTTCGACAGTGGCTTTGAGGACGGAGCCCCGAGCGTGTCCTTCAATGGCGTCGATGGCTTCCTCAGAGCCGGAGCCTCGAGAAATTCCCTTGACGGACATGGCGCCGATGCCATCTTCGAAGGCCTCACAGGCACCAACGGTCTCAACGGCGTCGAGGACCGGGACCAGGAGCGGGCCCAGTGGTGATCCTCCTTGTCCGATCGCAACCTCGAAGGTTCCCAGTGATCGTGCCGACTGCCCAAGCCCAAAAGGTGTGCGAGCGGTGGCTCTAGAGCGTTCCTCGCCGGCTTCTCTCGAAGGCGCGGACGGAACGGTGCCCTGCAACTCAATCGCCATCATCTCCTTGTGGAAGGCGTCCCATTCCACCAGAGATGAATGCTTGGTGGGACAAGCAACCCGCCGTCTGGCGGAGTCCTTAGACGAGGACGGGGAAGGCGACCGATGCAACGCTTCCGTGCATGCTTCGAAGAGGCTGAGGAATGGCAGGACCCACCGCTGGAACGAAACCCTCGGGACTTGCGCCGACGCGGAGAGTCGCCCCTCGAATAGTCGGTCGAAAGTCCAACGGACTTTGACTTACGGGGTTTGGAAACCCTACCCGCCGACAGCTTCTTCCGCTCCCGCAAGGCCTTCAACATCAAAGACTGGTATTCGTCGCAGTCATCGGTGGCGTTGCTCTCACCGAGGCAGCAGAGGCAGACGTCTTGCGGGTCCGTCGGAGACCTCTTGGAACCTCAGTCCCGACACTTCTTGAAGCCCAACTTCAAGACAAAGACATATTCGTTTACCACAACGATATTCGAAGAACCGAGGCGTGCCGAGATTTCGAAGCGAACACGTTCGCGGAAAAAACTGAACTAAGGCTACGGGCGTCGTGTGTCCTATATATAACATCTGGTGACGTCGGAGGAGGTCCTCGAGGGAGCATATAGACGCAGGACGCCTACGCCGAAAAAGTTTTCCGAAGCGGCACAGCTGTGGTAATTACTGTCAAAGAGGACACAATCCCCTCGAATGTTTATGCTACTAGTGTGTTTTCCCTATTCCATGAACTAGGAATAGAGTGCATTTTTGATAAAAGAAAATGCCCCTGATTATATTTGAATAAATGTATTTAATTACTTCTAAAGATCTCAATTAAAGATAAAATAAAAATAATCATTTAAAATCCTAGTGTAAATTCATCTAAACCATTTACTTGCAAAACATAAATAGCAAGTTAAGAGCTTGCTGCTCTGATCTGTGTTTTATCTGCAATTCGCAGGTTCAAATCCCTGGAAAGGTTGATTTCAGCCTTTCATCCTTCCGAGGTCCATAAAGTACCAATTTCGATTGGGTGGTAATACAAAAAATGTATAATGTATGTAAATATGTCCTATGTAAAGAGCTTGGGATAAAAGGGGTATATAAATACATTATTATAGATTAAGCAAAGGACAATCTCAACAATGTACATATATATAAATGTCACTCTATAAGCACTAGAGAGGATGAGATTTGTATATATGTGCAGCCGCCTTGCATGCAAAGACGGTGGCACTGGTACCGCAGCAAGACGTCAGCCCGGCAGCATTGGCTAACCCCGCCAGGAAGAGAAACCGGTGGGCGATTCGGTAGAGCTGGCCGGAGAGGGGAGAGCAAGCAGGGCCGTGGGAGACTGCAGGCAGAAAATGGCTGATGAGCGCGGCCTTTGCACCAGAGGGGATAATGCCACGAGAAAGATGCGGTCCGGCACAACAACTACCGCGTCAGCTGGAGCACACACACAAGCAGACCAACCCACTAAACCACCTGATAAGTTTTTATCTTAAAAAGGCCCACAAGAAAGAAGACCATATTAACGAGACCGCAGTCCCCTGCAGACTGGTTTGCTTTTCATGGTAGGGCCATGTAGAAAAGGAGGCTGGGCTTACAAGCACTTATATATTTTATTTGTATTGTACTCATACACAAGTGTTTCAGAGCGGAATATGAAGTCTGCCAAGCCACCTCCACCCCGGAGTTAGCCCCTGGGGTTAGATAAATAATTGGCTAGGGAGAGTAGACGAATCCCGGCAGGGGAGAGTTATTTAAGGAGTTTCGAAATAGTTCAGTTCCGAGTTTAGTCGGGTGAGTTCAGGAGGAGGAAGTATGACTGCCAAAAGACCAGAGACGGAGTGTGGGGGGTTTCATGTCTTAAAATCACGGCAAAAATGGCTCTGTTTACAAAATATTGCGGCAAAAATGCTGTGGTTTTGCCGCCACAATCGTGTAAAGGATGCAGAGGACACCCCTGCAACCCTTCGGACCCATTACATCATTTAAGGGTAGCGAGGGACACCCCCAGCAACCCCCGCTCCTCTTAAATGGTATAATGGGGTACACCTTTACCAGGTCAAACCACAGCATTTTTCCCGTGATTTTTTTTTTTTTTTAACCAACATTTTTGCCGCGATTTTATTACCTGATACCGTGTGGGGGTGGTAGGAGAGACTGGTTCTGTGGAGTGCGTCTGGCTGAGAGTGAAGTAGTGAGTGGTAGTGGGAGTAGTGGAGGTGGTAGTGGTAGAAGACTGGTAGTTGTAAGTAGAAGTGGGGGTAGTGGTAGTAGCTGAGAGGTAGTGGGATTTAGAAGTGGTAGTTGTATTAGAAGGTTTTGCATAGTTGTAGGAGGGACGGAGAAGTCGTGGCAGAAGGTAATAGGAGGTAGTGGTAGTAGTGAGTGGAGGAAGAAAGACAGTAACATGTAAGGGTTGTGGTAGGAAGGTGGAGTGAAACATTGGAGGGACAGAAGCATGTTGAGGAGTAGAACACCGTGGGACACCAGCATGGAAGGGCTAGGTGAGACCGAGCAGGCTTGGATGAAGACTCCAACTGCATGAGGGAAGGCCCCATACCCTACCTTCCTTGGAACACTAAGGTGGGGCTAGGCAAGGGACCGATAGAAGACCCCTAGGGCGTTAGACCTTCAACTCCTCAGGGAAAACATTGTAGCCCTACTCTTAGTATCCAACAGTAGGGGTTACTGTGCTCTAGAGATAACCAGGGATAGTGACGCCTGAGTTAGGGGAGCCAGGGATGTCCATAGTGCCAATTGCCCCCAAGACGCCAGTTTACCAAGAAGTTTCGTTATTCCTTTTCCAAACAGCGCTTCTGAAATCCTGGAAATTGCCAGTAAAGACCCTTGGGATACACTTCAGGAAACGGTGGTCTTTTTAGGTGTGAACCTAGTTGCAGTACGTAGTTATGTGCGTGGAAGATTGAAAACGGCAGGTGTAGTCAGGCGCACAGATGTGAAGAGTTTGAAATGTTTGTTGTAACAATTTACCTGTTTTTAGGGAGTAAACATGGCTGGTATGCCCCTTACTTGAAGGGTTCCTTTGTGTGTGTGTAGGTTCTTGCCGTAGCAACATTATTTTGCCTTTCCCTTTCACACAACTTAAATATTTCGGAATATTTTACCTTATGTTATTTTCTGAGGTTTATTATATTTTAAATACTATGGGGTCCATGGAAAGAAGGGCTGCTTTTCGCTAAGGTTCAGCTAGCCCTGTTGTATCCCTGCCTTCGCTAGTATGCTTGGCAACATGGAAAACACGTTCACAAGTGGAAACACAAGCTTTTGTCCATGTCGTCTTTTTGAAAATGTGTTCATATTTTTTAAAGCGACATAGCGTTGCTCTGCTTTCAAATATCATTTCTTGAGTCTTAAACAGTCTCTTTCTGAGCTGTTCTTGTGAAGGAAAGAAGATGCGAGCCGTACTTTTTTGTCAAGAATCTTTGAGGAAAACGGAGACAATGAAACGTAAGGGTGTACATTAGACGGTTTTCTTTCAACAATCCGAACTTTGATAGTTACTTCCAGCATGGCATGTATACTTAATTTGTCTGCTTTTTCTTTTAGCAGTGACACCATACGAACTTGTTTTCAAACTGCAGAATACCACATTGTTTAGGGTGTTTTCTTTCATATTGCCTGGTAAAGATGAATCTGAAAAAAGTTTTAGCGCGAGTGGTGTGAAAACTAAGTAAACCTTAACAAGTTTGTGGCCATCATTTCTGCGACTCCTAGCAACCCCCGACTTGACGAGTCTTTGTTCCTACGCTCTATTTACCGACGTCTCAAACAGGCAAAAAGCCATCAGTAGTTTCATTACTGCTGTTCTTGAGAAGTGAATGGAGATACGTCGCTTGACTATCTGTCCTCCGTGTTTAAAGTAATGCGTTTTCAGTTTCTTTAACCGCAAAAATCAACCACCCTTCAAATTTCAAATATTTAATACGCACAGTGATATTTAAGGGTACAGTTTTAGGAGTACAGTGATAAATGCTTAATGTTTTTGTCTTCGGAATTTCATGAATGCCTGCTGCACAACCATGAGAGTAGTGCGCCCGGTGCATATCCCCTGCGGCTGTGATGCAGGTGCACTCGCTGCAGGCATGGATTGTAGCCATGTGCTGAGTAGTGAACATAGGGAACATTACTTTTAACTTTACTTCTTCCCCAATATGACTTGCTGCCGTGCCCAGGGCACTTTCCTGTTGCATGCACTACCGGCAGGCATTGCCTGCGCCATGGGTAGTTGTGATGAAAAGACTAATGCTCTGCAGGCGTACAGGGATGAGTGGTGGCTTAAGTGCCTACTCAGCTCCACACAACTACTAAATCCGCAGTGATCCCAATCATAAAGGTAAAACAGGCACAGCAGAAGAGTTATACCTCATTTGCCCTTCAGGAATACTCTTCAGAAAGGGTGTGAGCTGGTTCATGTGCAACACAAACCATAGTACAGTTGTACCAAAACAAACAAATGTCCAACCAAGAATCTACAAAAATTGAAATTTTAACATAAACTAACAATGCACATAACTAATAAAAACACTAAACTATCCATGTAAACGAAAAACGGATAATACAGACTTTGAGAGCAAAGGAGGCACACTAGGTCAAGATAGAGATGCAGGCTATTGATTTGAACAACACATGTCAAAAGTACTTGAAAGTGCTTTGAAAAGGCAGAGTTGGGTCTTATATGTCACTCAGGCCCTATATGGCCGGATGACTACAATGACAGGACCACTTCAAATACCTCTGATGCTTGTCTTGGGTAACCGACAGCGTAGAGGTGGGCTTCTTGGTGCATTTTTGCAGTCGAGGTGGTTTCGACAAGTTGCTTTATTCTACTGGTGAGTCAGCACAGCGGCCCCTGTAGCATCTCAAAAGTGAGTCTTGAGTGGTGGCGGCAATGCAAAAGGGTCTTGAGGTGATCAACAAGGTCCTGGGCTGTTTCTGGATTGCTGGGACGCATAGTCCCAAGTCTCCAGGGGCAAGGTGAGTGCTTTCTTCCTTGCATCCATTCCAGGAAGCTTGTCTGGCATCTGCAGGGATCACTCTCCTCTAGTGAGCAAGTGGTTCCAGTGCACATTCAGCAAAGAAGCCTTGGTCCAAAGCAGTGTCACCCCAAATGCAACCATGTAGTGGGTAGGGAGAAGAGCTTTCCTCTTCCTTGGAATGTTCAGTGTTCACTTTCATGGGAGAGAACTTGTGAACAGATTGCATCCCCAATAGAATTCCAGTTGAGTGCAAGTTGTCTTGCAGCCAGAGGATACATTCCCTAAGAATAAGGACTGCCCCCCTTTATAAAGACAAAATACTACAGGGGAGTCATACAAAGCAAGCCTTTTGCCAGGGGTCCAATCCAGGCTGTGGTAGCAAGTTTCCTTTGCCTTCTGATGCCATCCCCAGAGTGCTTTGTCTGCAGGAAGTGGTGAGGGGGGCAGGGAGTTTAGGGATCCCTAGCAGAACCAAGATGTTGGAACCCATCTCTTGGGCTAAACCTCTCATCTATCTACTCTAACTCCATCCCCTTTTCATGTATGCCTACTTCAAAAGGACTCCAGTAATGGGTATCCTGGTGTGTGGGAACCATTGTCCAGCGAGTACCATCTTTTAAGCACCAGCTCTCTTGGGACCATCCAGGGAGGCTTTCTGTGCCCTGGAGGAAGGTATCAACCTTCCGCAGGCAGATCAAAAGAGAAGCTACGTGGGAAGGGTTCCACATGGCTGTTCTGGGTACACCCAGGCTAGACCGCTAATACCCACCAGTCCTGGATTGAATGGGTCACCTCACTATCCTAACACTAATATACATCCGTAGGCATGTGCCTTTATTTTTTTTTTTTATTTAAATTTGTATAGCGCGCAAGCAGCCCACGGGCATTGAGGTGCTGTTACTTGCATGAGCTTAGTTACAGGCATGGTATCAGTAAGAGGTATATTACAGATAGGAACAAGCAAGGTTATCATTACAGCTTCTGCGGTTGGTCAATACAACTTACGCAGTGGGTCCTATGGTTGGTATTCATGCTGCTGCGAGGGACCTTATGAGAAGAGGGTGGTTTTCAATGCTTTGCGGAAGGATAGGAGGGAGGGCTCACTGCGGATGGTGGGAGGTAGGGCATTCCAGTGAGTGGGTGCGAGATAGGGGAAGCTGGATCCACCTGCTCTGGATCTTTTTACTAGTGGCACAGAGAGCATGTTGGTGTAGGGTGATCTTGTTGGTCTTGTAGAGGCGACGGAGTGGATTCTTTGTGAGAGGTAGTCGGGGGCAGTGAGATGGATGCATTTGTGTGTCAGTGTGAGCACTTTGAAAATTATTCTCTCCTTTATTGGGAGCCAGTGGGCTAGTTTTCTGGCTTCCGAGATGTGGTCCCTTTTGGCAATACCTTGGGCTGCTCGGAGAGCACTATTCTAGATGACTTGTAGCCTCTCCAAGTTTCTTACTTTTTGAGGTTCCTAGGAAGAGTATGTTGCAGTAGTCTAGCCTGGAGCCGGTGATGGCTCTGGCTATGTTTGTGCAGTTCTCTTTGGAGAGGAAAGGCCTGACTGCGTTGATCAGTTTAGCATGATATGCGGCTGAGGAGGCAATGGCGTTGACTTGTCTGTCCATGGAAAGGTTAGAGTCTAGATAGACTCCAAGAGTTTTGACTGAGTCTGAAACAGGTATTTTGATGGTGTCGATGGTGAAGTGACTGAATTGGGAGTCAAGTTTTTTTAGCGTTTCGGGGGAACCTACCAGTAGGAGTTCTGTCTTGTCAGAGTTGAGGCATAGTCCATTGTCTGCCATCCAGGCTTGGATGGTGTTGTAGAGGTTGTTAAGGGTCATGGAGTCAGTGTCGTAGTTGCCTGTGAGGGTAAGGAGGATCTGGGTATCGTCCGCGTAGTTAGTGTAGGATATACCCATAGCATCGAGGAAGAGGGGTCGTGTGAAGATGTTGTAGAGTGTGGGGGAGAGGCATGAGCCTTGGGGCACGCCAAAGAGTATGGTAGTGGGTGAGGCAGAGGCTAGGTCGGAGAATACTTGCATGGTTCTGTCTTGTAGGAAGGATGTGATCCATGCTGTGGCGTCAGGGGAGAACTTGGCAGTGGAGGAGAGATGATGGCAAAGGACGTCATGATCTACTAGATCGAACGCTGCAGATAAGTCGAGGAGTAGGAGAAGAGCTGGTTTGCCCATGTCTCTGGCATCGTCCATTTGGTTTTTCAGGTCAAGTAGCGCGGTTTCAGTCCCATGTCTAGGGCGGAAGCCAGATTGGCGGAGTCCCAGGAGTTTGTTTTCTTCGATGAAGTGCTGAACCTGCAGATAGGCTGCTTTGTCGAGTATTTTGAGGAGGAAAGGGACAGTGGTGACGGGTCTATAGTTGTTGGGGGAGGTGGGATCGAGAGTTGGTTTTTTTAAGAGGGGGCGGACCCATGCTTCCTTGAGGGAGGTGGGACTTTCCCTGTTGCGAAGGAGGCATTAACAAATGCTGTCAGGAAGGGAGCAAGCGCTTCAGTGCAATCCTTGATGAGAGTGGCTGGGCAGGCATCACCTTTACAGTTGGATGCTTTGATGTTCTTCATTATGTTAATGATGTCCTTTTCCTGTATGGATTTGAAGGGGAAGGGTTGGGGAGGGTCTTGGGCTGGTGGTGGGACAGGGATATGAGTATTGGGCAGGGCTTGTTTGGTAGCTAGTATTTTGCTTTGGAGGCGGCTCAGTTTTGTTAGCATTGCCGTTTGAATTTCGTCGCACCAGGCTTTGTCTTTGGTGAAGTTCTGGGGGGTGGGAGTAGGAGTCTCTAGCTCCCTAAAAATTGCAAAGATTTCTTTTGTGCTGGATTGGGCTTCCGAAATTCTGGATTCAAAAGATTTGGATTTTGCCCAGGTGATAGCTTTTTTGTACTCCGTAGAGCAGGCTTTGACAAAGACAAGCTGATCTTTAGTGTGGGACGTCTGCCACTGAGTAAGTGCTGCCTTTTTCTCGTTTCGGAGTGCGAGCAAGTCTGGGGTGAACCAGGAGTTAGAGTGGGTGGTGGGTTTGTGTTTACGGGGTTTTAGTGGGGCAATGGAGTTGATAGCTGCTTTAATGGCAGCATCGTAGGTTGATGCAAGAGTTTCTGGGTCTGTGGAAAAAGGTGGTCTGAAGGCTGGGCCTTGGAGGAAGGGCAGTAGTCTTTCCTTAGTGAGCTGGCGGGAGCTTCTTGTGAGGCAAGGTGGTAGGGGTTGGGGTGGCGGGGTAGAGGAGCTGGTGGTGAGGATGATAAATGTGATGATATGGTGGTCAGACCATGGGGTAGGAGTGTTTCCAGTGATGATGAGTGGGCAGTTGTGCTGAGCAATCCAGTCGAGTGTTCTGCCCTGAGTGTGCGTTGGGCTAAAGATGGTGTTCTTATAGCCTAGTGTTGTTAGGGCTGAGTCAAAGGATTTGGCTTCTGGGTCCTTTTTATCCTGGAGGCCTAGGTTGACGTCCCCAAGGAGAATGGCTTTCGAATGTTTTTTGAGGTTGTCAGATAGGAGATGGATGAGGGCGGCTTGGAAGTCTTCTATTGGGCCAGGAGGGCGATAGACAATATGAGCGGTAATGGTACAGTTGGGGGAGAGGATAATTTTGACTTGGAGGTAGTCGTTGTTGCTGTGTAGGGATTTTTCTACCTTTCTAATACTATAGCAGTCCTTAGCGATGATTGCGACACCTCCACCTTTAGAGGGGCGATCTTGTCTGGTGATGGAGTAGCCAGAAGGGAGTGCCAGGGAGAGCGCAGGGCCAGAGGCATCGTGTAGCCAGGTTTCTGATATCATGAGCAGGTCAAGGTCATGGGTGGTTATGAGGTCGTGAATGTCTAGAGCGTGGGCGCTGATGGATCTAGCATTGATCATGGCGCATTTGAGGTGGGGTTCTGTGACGACTAGGGAGGGGTCTGTGGGAGGAGAGGGTGAGGTGATGGGCATGGTCGGTGTGGAGCTGGGGGCTCCAGTGGTGTTGTGGTGGGGGGCATTAGAGGAATTGCATATCATATATTTAGCACTGGGGGGCGCAGTTTTAGAAGTGGTGGGCACAGGTGAGATCACATTTGGCACAATAGCATTCACAATGGGGGTAGAAGAATTGCATATCACACATTTTGCACTGGGGGGCGCAGTTTCAGTGGTGGTGGGCACAGGTGAGATCACATTTGGCACAATAGCATTCACAATGGGGGTAGAAGAATTGCATATCACACATTTTGCACTGGGGGGCGCAGTTACAGTGGTGGTGGGCACAGGTAAGATCACATTTGGCACAATAGCATTCACAATGGGGGTAGAAGAATTGCATATCACACATTTTGCACTGGGGGGCGCAGTTTCAGTGGTGGTGGGCACAGGTGAGATCACATTTGGCACAATAGCATTCACAATGGGGGTAGAAGAATTGCATATCACACATTTTGCACTGGGGGGTGCAGTTTCAGTGGTGGTGGGCACAGGTGAGATCACATTTGGCACAATAGCATTCACAATGGGGGTAGAAGAATTGCATATCACACATTTTGCACTGGGGGGAGCAGTTTCAGTGGTGGTGGGCACGGATGGGGAGAAACTGCGGGTAGAGGTGGTACAATTAGGGGTGGGGTGGAGTGTATCATTTGCTACTGTATAGGGGGTAATTGAGGAGGCTTTAGGCTTTGTGGTTAACCGCCTGAGTATGGCCATGTAAGTGGGTGGGGTGGGTTGCGAGATACGGGAGCATAGCCGCGCATTGCGGATGTTAGTGGGAAGGGGATTGGAGCTGATGGTGGGCTCTATAGTGCGAGCACGTAGTCTGGAGCTCCTGGTGGCCAAGTCTTGGTGTAGGAGGAGGCAGTGGGCAAGCTCCTTACCTCTGTGATGTTGCATAGTATCGTGGTGAAATGATTGTGTGATCCCAGTAGTCGGCATGTCATAACAAGGCATGGATTATATTTAGAAATTATCATGCCACTAAGAAGACTAGGGGTACACAATTATTACATTCTGAACTAGAGCTTTAATATGCCGCCTCTACCTATGGGTACTTTGTGTTCTAGCAGATGTTAAGGGATGCACATATAAACTTTTGAACCAGCCCTGCTTCTGCTGCAGGGCAGCTGCTGGAGATTTCTGTAGACTGTCGCAGCAAAGCTTATGGTTGCATTATGCTTTATGGCATGGAGCATCATGAAAGTGAGATCTGAACATATCTATTGTTCAGAAACAGAATTACCTGCATCAAATTATTGCTACAAATCAAAGTTCAGGCTTTCCACCCTCACCAGATAGCACTCTGTCACAGAAGTGCACCCGAGTTTGGCTTCCTCCTTTGCCCGGCCGGAATACCTCTACCAGCGCTCATGCTTAAGGGGCACTGCTGCCGTTGGTACAGAACACTTGGCACACAAGGACTGAATTTCAACACCTTTTATCACTGGACCATTTGGATGCATGCAAATAGGACCTTTTGGTAGGAGCTACATTGAAAATCTACCTTTGCCTAATGTGTCGGAATGGAGGTACAGCAAAATGAGTGTGAGGTCCTATCTAAGAGGACTTTGTGCCCCAGTCTAAGACCACTCTCCTGCTGAGGGTGGTCCCTGTCTGACATTTGTCAAGCAGCTACATCTGCTTTGCGGTATACACTTGCCTATCATTACTTCCTGGAGCGACAGAATGCTTGCTTTTGACTGAGTCGTCCTCCAGAGGTTTCTTGTCTAGGTGGTGTTTTCTCAATCTCCTCCCTCCTACAGATTTTTGGAGATACAGAATCTATTTTAATGACCAGGCAGATGGAGATGAGAGAAGGAGCAGTCTGTCAAACCTGCAGTGAAACATTCCATCTTATTCAGGATATCTGCACGTAGTGAAAACTTGGATTGGGTCACTAAGTTAAGGCAAAGAACACTTTGTATGACATTAAGAACACACTCCATTTATCCACATCCAATAGACGGTGGGCCACAGGGCTTGGGAGTAACTGCAAATGCAGCTGCAACAATGTTTCGACTGAAGATTTAATTCAATTGTACATATTGTACAGATGTTGTACATACAGGTACAATTGTTGTTGTTCTGTCCAGTTCAGGTAGTAGCAAGAAGAAAGTACTTATTTCCTCTTTATAGAAGTGCAGGAATTAACGAGGTAACCAATACTCTGCAAATGTAATCTATTGCTACATCGAACATGCACTTTATTTAAGGCACAAAATGTTAACTAGTAACGTCATAAATATGTAGTATGTACCTGTCCTTTAGGTACAAATGCAGTTTATAGTTCATGCATATGAATTTAATAATTCTTGGATTTTAATGTGTATTTAGATTTGTGCTTTTACGGAATTTCCATAATAAAGAGAGCAATGACAAAATGACAGGAACCCATTAGAGAGAGAAATTATTTGCCTCTCTGTAATGTTTCAGATGGATTAGTCCTTCCAACAGATTCCTCAACCACCTCACAACCTGCCCCTCTTGGATGATAGCCAATTCATTCTGCTGAGTGCTAGACGAAAAGGTCAGAACCGATGTCTTGTGGCACATATGTACTGGGCCAACGTCTTGTCTGGTTTAGGATCCTTGCATTGTTGTGAAGCAGACCTATGTGGAGCCGCACTTCACCTCCTCTTGATTAGAATTTCACCAGACAGCTGGGGCTAGAAATAGAATATCCAACATGCCGAATCTGATGGAAGGACTAACCCATCAGAAAGGACTTTAAAAAGGCGCTAGAGAGCCCGAATCCAAGATGTCCGCATCTCTCTAGGCTCCATGACGAGGGACGATCGCAAATAAATCCATCGGGCTCGTATGCACAGTGAAACCGCAGGAGTACCAGCTGACCACGGTGGCAGTGCCCAGACCGAGTTATGCAACTTGCTGAGCCCGGGAAGCAGCCAAAACGACCCTAAGGCCCGGTGGCAGAGAAGCAGCGCAACTCGCCTCCACCCAGGACCGGATGGTGAGGCGCAGCTGGGAGTGAGCGCCCAGGGGGGCGAGTCCCGCGGAGCGTCTTTGCCAAGAGAGTGCGAGTGCCCTGATGAGATCGAAGGGGGCTGGCGGGGTACCACAACTCCCCCGTGAAGGTCGGAGCTGCCAGCTGCTGACCCATCTGGTGCAGCATTGGAGGACGTAGAAAGGGGGACTACATGATGTGCTGTGGGTCAGCAACCCTGCTAAGATCTGCAATCAGGAGGCACCGATGACCTGGGATCACTGGACCCCAGCAGGGAGAGTGAGCGCTGCCAGATAGTCTGCGCAGTAAGCCGGTATTGAGAGTAGCCGCCAGAGTACCCCGCTCCTGAGACTTGGAGCCAAACCGTGTGACCTGGGTCTCGGCGCGACTGGACGGCCGTCCCCGGAGGCAGCCCTAGTACGCGCCCCGCCGTGTGTCGAGACCAAAGCCCCGAGACGCTCCCGAGATTAGAGAAGAAGACTCGGTGGGACCACCTGCCAAGCTACATCTAGCAAACTGTGTGCCTTTCAGCCCCATATGTGGGGGCATGCCGAGGACCAATTTATTAGAGCCCCCACGCAGACAGGGTAATCGTTTGTAGCTTTGGCCCTTCAACACTGATTTTGGATTGACCCAAGGCCCGCAGTAAAGCTGTAGTGTAAAGAGCACAAGGGCAGATCGTGGACACAGCGAAACGGACGCGTGGTGCTCCATGCAGAGGCAGGATGGCGTGAAGAGGAGTGCGGGGCGTGCCTTGCACAAGCTACTAGGGAACGAATGGGCTGACCTAAGCCGACCCAGAACGCCACTCTGCTTGGGCACTGACAAGTAAAGGAGTCCCCCCTCCCATCAGGACCCAGTTGAGCCCCCTGCAAGCAGTGATTTGACCCTGACCATATGAAAGGATTCCTCCAACCCTCCAGACTTTGGGGTGGACGGGGGGGTATGACTGGGGGGCCGCCATTTGAGCTGGGCAGGCCTGCAAGCGAACACCTGCTCCAGCTCTGAAGGGTAGCCGCATGATAACCCTGCATCTCTAGGAGGAGCAGCATCGCCGCCCACATAGTCCTTGACTGCTGACTGGGAAGAGGTACAGGTGTCCGCCTCTAACACAGCCACGGGACCCGCGTGGTTGGGCACGCCTGGACCCCCAATTTTATCAGTGAGCTGCAGAGGGAGTGAGGCGTATTCCCTAACCGCATAAACCATAGCTGCCCCATGTGGCTGCTGGCTGGGGAGTGACACGCAGACGGAACCCAGCTAGGAAGCCCTCAAGACGTCGCAGACCACCAACAAAAGTAGCCGGGTCCACCCTGAGTGGGACAACTGTGAGCAGAAACACACCAGTGGGGACTGAAGGAGGCTGTATGGCGAAAGGGAATAACAAGCAGTCCCGCCTGACCTTTTCCAGGAAAGCGGGGCTGAACATAGGGAGTGAGAGGATGATGAAGCCTTGTGAAGATACAGCTAAGGACACTACTCTGAGTGGAAATGATCCCCCCGCATGCCCAGCTGGTGGACCTCAGCAATCGGAACTAAGTCAAGTCCTAGCTGAAATGAGGTCAGGATTCGCTAAACTGGATGGGCTGGCGTATCGGGTGAATAGGATGCAGGAGCGCATCAAAAAAGTAAAGTGGGAGGATCTCGGAAGCTGAACACAGAGTGGAGGCCCTGGAAGATACTAGCAGAGAAACGGTGCAGGCCATCCAAGAGCTCCGAAGGGATGTCAGACTGATCAAAGAAAAGAACGAGGACCTTGAGGTGGGATCCCGAAGGAATAACATCCGCATTGCAGGAATTCCTGAATCGATCCCCCAGTGAAAAATGGAGACCTTCATGGAAGCATTCATAAAGGAGGTCCTGCAGGATCCCCCGCTATCGACCCAGTTCCTGGTAGAGAGGGAGCCCTGGGTCGTGCAAATAGCACCTAGGCCAGGTCAGAACCTTTGCCCCGTCATTGCGTGCTTGCTAAACTATAGAGACTGAGATACTATACTGCCCAGGGCTAGAGAACTGGGGGATCTAATGTCTGAAAACTCTAGGGTCTCCTCCTATCCAGACTTTATGCCAGCGGTCCAGAAAGCCCGCCTCTCCTTCCTTGCAGCTAAGAGAGCTCTACAGGACCAAGGAATACAATATGCCATGTTGTACCCATCTAAGGTGCGCGTCCAACATGGTGGCCAAACCCACTTTTTTTACCGACCCCGGAAAGGTGCACGACTTTGAGTCTCTTCCAAAGATCCAACCCAGCCCATGACTGCGAAGCAGTGGTGAGCAAGTAACTGGGAGAGGAACTATAAAGACTACAACATGAAGGTCTGGCCAGACCCATGCCTTGAAAGGTCAAAATGCCTGGACCAAAGATATTACCCGATGGAAGCTGAATATGTACACTAATGAGAAATTTAATGAATCAGTCCAGCAGCACAGTGTGAGTAACGTTATTGCGATCTCCCCCCGAGGGCTGGGGAGTTGTTTGGTCACTTGGGTTGCAGTATCTGGTGCCCCCTGGCATTGCCCCATGGAGAACCTGTTGTTGAAGGGAATTGGGTGGGGGGGGGGGTTATTCCACTGCGAGTTGCAGGAGGGCAGTGTGGTAAGGGCAGGGTGTAACCGCAATGTTAAGAGATGCGGGGGGAGGGAGCCGGTTGGGGTTGGGGGAAAAGTTGGAGACTAGGTTGGAAAAATGATTCACATCTCATGGTCATAGGTATTGCTAACCGTACCATTCACACTACGATGGGGAAATACAGTTGCACGCACACAAGACACTCAGTCGCAGTGACAATCAAGGTAGTGCGCAACAGCTACATTTGCATGTAACACAAAGACCCAATGACAATCAAGGTACTTAGTTGGAATGTGCGGGGCATGAACAATCCACGCAAGGCCCACAAGGTAGTCCAATTCTGTGAAAGGCATGGCGCCAAGGTGGTTGTTTTCCAGAAAACACACTTAAGGGGTAGTGCAAATGAGGGAGTCGTCAGGTCCTGGAGTACTTGCAGACCTTAGAACTCGTACTCAACGTACTCCGCCGGAGTGATGATGCTGGTGCATAAGTCGCTGGGTTTCCGTGTGTCTGTGGCAATTGTAGACCCGATTGGTAGATTTGTCATTGTATCTAGCTCCCTGGGGACCACAATGGTTACATTCGTTAACTTCTACAGACCTAACGTGGACGATCCAGAGAGTCATGGGTTTCTCCACACTTGCCAGGTCTCGACAGGAGACTTCAACACAGGCCTCGATCAGACTAAAGATAGATCAGCAGCGGGGAACACCCACGTTCCAAGGCAGCAGAGGTGATACTAGGGAGCATGCTGGACCTAGAGTTGGGAGACGTATGGAGGCTACTGCACCCAGAAGACAGGGGATATTAATTTCATTCTTCAGTGCACAGTACTTCGAGACTGGATTACATTATGTCTGGAACCTTGTTGGCCCACCAGACGTCCGAATGCACCATTCTTCCCAGAACACTATCTGACCACTCGCCGCTCCTCTGGTCGATAAACCCAGAGGGGGGGAGGGGGGGAGAGTGCAACGTCCCTTCTGGAGATTCAAACCAGCAGCACTATCAGACCTAGTATTTAGGAGTGAAGTCTACAAACTAATTAAAACATATTTCACTGCCGAGATGGGTATGATCTGGGAGGCGTTTAAGGTGGTGCTCCAGGGAGGTTGCCTGTCCTTAGAACTGGGGGTACTTAAAACAATCTGCAAGCAACTAGCAGATGCAGAGGAGAACATTAAGACACTTGAAAGGCAGGTGGCCGAAGGAAGGGTCTTCGGGCCCTTGGCTAACCTACGGGAAGAACTGGGTAAACTCGATGACTTGGCCGATGGGAGGTCAAGTACTTTGCTCACCCGGCTATGGCCCGTAGATACGGAGAGGAGAGCAGATCTGGCAAACTGTTAGCAATGATGGTCCACCGCGAGAGAGGCAACGCAGACATAGCAGCAGTGAAGACTCCAGAGGGGAGGGTGTTGGTGGTGACACAGGCCGAAATTGCAGACACTTTCCGCCAGTAATATGCAAATTTATACTCCTCCAGGAGGTCGCACCATGAGGTGGACCTGGAGGGCTACATTAAGGAGGCTGCCCTCCTGTACTGAGCAAGGATGCGGTCCTGGCACTGGGCTCCCCCATTACCATCGAGGAGTTAATCAACTTGATCCAAGCACTTCCCGCCAGTAAGGCTGAAGGGGCCCCTGAGGGACCCTCGGATGTGGAAACAAGGCACAGTCGCCACACACGAATAGATAAGCCAGACACGAGGTTCTGTTCCCAAAATCTAGGGTTTATTGCAATACAAAATAGTCCCAGTTGGCCAAGTGGTCCCACGCCCCGCGACGTGTGTCTAACCAACCTCGGAGGACGCAAGAGCAAAAAACGTACATCAGTTACATACATACAAAGGAGCATTTTACAATCAGTAATGACACATTTGATGCCGCCCCCAATTCATTTCCGTTTGAATTAGAGGCGATGATTGACCAGTGTGACAAATATGACACCTTAGACCACCATATTTAGTAACCGTTTGCAATCCCCAGTTTTACAGACACCATTCTTTGTTTGCGAGAACACAGCGTTTCTGTTTTTCATGGGCAAGCTGCGCGTAGGAGACTGGCACATACCAGGCCTCACTATCTCTAAGTTTCGATTCTCACTCTAGAAGTCAGCCCGCTCTCTGGGGCCTCACTAGGCTCAGAAAGGGGGGCCATAAAGAAAATCATAATTCAACTCTTTAAATGCTAGTTTCGTACATTGCTATTCTTTCAGGAGACTCGCTGGCATTCGTATACTGATTAAATGCCTTGCTCCCTGTCTTCAAGTATACGTGAGGGAGGGAATCGGGCATTCCTGTCTGGCTCTCCAGTGTAATGTTTCAACATGTTTCTTAGCCTTGGACCATTGAAGCAAAATAATATCTACAGCAAAGCAGTTTTACATGAGGCAAAGTGGCAACGTTAGAGAGAGCAGAGAGAGAAAACAAAATGGCGATTCTGGTCATCTTAAAATGGCTTCACTCTTGTTCAACTAATAGCTATGTAATAGCTAATGACTAATGAATATATATTCTTACACTGTAAATGAGGCGGTTGGTCTTCGGCCAACCAATTATCATTCATTTCCGGACCCTCAAGGGGTTTTAGTTTTTCTGGACTGACAAACCCTCCTCTTGGCCGTAAGCCAAACGTCTCATCCATACATTGCATCCTCCTCCGACCAAGTATTTGGATTAGATTCGGAATCTGATTCAAATTCTGACTCATGTACACTTGTTGTCTCCTCGTTATTATTATCAATATCAATTGCCATGAATTCTTTAATGGTTTCAGATTCGTTACTATGGCGAGTGCTTGGTTTAGTAATGGTTTTTCGTTTCATCATTTGTACACACTCTTCGCTAATTTCAATACATATTATGGGGAGACAATGTATGCAACAACATGTCATGAATATTCCTAGGATTGCTACTAGGATTGCAAATAGTTTCCATCCCCAGGATCGCAACACTTCCCAGAACCAGGAGCTTATGTTTAATTGCCACGAGCGGTTACACACCTGGGAATGAGGGTCAGTAGAGACGCCTGCACACTCTTGGAGGATAACCACCTTCAATATCTACAAGCTTTGCAAGATAAAGTGGAGAGATGGTGCAGATGCCCCTTTTCAGTCCTGGGTAGGATAGCAGTCGCCAAGATGGCGATTATCCCCACGGTGTTGTACATGTTTCAGAATGTCCCTGTGTGGCCAGGGGTGGCATTCTTTAAGGATGTGAAGACTTTATTGACCAGGCTTACATGGCAACCCGGAGCCCCGCATCATCTGGGAAACACTGACCTTACATTGGGACAGAGGGGGGTTGGGAACCCCAGACGTAGAACTATATTTCTTAGCCTCACAGCTGTACTTCACCTCAAAATGGATGCCGGGGGCACCAGCTACTCCACAAGTCCGAATAGAAAAATGCTTGGTTCCCCCCTACTCTCCTCAGGGGGCTGGATACATGCAAGCTTGACCCAGTAGCATCCATGTATGCAAGAGGGCTTTGAGGAGATTGAGGATAGACGTCCTCTTTGGCCCTGGCATCCAGATGTGGAATGTTGAGACGATAGCCCCAACCTGGGATGCAACAATTGCTAGGGAATGGTGGGGCTCAGGGATACACTGCATAGGAGATATGTACCCACATTTTTACTTTGTCACCATAGAGCTTTTTACTGAAAAAATGGGAGGGGGCCTGCACCACCGTTTACAATATCTACGAATGAGGGCATCCTTTAAGGAATGGTCCCGGTGTTCCCGGAGCAGCCGCTCACCACCCCGCTCCTGAAGTATATTGTGAGTTCACCTGGCTGCAGGGGGCTGGTTTCTGCATTATACATGCTAATCCAATCCACAACACTACACATGGGCCCATAAAGTGCAGGCAGCGTTGGGAGGACGACGCCGGGAAACCCCCTTCATGGACACACAGTGGGCAGTGATGTGCGAAAACACTCATAAAGGGACTTTTAATTCACGTTTACAGCTGATTCAACTAAAAACGCTATACCCCACATACATGTCCCCGGCCCGTATCAACCGATTTGATAGCTCAAGGGCAGCCCACTGCTGGCGCTGTGGACATGACCCGGCAGACTTCTTTCACATGATGTGGGCATGCACCAAACTACGACCGTTCTGGGAGGAGGTGGTGGAGTGCTGCTCTACAACTTTGGGACAGGTCATACCTTGTGAATTATTGTTTTGCATGTTTGGATGAGCACCAAACCTACCTAAGCAGCACTGAAAACTGGTCACGGCTTGCGTGATAATCGCTAGATGTTGTATTCTACTGAAATGGACCAGTTCAACTCCCCTGGGGATAAAGATGTGGCTCAAAGATCTAAGCATGCACAGTGACATTGATGAGGAATACAGGAGCCTGTATGGACACCAAAACAGACCGAAAGACATTTGGGGCCCCTTCACTACTTACCTACTGTCCTTAAACCCATAATCAGTAGACTGAACGGTGTGCGCCGTGGGGAGACCAGCACCAGCTGAGGAATAATATGTATGGGGTTTCCTTCTTTTTTCTCTTTTCTCTTTCTGTAGAAGATGGGGGGGGGTGCCAGTGGGGGGGACTGCACAATTGATACTGTCACACTCACCAGCTAATCAGGACTACTTTGTACGGTTAATCTACCGGAATGTAGCAGATGCCTGTGTATTGATATCGTTAAGTGATGTTGCAATGGTTGTGTACCGATACTATGTGATGTGAATCACCAAGAAAGAAAGTAAAAAAAGACTTCACCAAAAACTAATTTGTTTGCCCAATCACAAACATCGGGTACTTCAAGTGTTTTGGGTCTATAGGCATATGGATGTATGCATACTGAAGATCAAGTGACACCAACCAGTCATGCCATGTGTAGGCACCATTCTGTCCCCTATGTGGTAAAAAAGCAGCATTTAAGATGCCATACCATGACATGCCAGAAATCTCCTCATATATGTAGCCTAGTCTAGGCCGGACAAAGCCTGTTAGTAGAATGTAGTGCTTTGAACAGGAAGCCAGTATTTGCTTTACATTTTCAAACCAGCCTCTTAGTGAGGTGGGTGTTTTTGTTTATGAATATATGTAACCATTCATTATAGAAAAGCACCTAGAAGTTTGATTGCTTAGGCAAATAAATATGCACGCACATATATTTAGTTCTGCATCTATTTATTGCTTGCTTTATCACGATTAATCAGGTGGTCACTCTGAACTCAGGGAGTTCCTTCCCCCTCCCCCTCAAGTAAGGTGGTGCGTACCCAAAGCGCTTATACAGATTCAACTTTAGTGAGGCCTCCAACCTGTCTCGCACCACCCATACAAATACCCTCTGGACCACCAATAAGCTAGGATCCAGGCTAGGACAGGAGCTCCAGGAAGATCCGAGAGCCCTGTTGTGGAAGGGTGCCATAGAAGAGGTACCTCCCGAACAGAGAGGATCCTGCTTTTTATTCCCGCTATTTCCTGGTACCCACAAAGGGAGGAGGTCTCGGTTCCATTCTGAACCTCAGGGCTCTCAACAAGGTCCTGAGGAAATGGTGACGTTGAGAGTAATTCTCCACGCTCTCGAATTTCAGGACTGGCTGGTGTTGATAGACCTGCAGGACGCTTAATTCCATGTGCAATACACCAAAATCGCAGGATGTTCTGTCGGGATGGAGGTGCTGGACGTCCCACTGGACTAACGGTGGGGAATGGTTAGATATGGTGCAGCCCATGTATTCAGCCCCCACAAATTCTAGAGCCTACAAAGACGTCTATTCTGGTGTACAATTTGTGCGGGGCGAATAAAAGGAATATTCCCTGGTCCGGGGGTGAAGCGCTCTTCAGACATCTACTAAATCTAGTTCAGTGATCAGAGTGTTGGGTGGAGTCGTAGCCAGGGGTTGGCCACCTCTGGTTGGCGTAGACTTGGCGTGTCTCTTACGCCACTGAATTCCCTCCCCACCCCAATATGAAAGGTGTCTGTGTGGAGGAATGTGTGCGCACAGGGCCTGTATGTGTGTGGGTATCCAATGGTTTGGGAAGTAGGAATTCACTATGGTTAGTTCTTTGTTGTCAAGATGGCCTCACAGAATTATATATTTTCCTCCCGTGTCCCTGTCAAGGTTCAATATCTGAAATGGTAGTGAGTCGGCCACCCATGAGAACCCCTCTAGCGTATCTGGTGTATGGAGACCCATGCACCGTACCGCCCAAGCATTTTGCCACTACATCTTGTTCTTCAGTAGTCAAGTGAGTTTCCTGTAGAAGAGCTATTGAGATCTTTTTACTCTAGAGGTATGATTTAACTATTTCTGCGAATGTATGTGTCGAGACCCCTCACATTCCATGTCAGAATTTTAATCTGCGTCATGAATTATTGGTATTATTTTTTGGCATAGATTATGGCGCCCCAAGCACTAATTTTGTATGGTGGAGTATGTGTAACTATATTGAGGCTATATTTAGCACATGTGGTAGGGCAGGTTTTATTATATCATGGGGGATTTCGGTTGGCCCATATCTCAGTGTGAGTTGCGTGGTGAAAGGCAGGCATCTTGGTACAGTTTGTTTATAATAATAAACAAAACCTAAACAGTCCCCTGAACATGGGGTGCAAACAATGCCCAACAGGTCTGTCCCGTTCGGGCAACCCAGTGACCATTGGCGGTTGCGCCTTTAGCTGGCTCTGGTTCGATGTGTCACCAACCATACTGTGTCGATGATCAATGCGGATTGGGGTGGTCTAGTCGTCGCCCAGTGGACTTAGCTATCCACTCAGACTAAGTGGTGACAGTTTCCACGGTGTGCAACTAAAATCTCTCCCCGGTCACTCATAAGCTGCTCATCCAGCTTCTGCTTGTTATCGCACTCTGGTATCTTTGTGAGCAGCCGGTAATGGAGCAGATCCTCTCAATTCCTTCCAGCGAACGTAATGTGGTAGCATGGTTCAATGTTTGTTGATGTCTATCTTGGGAGGGCACTAGCCCCTCCGCCCTGATACAAGGTGGCATCTTGGGTGTCCATGTTGTGTTACATCTACATGGACACCGTCTCTGGGCTTTCAAAGAAATGTGATTTTCCCTCATGTAGCACTTTCAGTCTGGCTGGGTATATAAGCATGTATTTGATCCCTTTCTGTCGCAGTCTTTCCTTGACTGAAATTAATCTATTCCTCTGCTGCTGTACAACGGGGGTGTAGTCCAGGTAAATGGATATCTTCCTATCTACCCCCTTCTCTGGAGAATTGTAGAAGCACCTCTCGATCTCTGAAGTTTAGGATTTTGGCAATCATTGGATGAGGGTGTGATCCGGACGGGGGTCTCGTTTGTAGGGATCTGTGGTTCCACTCGACAGCGAAGCTTTGCAACAGTTGGCTAGGGCCAACTTCTTGTAGAAACAGAATCTCTACGTAGGTTGTCGGATCTCTCCCCTCCATGCCCTCTAGAATTCGAAAGGACCCGAACATTGTTTCTGTGGGAGTGTCCCTCAGCATCTTTGGCTCTTTCATTCGGGTGACTAGGTCATTAATAGTGGTAACAGTATCTTTCAGGAGTGTTTCTGTGGTTGTGACCCGTTGTGCGAGATATCTTACATCTTGGCGGAGTAATTGCACGCCGATCTTTACCTCCTTGATTTAGTGTTCCAGGGAGGACCGTAAGGCTGCAATGGCTGCTAGCACTTTGTCCTCTTGTGGGTCTGGTGGAGGTCCATGAGTTTCCGCATGTGCCACCCCTGCTGCGAAGTCTGACGTTGATGATTTTCCAAGGGCCGCGAAGGAGTCCATGGTCTTGCTCTTTGTTGGGGACATGGTGCTCGGTACTGGCTAGGGGACGTTGTATGTTGGAACACAGTTAATGGGGTGCCCAGTCAAGACTTTTCCGGTCGTGTCCAAATAAGGCGCCTGTTGCCAGTCCCGCACCTATGGGGCTCTATTTGGCTGTCAGCGCCTGGGAGTGTGCTTTGATTCAAATCTGACTCTGTTGGTGCATCTCAGCGCTGAAACTGGGGTAGGGTCGCAGCCTCCTGCCAATGCCTCAGTTTAAAGGTCCAGTGTTGCTCAAGTTGCTGGTGTCTGGGACATGGCGGCAGCTTAACTGGCAAGTGCAGAGTATGGTGTATTTGTTTCCCTGACGGACACTCAGTTTGCAGGCCTGTTCTGTAGTGGTTGTCTCGAGCAGCTTTTCGGTGTCCACCTGCTCTTGTAGCTTTCAGCTGCTCCACCACTGTGCAATTAGGGTAAGAGTAGGCGTCCCGGCTCCCAGCCTGTGTCCAGGCCTGGACTAGTGGAGTGTTACTAGTGGAGTGTTAATCTGCTAACTCAGCAGCAAGTTGCCCTCCCCTGTGACTGCGCGCGGGGAGGGCCCACTGTTGTGGGCAGTGTTCAAGGGTTCAGGATCTGTGTGTGCGCTCTGGTGATGGCCGTAGTGTGGGCGGCTGTTCAGGCCCGATGCCATGGGTGTCCCTTTTTGTTGTGTTGAGGGCCTGAGCAGGCACGAGGAGGAGCCAGTGTTTAGTGGTGTCTGTTGGAAGAGAGAGCACACCTCCCTCGTGTCCCGTGTGATGGGGTTCCGCCCTGTCGCTTCACTAGTGGGGGTAGTTGATCCCTGATTTTAACCCCCAGTGCATCCCTCTCGGTCCGCTTACCATGTTCTCTCAATATGGCACTCTGTGTCTGGCACAAGCTGAGTCATGCTATTCCGCTGCACAAGATCTTCGCGGGCGGCTTTCTATTCCTCGCTGAGTCGCAGTTCAGTCACCTGTTAGACCGTAGCTCAAGCCGGAAATCAATCCCCTGTATGGGTGCTCTGTGCTGGGTGCTCCTCTGCTTGACAAGTGGCTTCAGTCGCTGCTGCCCGGTCTACCGGCACCGTCTAAGGCTTGAGTTCCTCCGGAACCCTCAGTGTGCGCTGGACGCCATGTTGAGTGTCTTCATTCGTGTTATGAATTTATTTCTGCGGCTGCGTGTCTATACCATGGTGCAGGCAAAACTTGATGAATGCATACTGGGATTAGCCAAAAAGCTCTGTGTTTAGGATCTGTTGTCGGATCTGCAGTCAGAGCTTAAATGAAGAGCAGCCTCACTGCATGAGCACCAGGCCACGCCGCCATATTACACCTGGAGAAATTACCAGAGCAAGATGTAATTGCATTGAGATTCATGTATCACAAGAAAATATTGAGGTGGTAAAGTGTAGATTGAAAAGAAGGTGATATACGCTGGACAATATAGCAGAAAGTAAAGCTAGGAAAAAGACGAGCAATTAACTGATTGCAGGGAGTAAACAGAGTAGCACTAAACCCAATGCACAGTACAAAGTGAGATTTATTAAGTAATATAGTGATGGGAGCAAACAATTGTACATCATCGTTGGAAAGCAGTGGCATCTATTAAGCATGGATGAGTGCCTCAGGCCATACATTGGCAACAAAGCTGATGTAGTTTACACTAAAGCACCTACCATACTCAACAGACTATGTCCAAGTTATAGGAAATCACAGAAAAAAGCAGGGAACTGGATAATATACCACAGCGCAACAGGTTTCTTCAGATGTGGTTTTTGCTCAATGTATCCTTATGCCATGGATAGTAAGAACAAATATGGGACCAATTTGGGTAACATTCAGATTAATTCATTTTTGAACTGCCGGAATAAATGTGTGGTTTATATCATATGTATATGTGGGAATTTTTTTTTTTCTTTATTTGTTGTTGCATGAAACAGTAAACTTCATAGAAATGTATTCAGTGTTCTTAGTTCTTAACCGTCATACAGAACATTCTACAACCGTTTGCAGTCTGAAGGAGCATTCCAATCAGTATCAAGACCACAGCTTGGACAAAGCATTTTTCAAGTAGAGTACCAAACCTCCCATTCCCTTTCACTTCCCTCCCACAACACTCCCAACAAACACCGGAGTCTTTGTTTGCTTATGAGCCGCCTTATTCCGGTTGGGTGTAGGCCTGTTGTACTCATCAGTTCATTGAGCATTTATTCCCAGTTCAGTCCCCACTCCTCTGCCTCCTCCGATTCTCTCTCTGCTGCTTCTGCCATCCCCCAGCGTTGCACATCCCTGCCCAGGATTGCACTGATGGACCTCTAGGGCATTTCCATGATATTGCTATCCATCACGTGGCCAATATCAACAGGAATTGCACCAGTTTCTTTGTTATTTTTGGATGTTTCCCTCCAGTTACCGGTCCGCATAGGCGTATCTCCGGGGTGCATTCATATGTGCTGTGTATCCAGGCATTTAATTTTACCAAAACCGCTGCCCAGTAAGTTTTAATAACTGGGCAGTCCCAGCCCAGATGCCAGAAACCTGCCAATGCTCTTCTGCATCTAGAACAGCAGTGCGAAATGTGCGTGTTAATTGCATGGAGTCTGGGCGGAGTCATGTAAACTGTATGTAATAAATTGTATAGCGTTAAACAAAGCCTCACATTTCTATATACCTTTTGACCTTTTCCCATATGCAAGTCCACTTATCTGAGATCTCATGCCCCATGTCCCTCCCACTTTTCTTTGGTCCCTAACTCAGGTATCTGTCTCTGCTCACTGATTCTCCTGTACAATATTTATAACGCTTCTCTGCTACCACCTAAATCTAGCACCAAAGGGTTGATCTCTGGTTCCTCTTGAGTCTCCTCTCATAAATTTGTCAGCCTCTTTACTAGCTGTGCATAACCTAAAAAGGGAAAAGGGACCCCCCCTCCCCAACATGGCGTATGTCTGTCTCCACTGTTCATATGGCAAAAGTGCCCCTTCCATATATAGATCCCCTACCCTAGTACCCCATTGCTACACAGCTTAGCATGTCTCAGTTTTTCAGTATTTTTCCTACAACCGTATCAAACCCTAATTGCACATTTGGGCTGTACATCCTTGGTCTATGTCATTTGTTAGGGAGGTTGTTCCAAGTCCTCTTGGAACTGTGTGTATATATATATATATATATATCTCGCTCCCACCATGCCCATAGGGTCCCAGAGTGTCTCATTCCCTTCCCTGTTCCTCGGTAATCCCTGTACGAGCCTCGTCTGATCCCCTTCTGGGGAATCATTCCAATAGTTTACTGACTGCAGCTGAGCGACCATGAAGTAAGCTTTGACATCTGGAATTGTAAGCCTCCAGTCTAGATCTGCTCTGCGCCATGTGTCTAAGGCCCAAACCCCACATGCCCCTCACAGTAATTCCCCTATTTTTGCATCCAGCATTTTGAAGACCCTTTTTATTTTGTATTGTATATTGGCAAAATAATTTAGCAGCCTTGGCAGTACCACCATCTTGCATTAGGCGATTTTCCCCATTAAAGACAACGGTAAAGCTTTCCAAAATCCCACAGAGTCTACTATTCTGGATGAAGCTTGGTTCGCATGCTAAACAACGGTTTCTACCATCTCATGAAAACGTGTGATTCCTAAATAACGGAATGATTCCAATTCCCACCTTACCTCCCAATGTGGAAGTTTTTCCCTCGGCCTTCCTTGTAGGGCTGCCAGCGGGAATAATCGAGATTTCTCCTTGTTTACCAGGAATACATAGAGCCATCTGAAGTTGCTTAGCACTTCCAGAATTACTGGGATGTTCTCCCTTAAATTATTGATAAACAACAGTGTGTCATCTGCATAGAGAGATATATTGTGGGTGATAACTCGGGCCCTGATCCCAGTTTCGGATATGTAATGTCTGAAATACCCTGCTAAGGGTTCCAGGGCTGTGGCAAACAGCAGTGGGCAGACCAGGCACCCCCGTCTAGCTCCCCTTTCTAGTGTGCATTGCGAAGAGATCCAGACCCCTGTTTTGACTTGCTACACTGGGTCTCTATATAGTAGACAAAACCACCTATGAATGCTGTGTCCTAGCCTCAAAATGTCTGCATAAGTTAGGGAAAATTCCACAGGTAACCCATCTATATGTGGGGAACTTTGTGGGCAGTACCTTTCGGGAACTGCGGGAATGCACAAGAAAACATCTGAATACCATTGGCAGCCAGGACACAAGACTACTACTCGCACAACATTGGAATGAGACTCCTCAGTCTGATAATAAAAAGGGCCAGAGAATCCTAGACATCGATCAAGCCAAGCCGTTGCCAAGAGGAGGCAATGGAGAAAGGAGCCTAAGGAGAATGGAAGCGAGGTACATCTGTAAACTTGGGACTTCCGCAGAGGGTCTCAATACGGACAATGAACTGGAAATGTTTCTTTTACTTTGAATTGCATTATGATTATGGTCCACTTTTATCAATGAGTTTAAACATATGTAAATTAATTGTTAGTTGTTTATACTCTCTAGTAGGGATTGCTGTATTGTTTACCTTTGAAACATACACACAGTTCGAGTATTCTGGTTGATGATAAACAGCTATTTAAAATGTGATATTAAGAAGTAATGCATTAAACCTAATGTAATGCAGTGAGATTGCTGACTAATGAAAAAAATGGAATGGCTTTTCGTTGCACAACAACTGGACCCTTACTATAAGCATTATTATGCACACCGACAATACAGGGAAAGGCAATCAGTACGTATTCCTCACTCGTGCCTCAATAGGGATACATTTTTGTAAGAATCGCCCTACCTTGTGACAAATCCCGAGATCCAGAGGGGAGCTCCCTTCCCATGAAGCCAGGGTTGTGAAGGCGCTATCCGAAAGTCAACCTGCTGGTTGTGCACAGTAGGAAGATCTCATGGAGAGAGACTCCCCCTCTGGGGACACGGGAGAGCTTTTCGGGAGAACGCAGTATACCAACCCACCACTCATACTCTATACACCTTTCTATTCATTAGACCCCAATCCAACACTTGGGTGCAGGTGTGTTATAAATGACTTATATCAATATCCCATACCTTCACGTATGTCAGTAAAACTGAAACCTTAACCACTACTGAGACGAAGAAGAGTAGGGTCTACCTACTAGAGACCTACTTAACAAAGACTGGGATGAGGAGGAGGTGCGGAACAATGAAAATCACAGGTGATAACTTGAATGAGCATTCTAGTCTGTGTTGCCCATTCATTATAAAGAGGAAGGAAGGACTTCCAATGTGGTCAAGCCATCCCTGGAGGAGCCGCGAGCTGGGAAGTGGGTTGGAGTAGAACACGGAAGAGGCTGACCGGGATGCCAGCAAGAATGCAGAGATGTCCCTTCACAGTCCGACATTGAAGGAGCGACCCAGAAGCTGGAGAAGCAGAGGTCCGGTCCCACGAAGAAGCTGAATTGTGCGGTCCAGCAAAGATGCACAGTCTGCGAGAAGCCACAGAAAAAGAAACTACAGAAGGAAGAGCCAGAGATTGACGGAGCAAGCTGGCGAAGAACCTAAAGGTACTTGAGTTGTCAGGCCGGTTTGTGCGGACTTAACAGTCTGGGAAGACTCAGACGCCAAAGACAGAAAGTCAAGACCCAAAGAGCAGGGGCAAGAAGGGAACCCCTGGGGTAAAGACTAACATGAAGTACAACAAATATAGAGAGAGAGATAAAGACCGGCAAGCATATGAAGTTAGAGATACGGGTCTGCGACTCGCACCCACAAGTCAAGAGAAATCCAAGTGCTCTTCCTAGTGGCAGTACCTGGCCGCAGATTAAACCAGGTCTGCCACAGCACAGTAGTAGAGAAACTCTAGTCTCGGACCCACACTTACAAAAAAAGAGAAATCGAAGCCATCTTCCTCGTGGCAGAATTTGGCAGGAGATTGAACCAAGTTTGCCCAAGTTTAGGGACGGGTAATTCCGGGTCTGGGACCCTCGAAGTGAAAGACTGAAAGCATTGAACTGTGAAACCAAGTGAAAGAGAGGCCAGGGGAAGGGAATTATCCTCCTGCTAACCAAGGCCAGGGGAATGGAGGCATTCTTCTCGTGGTTGTTTGGAACTATTCCTTTTGCGTAAGAGGACAATTTCTACCCGCAGATGGTAGTCCTTCCCACAAGAAGATGACCAAACCTGGAAGTGAACTTTTATTCCCAGTCTAAAAGAAGGGAGTTATTCTTCTGGACCAAGAAGGTCTACTTTTTCATTTGTAAGTGTAATGGACAGAAGTAGGGTTTTTGACACATTACTGTGGACTATTGATTTACACAGACATTCTGACTGAGCCATTAGTCTTTTAGTTGTGGCATGAATACCCATCATAGGAACAGGGACAGGTTGGTTTTTCCATTCCTTTTGGACCAAAATAAGTTTGTTGCAAACACTATGCCACCTGTGTGTCAGTCTCCTCCTTCTGCACCCTTACAATCTACACTCCTTCTGCACCCTTACAATCTACATTCATGTTAAGCAGTTCTGATATACACATTTTTATATTTTGTACCGTTCTATACTATAGGTTATTGGGACATCTCTTTTGCATACGAACACGTACCGCTATGTGAAACTATGACGGGTGGAATACCAGTATACTATATTTATTACATATATTAGTGTATTTGTGTATTGGAATAACTGTTAAAATGTATACTTGAATATTTACAAATTACTAATTGTCCGTGACGTACACGTGGCACGTTGTAACTTGCCTTGTTTACTCATGAAGTCTCACATAACGCACATGATAATGTCATTGCTATTACATAAGTAACGTCCCAAAATGGTGACACCTTATGCACATGGAACGCTGAGTTTGGCCTTACAGGGTCGTCCTGGAGATTGTCCTGAAATATAGTAAGTATGAAAACCAGATAGCTTTGCTTTATTGGATTAGAAGACATAGGTAACCCGCACTAATGCTAAATCTTATTGTGAATATGATTCAATATACCTTTTTGAAGAGAAAATCACAAAGTTTGAAGTGCAATTTAGATGACTAAAGGGCATTGATGCCCATGTGAGTACTCTTTGCTGTTAAACTTTTGCTACTATATAGTAATTGAGTATCCTTGTAAGATGGACTTTAGGATCTATACATTTGTTTTTTCTAATAAACCCAACAGATTCATTATTATCCACACGGAAATGGCTATTTGCTAGTAGTTCTATTCTTTATGAATTTCTACAGAGCATAAGTAAGAATACCATATGAACGACAAGTGTAAAGGTTAAAACCAGCTGTTAATTTTACCTTGTAATAGCCGTTACTCTTATTCCTTGGTGCCTTTTGGTATTATTTATATTAATTACTTGGTTCAATTTTTCTGTTTTTCTCCAGCATGGGATCTGGCATGGGTTCACATGCTCATGAATATTACCTGTCAGGATGGGAATCCTCTGTAAAAGAAAAAACGTTATCACTTTCGCTAGAAAGCTGTATTTCACCTCTAAACCAATCACTGTCCTTTGGGTCATACTGCCCCCGTCCAATGACAGTCTTCTCCCTAAGATCCACCCCTTGCAGCCATCTTCAGATTTTTACCATACGCTTCTGTGTTGGGAGTCCTCTTACTGCTCTCTAAGCTATTTTTTAATATTTCAAGTTTTTGGCAAATTTTAATAAAGTTTTTGACCGATTTCTGTCTAACCATACCCGCTGTGGGTGAAGATCACACTACATTGTGGATATTTCATAGAGTTTTGAGAAGGCCTGGGCTTTGTCCTTCTTCACGCCTTTCCACCATGACCGTGGAGAAGAGATGCCTCTTCAAACTCTGTGCGAAATGTGGTTTGAGGAACGTGTATGTCGGAAATCAACACCATATGTCTGTATTGCCTGCATCCGGACCATGATGAGGAATGGTGCAAGGTCTGCCGTGGATTTTCGAAAAAGGTGAAGGATCGCTACTGCAGGCTGGCAGTGTGGCTGAAATCGGGCAATGCCTCTGACTCTGCTTCCAGCCATGTTCATGCTTCCCCCCAGGACGGCTGGTCCCCAGAACAAACTCCATCATAAAAGAGGTAGAGATTTCTTGAGGACGCCCTGCCCTCTGGGTCCAAAAGAAGGCAGGGCTGCATGTCGTTGATCCCACTGGGTTTGCCACTGCTACTGGTCCCAGCTCGGGAAGGATAAGGTTCCTGCCACCAACCACTTCTATGGTGAGCCTACCAGTGAGTGATGCTCCCTCTAAGAGAAAGTTCTTGACTCCTTCAAAACTCTGCTTACCATCTGCGGACAAAGTGACGAAGGAGAGATCCAAAGGTGGCGCTTTGCTGTCCCCTCAGCGATGCCATCAGCAGCTCAACCGGCCAAAACAACTTTGTCATCAATGGTCCCCGACGAAGGCTCCTGCTACCACCCTGTCGATGACCACTACTACTTCGTAAAAAAAGAGGGTTGGCCACTAAGGTGGTGTCCACAGTCATGGCGACTGCCGTCCTGCGGGTCTCCCTACTGCCACAGCATGAAGCAGCTGGTGCTGATCCGGCAGAGGCCCCTAGAATGGGGACAGCAGCCGCTACTCTACAGAAGTCTCCAGAGAGGGCAAAGGGTAAAACTCCTACAGACCCTAAGAAGGGTATGGGAACCACAGGCTGCCCCGGTGACACCAGTACAGATTTATAAAAGTTCAGATGAGGGCTACGACAATCCACCCGAACACCATTATTCGGACCATGGGTCACCACGAAGCAAGCCTGGTTCTCCCCCTCTCCAGAAGACGTGCACCAGCCCAAAGCCTCCACCTCTCATTCCTTCCACGCCTCAGCCCAGGAACATGTCTTTGGACATTCTTAGGGAGAGGGCAGTCATTGGCTGGGGGCAGTATGACCCAGAGATCAGTGATTGGTTACTACTAGGAAAGACAGATCAGAAACGAAACAGATACTGATTTTTTTTCTGTACCGAGGATTCCCAGCCTGACGACGGGGAATATTCCTCAGCATGTGAATCCATGCCAGACCCAGGCTGGAGAACAACAGTTACAGGTAAGTAACTTGTAACTTGTTCCAAATTCAACAGAGACTGCTGCCCACACCGGGTCCAGCTCCATCTAGGAGTCTCCCCCAAGACCGCTTCCCAGAAGCCCGGATACATCGGCTACGGACATAAACAAAGCCAATGACTTCATACCAGCTGAGGGGGACCGAGTGGGCGTGGATGAACCTCACAGGTCCTCTCCACCGGATGAGGTTGGCTCCTTCCATGCGATGATGTCCAGAGCCTCAGCACTTTGCCAACTGGTGGCTGAAAAGGTGAAAAGGGAAGGCTTCCTTTACCAACTTTGTAGGGGTCCAGACAGAAGACCATCATGTCCGTCCACTTGCTGGATGATATCTGGCATGAGGGCCTTGCCCTAATGAAGAATCCGAGCACTGCTCCAACCAAGCAGAACAGGCTCGAGAAGAAATGGAGTACCGGACTCGGCCCCCAAGTGCCTGAGGGCCCAGCCTTCATCTGACACTGTGGTCTCAGCCGCGGACAGGAACCGTTCTGCGAACCAGCCGTCCTCGTCCATGGTGCCTCCGGACAAGGAGGGGAAGAAGCTTGATGTTGTGGGGAAAAGGATCATCTATACTGCTGCCAGCACCAATAAGGCTGCTAATGCCCTGGCCTTTTTGTCCCACTATGATCGGAAACTATGGTATAAACTGTGCCCTATTTTGGACTTCTTACCTCTAGACAAGAAGTCAAATGGGCAACTGAGTATCTTTGTCAGCAGGGATGGCTGAAAGCCACCAACGTCAGACCGGACATTCAGTCAAAAGTGTTGGACATGTCATTTGTTGGAGAGAACCTATTTGGCAAGACCGTCAACAAGTCTCTACAAAGGATCAAGACAGACACTGAGACAGTACGTTCACTGGGTACCCTGCGGCAACTTTGGTCGTCCTTTCGTTCCTCAAGAGGAAAGCCCGGCAGGTTCTCCAAGGGGATATACGACCCCTTCCCGCTCCCCACCTCAAGAGGACTGCAGAGGCCACTCACTGGCATATGGCAGTGGAGGACAGTGTCGGCGCCGACCGCAGAGCAGAGCTCCGACCCCAAAACATGCCTGAACCGGCTGTGGACTTGTGCCCCCACTTGTGCACCACCGTGCTGGAAGGTTCGTCGGTGCGTGAAAGGCCATCACCACCAACAGATGGGTGCTGAACGCTCTCGAACAGGGACACACCTTGGAGGTCAAACACAGGTGTCCTCGTATTCCCCCGGTCGCTCAACAAGAACAGCATGTGGCGCAGCTGCTGCAGGAGGTCCCACCATGTTGAAGAAACGGGTGTTAAAGCCCAGCATCTCCAGGGCTCTGGAGTGTACTCCAGATAGTATTTATTTATTTAATATGCCTATAGCCAGATTAGGCTTTACATATAATATCTTATAAGCAACATCAGCACCAGCAATTAGAATACATTTAACATACGAAAGCTAAGAATGCATGATAAAATACTCAGAAAAAAAATGACATGGCTTATTAAAATATCAAACTTAATAAAATACATCTTCAGACAATTGTTTAAGAATAATCATACAATACTCATGTCATAAATTGCATTAAGATCATGACCCTGTACGAGTTTCTCCTACATCTCATTCACATTCTGTGAATCATAGCTGTTGTTGTATGCTTTAACATATTTTAACCTAACTGCATTCAGAATTTCACAGTCACATACAAAGTGTTTCGCTGCTCCAATTTTAATGTTCCGCATAGTCAACACCATCTGTTCTTTCACAAAATTCCATATCTTGGCCCCATTATTTGTAAACATTCAGATATTAAACTTGAAGATTAAATGGCGTTGGATAGTTTTAGCCTCAGGATACACTGTCAAATATGTCGGGATCCCCGAGTTCTCTCTTTGCTGTATGAACAGCCCACTATTACTTTTCAAGGCTAACTGTATAATATCTCTCTTGTCCAAACTCATGAATGGCTTTTTTCAGCAGATTTTTTACTTTAGCTGTTGAGTATCTTAACCAACTATTTGCATTTTCTTTCGCCCCTTTGTGGTAAATGGATTTCGTACATCCAAGAGAATATAAAACTTCATTATTCTCAAATGTTGATCGCTTTAATCACATCGACCATCATTGTTCCATTGTCCAGGATAGACATCTTTGTGAATAACATAGCAGATCTATATTCCATGACAACATTAATACGCATATGATTGCACTCTAAAATAATGTATTCACTAGGTAGCGATCTGGGCATGCCAAGCAAGATTTTAAAGATTTTACCTTCAAATCTGTTCATTTCACCCATTAGTTTAATACCCCAGATCTTTGCTCCATATAGAAGTTGTGACATTATTTATGCCTCGTAAAGCAGCATTATCGTTTTATGGACACCCCTGCCAGGGTTGCCATTTTTAGAAGTTCTTTGGCTGCAAGAAAGTGATAGGAAGGAAATACCATCACCATTGGAAAACACATATCATTTTACCCCTGATGAATGTCCCACATTTATCTGTGTTTTAAGGACAGAAACTTGTACAAGTTGGGTTTTGAATAAATACTAATAGGATTTAGATAAAAGAGAAATTAATCCAGTGTGGAGTTTTACACGGAGTCAAGTAAAAATTACCAAAAAATCTACCCAAAATATGGGATTTTCATGTGTTTCATGTGTTTTGTAAAGTACAGTCTTTTATATGTTTTATATATTGTGTTTGACTATGAATTTTATCTAACGTGATCATTTTATGAGTCATAATTAAATAAATATATGTATTAATAAGTATATTTGGTAATATATGTTTCTTGCTTTGTTAGCCCTGTACATCCAGACTTCTGTGTTTACACCTTCTTTTGTATATACTAACATCCCTGCTTGTTTACCAATAAAATGGCCTAGCGTCATGGTGATGATCATTCATACATCTGGATTTTATGTCTGTCCATTGCTACTTCCAGGGTAGATTCTGATCTGATATCACTCCGATATCTATAGCTTTTCACAAAATCAATAGTCTGATCATCGATAATCCATCTGAGATTCCTTTTCAGAGCTACTCCAGATACTTTCTGGTTTGAAAAACGTCAGTAGGGTGGAGGCCGATCCTGGACCAGAAACGCCTCAACAAGAACTTGAAGTCCCAGAAATTCCACATGGTCCCGTTGCAGCACATGCTCAGCCAACTGGAGGAAGGCGACTTCCTGGAATCTCTGGATCCCTAGGACACCTACTTCTATGTCCCCATCCACCAGAAGCACCATCGGTTCCTACGGTTCGTGGCCCAGGGGCGACCCTATCACTTAAAATTGCTCCCCTTCGGCCTGAAATCGCCTCCAACAGGCTTTACAAAATGCTTGGCTCCGGTGGCGGCAAATATTTGACTCGGGGGAATCCACGTCTACCCTTACCTGGACGATTGGCTTGTCTGGCGAGCGAGGACCATGCGTCTGCTGACGGACCAAGGATTCTCCATACATTTTCCGAAGTCCTGCCAATTTTGGACCTATGAATCATGTGAAGGCCTTGTTGATGGCTTCCATCTCCAGATGGCTCTCCGGCTGCATCATGCACTGTCATGGGCTGGCTAACAGACCCCTTCCAGGCTGGCCAAAAGCCCATTCCACCATTGCAGCAACAGCGTTTCTCTCTGGTGTGCCCCTGCTCGACATCTGCTGGGCTGGTACTTGAGGTCCACGCACACCTCCACGAGGCTCTACTGCATCGACAGGGTTTCTAGGGAGGAGACCTGTGTCTGCCAAACGGTGCTACTGTTCACTTGTGGTGAGTCTTTTCCAGGAGTGAGTGTTTTTACTACTGTTGAGCCTTGCCACATCACTTAGTTGCGTATGTCCACTGCTGTGTAATCTTTATTCATGAGCATGTGAATCCATGCCAGACACCATGCTGGGGAAGGAACAAGTTATTTACCTGTGTCTCCTGTTCTACATGGGTCTGGCATGGATTCGCATGCAACCCCCCCCCTCCCACTTTCCCCTCTGTGGCTCTTCTTGGTTCATACTGCTGCTTTACGTGCTACCAAATGTGAAGATGGCCTCCAAGGGTGGAGCTCAGGGAGAGGACTGTCATTGGACGAGTGGTATGACCCAAAGGACAGTGATTAGTTTAGAGGAGAAATAAAGTTTTCGAGCTGAAGTGAAACTGTTTTTTCTTTTACCTGTGATTCCCAGCCTGACGACTGGTAATATTGATGAGCAGGTGAATCCATGCCAGACCTATTCTGAGGAACAGGAGTTACAGATAAGTAATGTGCTCCTTATATGTTTTGTTTAATTGGTTCCCCTCTTCACGGCTCTGACACTTGCTCTTTGAAACTGTCTTTGAATGAATGGTTACATTAGCATTGTTCACAATCAAGAACTGTCTATTGCATTGACAAAGCCCCATAGGGCTAAATTCATGGTCATGGAGTCTGCACTGTTAACAGTTTACTTATGGTGTACGTTTATTAGGAGACACCAGTATCGCCTTACTAATAGACAAGCAGACAAATGATCTTGTGAAGAAACTCTATATTGGAATAAACAAATTATCTAGCAATTATTTAATTGTTGAAAATGTGGTAAATATTTTTCGGAAAAAGTGCTGGCATCGCAATCTATTTGATTTCACTATGAGAAGAACAAATATGAAGTTTCTGCCTCTTCATCCTCATAGCAAAACTATGGAACTGAATCTGAAAAGAAACTGAAAAGGAAGACCATCTCACATTTTAGAAATTGTTCAAACCTGGCTATTCAGTGCACTGGGGTAGAGGTCTATCCACAAACCTAAGATCGGAAACTGACTACAGCAAGCTACCACCACAAAAGCCACACTATACTCCGTATATTACACAGGTACATAATGAGCAAAATAACCTTTAGGGAATAACACTTAATGCAAGCATATACCTTCCTCCAATGGAAAGGCACACCAGAATAAACAACACAACTGCTGAGGGATTTCCCTGCCAGTGCTGAGCCCTTTTTTGAACATTTCGGTATGTCAGCATTCAATGCCTTGTAACTTTTTTGTTATAAGTGATATCCTAGCCAAATGTGCACCCTTTTATTTCCACATGTAGGGGGTCATAACGCCACCAAGGATTCGTGGTTTGCTGTAGGGTGGTGTGATCAAACAACAAATTTTTGTTTATTTTTCTTCAGAAAATTCTAATAAAATTCTGTACAAAGAAGCCTGTGTTTTATTTTTTGTAAGATCTGGGAACAAACTGTTTGCAGTTCAGAAATCTCCATTTTCCAAGCTTTCAAGAACCGGTTGGCATTTATTTTTTCTCCTTTTTGTTAATATGACATGCTTGCACGGAATGGAGGAGGGTAGGACAGCTCAATTGAACACAAAGGCATACAATTCCAAGTTCAGGAAGGGGTCATTTGCACAGTTCAAGCAACAGTGATGTACCCAGAATTCCAATAGTTTGGCAAATAATTGGAAAAGTGGCAGGAAAAAGTGTGTTCTACATGTTTGCACTAGTAAGGTAATGGCTTACATGAATATTCAGAAAAGCAATGCACCCTACATTCCCCCAACTCTTCTAGTTAGGAAATTACACATTTTTCATAGTATTTCACAAAACGAGCAATACCACGAGACAAAAACCAAGCCATAGTACACAATATTTTCATGCTGATGGCCTAAACTGACCGACTTGGCATATGCAAATAAGGAAAATCAATGTGGTGAAGAAAGCCAACCATACATTTTTTGAAAGGGCACATGGGACCCTTTTGAAGGATAGGGGACTGACTGGTGCAGGTCACAAAAGCGTACAGTGCCTAAAGTAGCGACTAAATATAGGGAACATTTGAGAAATTATAGGGTTGTGTAACAAACCACATGTAGGAAATGTATGAAGACGTTTTCAAAACCAAGAGAAAACCACACATGCCCTACCTTCCCGCATTCCCTCAGATGTCCTGTTAAAAATCGTTACTCACATGTGTGGGCGCACTGACCTGGGCGCAAAGGGAAAATGCTAAACCACTGGCGCATTAAACTGCCTGGGGAGATGAAATGTGTACTGTTTTTGGCCTTATGGACAACCCACAGATTTGGGCCTGGGATGTTGCATCCAGCAAGGAAAATGGAGAACCCCATGCAAAAGAAGACACCCGCGGGGAATCCAATGAGGTCTCACTTGCATGTGTTGCGCTACAATGTATTATCCAGAATGCCCAGCAAAGTCGAAAATGTAGGGGAATGCAGGGACCACATTCCTCCACAGAGGTAAAAACTGTAACACAGTCCAGCCAGAGCTGTTGGACAACCAGGGGTGCTGCCTCGGCATTCAGCATCTTCCTTGCTCATGTTGACTGCCACGCAGTGCCCATGCGGAGCCCCAGCGGGTTCCCCGTCCCTCCCCGGAGGGAAAAGCTGTAACGCAACACAGCTCTAAGAAGGACAGGGCTGCTGTCTCGCAAGTGACTTTACTGTCCCCAGAAGGGTCCCCATCCTTCCCCAAATCTCTGATGCGACCCGTTCAGAGCTCCAGGACGGCTGCAGGCGCATCCCCATACCATGGGCGTCTGCTTCGCACAAGGCTCAACGGCCTGCCCACCCCAAGGGCGATCATGGGGCAACCCAGTGGCGGTCCTTCCTCAGAGGGAAAAGCTCTAACGTGGCCCAGCCAGTTAACCAGGATGGCCTTGGGTGCTGTGACAAGCAATGGGCCACAGTGCCCCCCACACCCAGAATCCTTTGCCTGGTGGTCAGGAGGATCAGCGCTGCTTGAGGGGCGGTGATCCGCCCCCTCCACAGGTAAGCAGCGCAGAGGACGAGGTATCTCATTCTCCGCACTGGAAACGAACTGCAGAGGATGAGCTATCTTGTCCTCCGCAGTTGAAGGGTTAAGAAACACCACATAACAAAGCTAGCCTATAGAAACAAACCTACATGACACCATAAAACACACCTACACAACTCTCAGTAGAGCAGATCTGTTCAATGAAACCAAATAACTAACAACCTTATTCTTCAAGCACCTCACCTCACTCCATAAACGCTAAGCAACTCGCCGAAACAAGAGACTGCTAAAACAAATATTTGGGTCCATCTCAACCTAGCCAAACTCTAAACATCTCCAAACCGAATGCAAAATTTCCCCCATAGCATGCACCTACCCATTCGGTCTCATCTGGAAACATTTCTGGAGAAACTCCACAAATAACAAGAAATGTCACCCGCCAGTTCCATTCTCTCCTGGCACCAACAGTTAAGCACTACACCTTGTCCTTTCCCCTTTAACCACCCATTTTTTCACTTCTAGATTCATGAGGGTTTCTGGAGAGCATGGAAATGGTAGTGGTGCGCAGTAGAATTCGCATTAAATTAACTTAACACATAAAATGGCCCATACTGTCAGATCCTCACTCCTCTTGACAGGCGCAGAAGCAGCACAAACGCCTCCCTTCCCATTGGGTTTTGGCACCTGGGAAATAGACACCGCAGGCCTCCGCAACCCTCTGGGGAAAGAGGGTTAGGGTCCGTGGAGTGGATGGGTAGAGGGAGTTCAGGATGACCGGAAAGAGGTTTAGGAATTAACAATGGATGGGTTGGGGGAAATTAGGGTAACGTACTCCTCGACTCCTGTACCGATCTTGCAGGTATATAGTTGAGATACACCGCCCTCTCATACATGCACATCTAGTACCACATACTTAACTCAGAGATTATTTCTTGGAAGGCTTTTGTATTGGAGTCTCTAACCAATAATCACCTTGTGCTCTGGTGTCACTTTTGTAAGGCTTGCCCAAGATATCATAGCAATGTGCTGTCACAAGTCCCCCACCTTTACCCCATGTGTAGGCAACAAACAATAACATGCAAACAAGTGCGAAACACTTAGCTCTGGCTTCTGCGTGAGTTCGAGGTCCTTGGGCCTTTCTGTGTTGATGGACTGTGATACTTCTCACCAGATCCGATTCGAACTCATGCTGTGAACAGTAAAACAAAGTCAATGCACGTGCGTGCGAAAGGTCGTTCCTTAAGAACGTTCCCTACAGGATTGCAAGTTTGTTAATTAGTGCGGTTACTTCACCGCCTAGCCCACTCCAACTTGGGGTTAGTAATCATGCTCTGCATGCAACCAGTAATCAAGTTTCCTGTGCTTCGATTCAGCCTAGGAACATAGATCCAGCCGCGCGTAGCGCGACTCACTCAGCGCGTCTCACGCCGAGAGAAGTTAAACGTGTACTTAGCTTTCTTTTGTACGCGGGGCCGGGGATGTAGCAGGCGGGCGGTGCCCCGCGTAGGCGTGCCTCCTGGAGCTCGGGAAGAACACGTCCTCTCTCGCCGGTGACCTGAATTGCGAGCGGAGCTCCTTGGGCGCGGCTCGCGCATGCGCAGTTGTGCGCGTGGGATCCGATTGCTCCCAGCAGGTCTGTGAAGCACACGGCCTGCTGGGAGATGTAGTTTCCGGGCGGTTCTCCATCCCAGGGCCTTCTTTCTGAAAAAAGGATGGAGAACTCGCCTGGAGAAGCTGCTGGCACAACCCCAAGCCTCCTGAACTCCTCCCAGGCCCCCCAGAACTCTATCAATGGCTCCAGCCCTGACAGTACTCCCCCTCCCTCCAGCAGGCCCTGATTTAACGGGATTTAACAGATGAAACTGGCGGAGGAGTCGAGGAGCATGAATGTTACCTGCGGGCTCCCAAGAGCGATCTTCTGGGCCGTACCCTTTCCAGTCCACCAAATACCAAAGAGACCCCTGTCTCCGGCGTGAATCCAGAATATGGTGTACTTCATACTCCGGGACGCCATCGATTAGCATAGGCGAGGGTCTCTTGGATCTTATGGAGGCTGGGGCTGGTTTTATCAAAGAGATGTGAAACACGGGGTGTATCTTCATGGATGAGGGTAGGGTCAGTTTCACTGCCACAGGACCCACCAAGGCCTCAATTGGGAATGGACCAATGTATCGTGGGCAGAACTTGCGAGACCCCTGTAAATGCAAATTGCGCGTAGAAAGCCACACTCGGTCCCCCACCTGACATTGTGGACCTGGTCTTCTTTTCTTGTCTGCATGACGTTTATAAGTCGCTTTGGCGAGATTCAGGTTGTGTTGTGCGATTCGCCAAACGTTCTCCAACTGTTTCTGCCTCTCACAGACTGCTGGTACTTCGGGTATTGATTCTAGAGGCACAGGTTGAAATCGGGGATGGTAGCCGTAGGCACAATAAAACGGGGTAACCTTGGTTGATGCGTGTACTGCATTGTTGTAAGCTAATTCGGCTAGCCAAATCACTTCAGCCCATTCGTTCTCTTTTCCCTGTGTTAAGCACCGCAAATACTGTTCCAGAGTTTGATTTAATCTCTCGGTTTGACCATCGGTTTCTGGGTGGTAGCTGGTGGATAATTGAATCTTGATTCCTACAGTTTTGCAAAACGCTTGCCAGAATCGTGAGGTGAACTGAGGTCCCCGATCTGAAACTATCCCATAAGGTAGGCCGTGGAGGCGCACCACATGTTGTAGAAATAAGTTCGCTATTGAGCTGGCAGTTGGAGTGCCCTTACATGGTATAAAATGAGCCATCTTGGATAAATAGTCCACCACGACCAGGATAGCTGAAAATCCTTGACTGGGTGGCAGGTCAACAATTAAATCCAAAGACACTGTATGCCACGGTGTTGGAGGAGTAGGAAGGGGTTGCAATGTACCCGCAGGTTTCCTGTGTTCGGTCTTATTTCTCAAACAGATTTCACATCCTGATATGTATTGGAGCACGTCCTTTTGTAGACTAGGCCACCAGAAATGGCGTTTGAGTAGTTCCTTGGTTTTCAATGCCCCAGGATGACCCACAAAGGGGGAGTCATGGCACCATTTAATAGCTTGTTGTTGGAGCGGTTTAGTAGGTAAGTACAGTGCAGACTTGTAAAATGGTAATCCCTCTTTTATGATCTGTTCTTGACCTCCACTTGCCCATCGTACCAGATCCTGTGCAGACATTGCCTTCCGAATCTTTTCAAATATGATGTCCACCACCACACTTCCCACTACACGGATTGGATCCACAATCGGTTTGGGTTCATCCAAGTCTTTTGGCAGAAGCGAATTTGACTCTGGATACCGAGATAGTATATCTGCCTTCCGGTTTTCCACTCCAGGTCGATACGTGACGATAAAGTCATATTCTGAGAACTGCATAGCCCATCTAAGTTGTCTCGGACTAAGGGCTCTAGCGGATTTCAAGAATTGCAAATTTCGATGATCTGTATAGATGGTGATTGGGTGGCGAGCTCCCATGAGGTAATGACGCCACTCGTCAAATGCTACCTTTATGGCTAACAACTCTTTATCAGCTATCACATAATTTTGTTCTGCTGGTAGTAATGTTCTTGAATAATAAGCAACTGGATGTAACTGTCCATTATTGTCTCGCTGCGACAGGATAGCACCCACTGCATAACTGGATGCGTCAGTTTCTATGAGGTAAGGCTTAGCAGGGTCGGGATGTTGCAAGACAGGTGCTGTCACAAATGCTTCTTTTAAGGTTTGGAAACTTGCTTCAGCTTTTTCGTTCCATTGGAAAGGTACACCTTTTCGCAACAACTGAGTGATGGGTCGTACCTTTTTAGCGAACCCCTCGATAAACCGGCGATAGAAATTGGCAAATCCCAATACTGTTTGTACTTCTTTCACGGAACTTGGGGAGGGCCAGTTTACAATGGCCTGCACCTTTTTTTGATCCATAGTAACTCCTTGAGGTGATAAGATGAATCCTAAAAACTCAACTGTGGTTTGGTGGAATTGGCATTTCTCAAGTTTTGCATACAGCTTATGTTCACGCAACCTCTGTAAGACAGCCTTCACATGACCCTGATGTTCCTCTGCGTTGTGAGAATAAATTAGGATGTCATCGATGTATACGATGGCAAAAACATCTAAATACCCCCGTAACACCTCATCTAAGAAGTGCTGAAAAGCTGCAGGGGCATTACAGAGCCCAAAGGGCATGACCTGATATTCGTACAGGCCGAACTTGGTCCTGAACGCCGTCTTCCATTCATCGCCCTCTCTGACGCGCACTAAATGATACGCGCCCCGCAAATCCAACTTCGTGTATATGGTGGAACCCCGTACCTGGTCTAACAACACGGGAATCAAAGGCAGCGGGTAACGGTTCTTGATGGTAATGCGATTGACCGCCCTGTAATCAATACAAGTCCTTAGGTCTCCGGTTTTTTTTGGTATGAAGAACAAAGGAGAGGATACTGGGGATGTTGAATGCCGTATGAAACCATTTGCCAGGTTGGTCTCGATGTACTCCTTCAGGTGCTCGTTCTCGGCTTCAGTGAGCGCATATATCCTACTACAAGGTAATACCGCACCCGCTTCCAAGTCTATGCGACAATCAAAAGGCCTGTGTTGTGGTAGGGTCTCAGCGGCCACCTTACTGAAGACGTCCCGATACTCCTCATATTCCTCCGGTAGGACTACATCAATACTGCCTCCTACAAAATGGGGACAACGTTCCTCCACACTACAACTAGTCTGGCAATACTTCGAGGTGAACTGTAAGGTTCCTGTGACCCAATCCACGACTGGGTTATGTAGTCGTAACCATGCTAAGCCCAAAATGAACCCAAATTGAGGTGCTGTGATGACATCGAAATCGATTGTCTCTCGATGTCTTTTTCCACACTCGAGCTCCATGGATTGCGTGTGTTAAGTAATGGGGCCCGAAACCAACGGCGATCCATCCACTGACTTTACTGGTTCTGGTTGTTTCTTAGTTCTTAATGGAAGTCCTAATCTTCTCGCTACTTGGTCATCCACGAAGTTACCCGTGGCCCCGGAGTCGACCATCAGTGACACTGGTATACGTTTTCCCTGCACATTTAGATGACCAGCCAGCATTATGTGAACAGACGGAGTATGGTGTACATTTGCTAACATCTTTGGGGTGTCTTCAGGTTTGCTCGCCCTCACCCCCTTCATGGACGAGCTGCCGCGTTTCCCGACGAGATTCCTTTACCGGGTGGTTTAGTTGTACATTCTCGAACAAAGTGGCCTGATTTACCACAATAGAGACATAATTTGTCTCTTCTTCTTCTTTCTTTCTCCTCCTTAGTCAAAGGGCCTCGTACAGTTCCAATCTGCATTGGTTCTTCAGTTCCTTTTTCCGACGCCTTGCTGGTCTTTTGTTGGTCTAGCCGGACCATAGGTTTGTTGTCCCATTTACGACGGTCCTGGCGACGTTCGCTTTGTCTCTGGTCTAACCGTAGTGCCAAATCTATCATAGTAGAACAGTCTTCAGGCTGGGGGTCGACTTGGGCCACTAAATCCTTCAACTCCTCTCTTAGTCCCTGATAAAACAGGGCCATCCTTTTCTCCTGAGGCCAATCAGTCTCTACAGCCAACCGATTGAAAGCTGTCACATACGTCACCAAATCCTTGCTTCCTTGTCGTAGCTGCAGCAACTCCCGATCCTTAAGTAAGGTCGCTGACCTACGGTTGAATATCTTACCAAATTCTTCTAAGAATGTGTCCCAACGGTACAACAAGGCATCGTCCTTGCGCACCAAAGGTGTCGCCCATGAGGCTGCATCTCCCGTCAGGTAGGAAATCACAAATGCGGTACGAGATTGAGCTGTTCTGAATACTACGGGTTTGGTCAAAAAATGTAATTGGCATTGCATGATGAACTGGTCAAAGTGCTGTGGGTCCCCATGATACCGCTCAGGAGCAGGAAGAGGCAAGGTTGGCTCTGTGGCTACCTGTACTTGTACCGGAGTTGGTGGGGGTTGTCTAGGCAAAGGCACTGCTTGGGCCTGGGTCTGGATAGTCAAGGTATGGACTTGGCCTGCTAGATTCTGGTACTCTTGCCTGGTTGCCGCCAATTCGGCTTTCAAATCCTGGAGAAGGGCTACTACGTCGGCCATGATTGTGCTGCCTAGGCGCCAAAAGATACGTGGGCTCGCAATTCTGTCAGATCCTCACTCCTCTTGACAGGCGCAGAAGCAGCACAAACGCCTCCCTTCCCATTGGGTTTTGGCACCTGGGAAATAGACACCGCAGGCCTCCGCAACCCTCTGGGGAAAGAGGGTTAGGGTCCGTGGAGTGGATGGGTAGAGGGAGTTCAGGATGACCGGAAAGAGGTTTAGGAATTAACAATGGATGGGTTGGGGGAAATTAGGGTAACGTACTCCTCGACTCCTGTACCGATCTTGCAGGTATATAGTTGAGATACACCGCCCTCTCATACATGCACATCTAGTACCACATACTTAACTCAGAGATTATTTCTTGGAAGGCTTTTGTATTGGAGCCTCTAACCAATAATCACCTTATGCTCTGGTGTCACTTTTGTAAGGCTTGCCCAAGATATCATAGCAATGTGCTGTCACAAGTCCCCCACCTTTACCCCATGTGTAGGCAACAAACAATAACATGCAAACAAGTGCGAAACACTTAGCTCTGGCTTCTGCGTGAGTTCGAGGTCCTTGGGCCTTTCTGTGTTGATGGACTGTGATACTTCTCACCAGATCCGATTCGAACTCATGCTGTGAACAGTAAAACAAAGTCAATGCACGTGCGTGCGAAAGGTCGTTCCTTAAGAACGTTCCCTACAGGATTGCAAGTTTGTTAATTAGTGCGGTTACTTCACCGCCTAGCCCACTCCAACTTGGGGTTAGTAATCATGCTCTGCATGCAACCAGTAATCAGGTTTCCTGTGCTTCGATTCAGCCTAGGAACATAGATCCAGCCGCGCGTAGCGCGACTCACTCAGCGCGTCTCACGCCGAGAGAAGTTAAACGTGTACTTAGCTTTCTTTTGTACGCGGGGCCGGGGATGTAGCAGGCGGGCGGTGCCCCGCGTAGGCGTGCCTCCTGGAGCTCGGGAAGAACACGTCCTCTCTCGCCGGTGACCTGAATTGCGAGCGGAGCTCCTTGGGCGCGGCTCGCGCATGCGCAGTTGTGCGCGTGGGATCCGATTGCTCCCAGCAGGTCTGTGAAGCACACGGCCTGCTGGGAGATGTAGTTTCCGGGCGGTTCTCCATCCCAGGGCCTTCTTTCTGAAAAAAGGATGGAGAACTCGCCTGGAGAAGCTGCTGGCACAACCCCAAGCCTCCTGAACTCCTCCCAGGCCCCCCACAACTCTATCAATGGCTCCAGCCCTGACACATACATTTTATTCACTAGGGGATACAACGTGTAATGGATTATTAAACGGAGACATTGGAGCATTCTGCACATTTAAGGGAGACCTTTTGTAGCCATATAGATTATATCTTATTAGGACTGACATGTGGTCAGTCTCCTCTGTCCCAATTAGAAAGTGTTTAACCTTGAGTTTAGCCAATATCAATTCCAGTATGTGGACCACATCTTCTATTATGAGTACAAACATAAGACCCAGTAATAATTGGAAAATGATTTGGGAGTTTAATATGGACTTAAAAAAACATTGCTCCTAATATCTGGTATATTACTACCTTTTTTAACTAATGTTGGTTTGTTAGGGGGCCATAGTATCCCTGATGTGCCAAAGGTTTTTGAAGCAATGTTGACAAGATCTGCTTTTGTCTCTAAACCAGTCTAATCCACTTAACTCTATAATGAAATGGTCTAGTTCAAATCATTCTTAGTTTGATGGAGAGTGTTGCAAAGCCAAAGACTTGTATATTTATTTGCCTAAAAGCTTTGGGAATATAGTTTCTAAGTTAAGAGCAACATATAAAGATCCGCTCAATCGGAAAAACATGGCGGCAAACAAGAAAAGGTGGAACAGTTTGTTGAAAGCATTTTTTAATAACAATCAGAAGATCTTGTGGTAGACGAGAGATTCTACAACCAGCCTAGACATGGCAATTACCAAAAACATGTGTCTTTATGATTTTATGAATATCTACAAAGGTGATATGCCAGTAATTCCCCAATGCCAATTGGAAGTCAAAGGCTTACTATTGAAGTGAAACACCACTTCTTTTTATTGCAAGAGAGATTCTGAAGTGGCCTTGCTATCGCAGAAATCAAACGGTCAGGGATGGTCAAATTACATATAACCCGTTCTAAAATTTGCAAAGAATCTGGGTTCATTTTCTTACATTCTTTTTTAATCTCATTAATATAACTAGGTTTGTTGCCCCCACATAGAAACTTTCAGAAATCGTTTAGATACATAGTTACTGCAGGCCCATATCTCTCATCAGCCTGCTTGACAAAATATTTGGAGAAATAGTATTGAAATGTCTTGGAAACTGGTTGATAGGGAAATGTTTAATTTCCAAAGTCTCGTCTGGGGGTTCATGAACGCTGTGGGTACAATCTCATTTTGCCTACATATGGTTTTAGACATTTCTTTGTCCTGGAACTCCCTGAAGCGCCCCTCCCCACCCTTATTTATATTCCATTTATCAATCTTACAAGGGCTTTGAAATCAGCAAGGATTCCCAATGCCTTATTAAATTTGATATTTTTGTTGTATAGTGATAATGAGGCAAAGTTATGGTTTGGGCAGGGGGTGAGGTTTCTGATTGGTTTCCCGTAAATATATGGATACAACAGGGTTGCATTTTGTCCCCTTTAATGTTTCTTTTTTGGATGACACATTTATTTCTAGAACTCCTATGGGTTTTAAGGAATCAACTAAGGATGGGTGAGGATGTGTGTAAGGAAAGAGGCTTAGTCATTAATACATACAAGACAGTTGCTATGGCCTGCCACCCCATCAAACAAATCTAATTATGGGTAACCCTGAGTGCAATTTGGAACAACCATGTCACTCAACCGTTATAAATACCTGGAAGTGAGCTATTTTAGCAAAGGCTAATGGGCCACTCAACAGAATAGGAGTCTTCTGACATATAAACAACTCATTGGGGGCATGGTCTCATTAGCGCTCCATTTTGGAGACTATACTACATGTGCAGCCATCATAGCATACATAGTGTAAGTGTTTGCAGCTTTGTTATATGGGTTTGAATTATGGGACTTTAGTGTCCCGCCTCACCTAAGTGTAGAAGAAAATGAGTTTCTGAAAAGCTTACTGGCATTCCTTTCAGACCACTCACACTGTACCTCTCTATCTCAAAGTGGGTTTGAAACATGTAAATTATGAGATTGGTCATAATTATAGAGCTGTAGCTTAGTGGCTTTAAAAACAGAACTTTCACTTCTTAGAGAAGTTATGTGGGATATTATAGAGGCCCCAGATGGGTCTACTATGGAAATGTCATGGTGTATTTGGAAGGTCCCTGGCATCTTGAATGTTTCACATCTCTATTCAAAAGAATGCATAATTACTGACCAGTAGAGCAGTGCAGGGAAAGAAGCTGCTTTTGATGCTTATTGCTGATTTTGTTAGGGAGTCTGACTCCTGCTCACTGGTTGCAGATAACCTAATTGTCACATATTCACAGAATTTTTTTTAGATCTGATTTCACCTTTTAAAAATAAACAATAGCTTAAAATTTGTTTTACCATGCTTGATGTGGCAAAAAATGATAGTGAAGGGTTTAGTGATTCATCACCTAGATGTGATTTTTCTCTGGAGGTCGTAGAATGTCGAGTTCACTTCTTATTTGTTTTCCCACTTTAAAGGTATACAAGGAGAAAGTGACTGGTCCTCTGTGCTAAATGCAGTAGGTGTACGAACTTTGATGGAGGTTTTTGTATTTTGTAGGTGGAGTAGTTTTATCTCAGTGATTGTTATGGTCTCTATTTGTGGCATTGAATAAAAGGGTGGGGTTCTTAAAGGTGTCGTAATCATTTTTATTTAGTACATTACAATGTATTTCTCTTTAACTATAGTTTGTATATTGCATTCATAATGATTAGATATTCTTTGTAAATCGTCGATATTACGATATGCACATTGTTTTAACTTGGGGTATTTATCATTTTTTTATTGTGATATTTTAAGATGTCTTTTGGGACTTTATTTATTCCCAGTGATGTTTTTAAAATTATTTAATATATGCAAAGTTTAAGAGACTTATACAGCACAAAATAAACTTGAATGAGGATGTCTAAGGAATTAAATCACTTTACTCTATTAAGCATATTTAATTCTGCTGCGCAGTGTCTCTTCGCGTTATGGTGCAAGTAACTCAATCTTCAACTGTTGTAATGAAGTTTTAAATGAGAAATAGTTTATATGTAGACTTGATAGCCAGGAAAGACTTATTACTATTAATTCTGCATTTTGATGCTTTGTTTAGACACTTTTGAAAAAGTTTTTGTTTTTGCAGGCTTGGTTTATATGTGAGGAGCCAACCTGTCAGAACAGAACCCGTCGACTTCCTCTAAACTTCTCAAGAAATGGCCCCATTTGTCAGGCTTGCATGAAGGCAACTCTGAGGCCAGAGGTTTGTGTAATTTCACCAACAAAATGTTATTGAATATGTTTTAGTTTATGTTGCTAAAAAAAAGTCTGTTTAAAGATAGTTGATGGATTTTGAAAACATTTGAATGTTCACAAAGTGCTGTAAAATCCTTTATTTTATATACAATAGAATATGGTCTTTAAAAAAAAAATTAAAAGCAAACGCCACCTTTACTCAATAGGTCCTTGTGATACTGTATGAGACCAGTTCAACCAATCTTTGATGGTGTAAAACACTGTCTACCCATTACCTTTTACTATAAGCGTAACATTAAAGGCCTTAGTGTAGTTGTCCAGTGAATGTGTCTTTTTGCCAATTCTGTTTCTGTAAGACAGTAGTGCCTTCACTGCATTTGTTTTCTCTGGCTCCCTATTATAGGATTGCCATGTAGCTGTGATGGATGATCTGTCATTCCTTGATCGACCAAAACTGATTCTGTAGTAGCTCATGCCCCAGACCTCCGGTTTTTCCTATGTGACAGGAAAAAACAACATTCAGTCCAGGGCTGCTTCATCCAAAGCCTTTAAGGTTCTCATCCCTACACCGATGCTGTATTTGGTGTCCAGGGATCGATTATGATGCTGATCCTACTTGTTTACACCAGGCGATGCATGCTCCCCAACCCATCTTGGTCACTCAGGTTTCCACCACTTTCCAGGTGGGATAGGGGAGCTCTTCTCATTCCACCCAGCTGTGGCGGGAGATGAAACCCCTGCAGCTAGCTTACCAGAGCAAATATGTATATACAAGAGATTTAGATCCATTCTCAAGCATTGGATCTTTCATAGATTCACATGCTATTCCCCGTTGCCAGGCTGGGAATCCTCAGCAACATTATAAGGCAGTTTACATTTGAATTTGAAATTGCAATCACTTTAGTGTTCTATTAAAATCGTTTTGGTTCGTATTACCCCATAGCTAATAGACTGAGTCCTTTAGCTCCTCTCCTGGAGACATTCTTCAGATATTATACTGCCTGTTCAAGTGTTGAGAATCCTCTCAAAGTGCTCTTCTTTATTCAGCAACCTCACACTTTTTTCTTCTATTTTCATCTTTCTACTTATCTATTTTAAAAGTTTTTATCGAGTGCTTTCATATTTTGGGAGTGTTTTGCATACCTGATGCTTTCCTGCACCATTCCTTTGCCACCTTGGGATTGAGGTCTGTCGCAGGTTCCTCTTCAAACCACTTTGCTTGTCCCAAGGTAAATGTCTCTTCAAGGCATACCCACCTGCCACTTGAAGAATATGTTCATGCAAGACCAGTATGTAGATTGTTTCTACTGCCTGTATCCGGACCACAACATCAACTTGTGTACTATCTGCCATTGCTTTTCCAGCAAGAGACTGTGGTACCGGCACAGAAGGTTGTTGACTTGGTTTGATAAGAGTGCTGCGTCCTCACACTGCTTCCGTTCAGCGTCATGGTTCGCTCCACCATGGCAGACCCCAGGAGTGTACTTCCTCTTTCAAGTTTTCGAAATCCTACAAGGGACCTTCCCCTGGTAAGAGGGTGAGAGAGAAACTTACCACCCATGCTCAGTCTTCCCCAGAATAAGGCAGTTGAGCCAAGCCTCCACAAAAGAAGCCAGAGTCAAAGAAGACCGCTGTGGTGGTTTCTTCTACGGCTGCTCCAACGACATTGGTGCATTTATTGTACATTTGTCCACGAAGATGACAATTACTACGTTGGCAGCGGAGAAGCATAGCAGGGTTAATTCCATTCCGTCCACATGCTCGACTACCACTCTGTTGGTGTCATTATCTGCAACTTAGACAGCTTCGTCCACGGTACCATCGACAACCAAGACATCCACCTAGTCGTCGATGAAAAAGCCTCCGACAACAGTTACCACTTTGTCGACCACACACACACACTTCTGCTGGTTCTTTTTGCCAAAAACTGCTTCCGTTTACGCTCTCTTGACGTTCCTCCTGCTGTTCTCGTGCCCCTCCCCAGGTACCTCATGAGGAAATCCTTGAGCATGACCGAAAGATGTATTTACAGAAAACTAGGAGGAGGAGGTACTGTCGCTGCTGCCACCTGTACAGCCACTTCCACCAATCATCCACGTACCCTCATACTCCTGCTGCTCCTCATCCTACACTTGCCTCCAGTCAATTGGTGGCACGCTTACACAGGTATTTGTATTTTATTTATTTGTAAAGCGCGCCGGGCCCACAGGCATGAGGGCACATAATCTTGTACAACAGATGTTACAGTAACGTATAATAAAGAAAGAACAAGACACAATTAAATACATAGACGTTATAGAGATAAGCCAGATGGACCATATGACATCATACATTAAGAAACAGATCATACACAGAGACAATAATACAACAAGATCTCTAATTCAAAATTAGGGATAACCATACTAGTCATACAGGCTGAATCGGAGGGTTTGTGCAAAGAGCCAAGATTTTGTTTTATTCTTGAAAGAATGGAAGGAAGGGTCAGTTCTAATGACATTTGGGAGGGCGTTCTTAAGCTTGGTGGCCAGGACAGGGAAACTCGCACCCGCCAGCTTTTTGTCGTTTAAATCGAAGCAAGGGAAGGCTGTGTGCTTGGGCCGCTTTCAGGGGGTGGCAGAAGTATGGAGGGTAAGGCGGTTAGATAGGTAAGGAGGGGCCTTGTTAGCTAAGCACTTGTGCGTCAGGGCAAGAGTTTTTTTGTCTACACTACAGAATCTTCTGTCGGAATTAGTGGACTGGGTTCTGTTGGTCCTGCCACCTCTGCATGAGACACCTGCAATCTTGCTCATCCTTGATGCCACATTCACTTCTTCATTGGCTCTTCAGCCTCCTGTTCAGCCCTGCGAATCGGAGACCTGAAGAGGACACCTCTCACGGTGGTGCTTCTACTCCAACTGGTGAGTTTGATAATACAGTTCCTGCGGATGGTGAACCCGATGATCCACCCATCAGAGATTCTCCCCTTGTCAGGATTGCTACTTTCCACTCTCTCATGTCCAAGGTTGCATAGGATGTTTGATCTTATCCCAGAGGAGCAGAGAAAGGAAGGCATCCTGTACCAGCGCAGATAACGGGCATGGAAGACTGTTGTCTCCATCCCTGTACTGGGTGACATCTGGGAGGATGGCTTCCTAACCACGAAGAACTCCTTTTACTAGTCCTAGGAAAAAGCACCAGTTCTAGAAGTACAGGGTCGCTGCGAGCGCTCAGCCAAGTCCAGATTCTGTGATTCCTGAGGCCGCCAGCAAATGCTCACCCAACCCTTCTTCACCATATGCTTTTCCACCGGATAAGGAAGGGAGGCACTGGATGCTTTTGGCGAACGCATCATTTCCACTGCAGCCACTACTGTTAAAGCTGCTAATTCCTTGGCCATTCTGCCCAGCTGTGATGGGGTTGTGGCTCAAAATGGGCCCTTTCCTGGATTTCTTGCCGTAAAACAAAAATCAGAGGCGTTAAAGCTTCTTCAGGGAGGTGAGGCCGCCTTCGACAATGCCATTTACACCGACAGAGTTTAAGGTTACCAACTTCCGGCCAGAAGTGCAAGCCAAAATAGTGCATATGCTGCTTGATGGAGATTACTTACTTCTTTAGGGGGAAGGTTGACAGCCTGCTCCATGCCATCATTACTTGCACTGCTAGGTGTCTGGATACCTTTCAACAGCTCAGACAAAAGTTTAGTTCATTAAAATTCATTTTTAGGATCTAACAGGAGCTATAGGCCATCCTATCAGTTACAGTGTTATCGATCTTCCAGCTAGCCATCCGGTGACGCCTGCTAGGGAATGTTCCCGTCCTAACTGGAGAAACTAGCGTCACCACATCTCCTCCCAACCAAAGGGTCAAATCAGTAAGTAGGCTTCACCAGTCTGCACCCCCACCACTTCGATTCCTGTGTAGGAGGACGTCTTCCCAGGTCCTCGTGGAGTGGTCGAACATCACGATGGAAAAGTTGGTTTTGTCCTTACTCCAACACAGATACACCCTGGAATTCCAAAGCAACCAGCCAACGTTCCTCCAACCGCTAAGGTAGAAAACCATCTTTCAACGCTTCATCTGGACGTCTGTGGCCTTAAAACTGTTTGGCTGAAGAGTCTACTCCAGATATTTCCTGGTAAGGAAATCATCAGGCAGTTGGTGGACAATTCTGTATCTTTGCTTGTTACACAAGTTCATCCGTTCAGACTTTCAGGGTGGTTACTCTTCAGCACATCCTAACTCAGCTTCAACAGGGAGAGTTCCTCTCCTTGCTGGACCTGGAGAATGCATACATCTATGATACTGGAAGTTCCTATGTTTCTAAGTAATGGGCATGCACTATCAATTCAGGGTCTTACCCTTTGGCCTCAAGTCCGCTCCAAGGGTTTTCACCAAATGCATCAACCTCCGTGGCAGCCCACCTTCGTCTGTAGCCCATTCACGTGTACTGTTACCTCGACGATTTGTTGGTCAGGGCGCCTTCCCTCCATCAGGCCATTTGTCATGTTAGAGGGACAATGCGTGGTTTGCCATCACTAGGACTCTATTAATTGCACCAAGTCCTGCTTCACTTCTTCCCAGCTGAAGTTGTTCCTGGGTGCACAGCTGGACAGTCTCTTGCTTGGCTACACCAACACCAGGGAGTGTTGCAGCCATCCTGTCAAATACCAACTTGCTCTGACAGAAGCAAAGGCGTTGGCCAGCTCTCTGAAATCTCTTCTTGGGATCATGTCCTCCTGCATCCCCTTGATACCCAAAACCTGATGAAAACAAATCTCTGAAATAAGCCCCCCTTTTGTCTTGACCTGCTCAGATGGTCCGTCATCGCTAACCTAATCCGGGGATCTCTATTCCACCCTCAAACACATCAGGTCCTAGTCACCACCAATGCTTCGTTGGAAAGTTGGGGTGAGTTGAAAAGTGTATTATTTTATATAAGTTTGGCTAGGTTCACCTAGTTGTGACACACCTATCTAATCCCCCCCCTTCTATTTATACAATCCCACCCCAAAATTGAGGGAATACCGCATGGAGCTAAGGGTGCAGGGTTTTGGTGACCCAGGGGGTCTGTTCTTCATTTGCCCTGCCACAGCTGATCCTTTTTGCCCCGCCCACCTGTCGAAAAACAATAAACCGCTCCGGGTTCTCCACGAGGGCTTCACCCTCGTGGAGCTAAGGGCATGGGGTGTATGCAAGCCCGTGAGGGGGGGGCTTTGAACTTCCCCTACTTTCACTGGTTGCAGACAAGGAAGTGTGCCCAGCCGCCTATTGCCTTGTACAATGTGGGATTTGTAAGGACCAGTAAGGCAGGTAAAAGAAGCAAGGTTGGACGCTTCATTTTGTTGAAAATCTTTGTTTCCTTATCTCGAACGATTTTCCTCAATTGCACCTTGATTCTCCGAAGTTGTGAGGCGGGGAAAAAAACACCTGAAATCTAGTTGCAAATCTTACTGCCATTGATGGGGAGGTTGATTAAGGCCTCTCGGTAGCTGAGTGTACTTTTGCTGAACTTTCCCTGAATTTACCAACACTATGATCATGTCAGCTCTTCCAATCCAGCTATACGCCGAGGATCCAGCGGAGGGCCTGGCATCTCTCCCTGTATTTGTCCCTGGTCTGGGACCTGGCCCTGTTTTGCAGGCCAAACAGAAAATTCACATTCTTAGGAGGTCTAGGCAACGCCCCAATCCAGCTACCTCAGCACTTGGAGCAGCTGCCGATTCACTGCATTCAGCTAGTTCTTTTGATATATTGTGGTATAACAATTCCTGGGTGTACCCAGCCCCATTGCCGATCCCATACCCATAAAGGGGGCTATGGCAGTCTCTGCTGACACTATTATTGCCATAGAACCAACCCCCTCACCCCCGCTTCCCCCACTTCTTCTAACTGTGGCTGCCTTGGGCCAAGAGTCCCTGGTTGGTGCTGTTCGTTGACCACCCCCTGCAGACCAAACTATTTCATCAATTACATCAGGAGGTCTCTGATTTCCCCTAGCTTGCCAGCTCTCACCCCCATCTCTGTATTAAATCCCCCTGACCCCACACTGAGTGACTCCGTACTGAGAAAACACAGAGACCGGAAGATTGTTTTTTGTCTTTGTGCAATTGCCCCAGTCCTGGTGGAAAGTATATCAACCTTAGCAACTGCTGCTGGGGAAATAACCTCTGCTGTTCGGGCACAGAATGGGGAGGAGGGCCATGAGCCAAAGAAGTGTCACCGCTCTTGTACTGCAGTCCTGTTCGAACTCTCCCAGATTAAAACCATGTTAATTTCCCTGATTGAAGCTGTTGGTAAGAGTAAAATAGTGAGGAAATCCCCAACTAACCAGGCGGGAGAGCTATGGACCCGAAGCAATGCAAATGCGCAGAGTGTTTATGCACCCTCTACGCAAGAACCCTGTATCAATCACTCCCAGTCAACCCAGGGTGGTAATGGGACCCATAATGGCAATGTAGTTAGGCCTGCGAATGCCAATAGACACAGTATATATGGGTAATTGCGCAATTTGGAATCTACTGGCCCCGATCCCAAGGGGGACCCTGGGCCCTGCTACCTGGCCTCCTCTAAAACAGGCTTGTAGTATGCAGGAAGATAGCCCCCCCCCCTTTTGAAAACATCAGTCAAGACGTTTGGTGGTGGCCGGGCACAAGTCTCGGGAGGATAGCTCAAGGCTAATGTGCTCACCTTACAAGCAAGACGACACGGGGGTTCGATCCCTGGGCCACGCTTAGAAACCTTTGGATATTAAGCGCGTTATAAATAACCTATCATTTCAAGTATCACCACACCCCTCAGCTAATTCAACCAGGCTCGCCCACCACGATCTATCTTCCTGCACAGAGTCCCTAAATTGACATCCGAACAGCATGAACCAAAGCCAGCACTCCTTAAGTGCCTACACTGACTGAAACATGTTAGGAGTTTTCATTTTTATCAATTTAGACCAAATTGACGATTGCTCCAGGATCTCCAAAACGAGGGAGATGGCCTCTGATTTTGACATTATGCAACTAAAGCTTTGAAATCCTAGACTGGTTAGGGACATTTAGAGTTACAATAGAGCATTCAATCCCCTGGCAAATATTGCCATTAAGTTGGACCTGTACCCCTTGTGGGCAACATCAGAAGACCATGTCCTGTCGGGAGCTAATGCTGTCCCTCTGGGGGAAATACCTGTAGTGTCTTTCCCTAGCCTATGGGCATCATAACTAAGTCTGAGAAGTCCTACATTTTCCCGAGCCAATATTAGATCCAATGTCCATGCTTTTTTGGGGTAACCCACCCTCCTTTACTGATTGTGCGGGGCTCATTCTGAAATGTATACATTTTGTTGTTGTAAAAACATTCATGGCTTTTACGCCGAAACAGTTATGTGATGATGATGATGATGAATTGAGGGGAAGCAAAGAGACAGTGCAGTGAGGTATTCAAAACGCACTTGGATCAATTTAGACCACTGGGTCGCCAACATTATCATGGAGCCCCCTATAATATATATACATACATTATACACATACATACTTCAAAACAAAATTAAATGTTACCCGTCTTTATGAATCTACATATTCCAAGGTATCTACTTCAATCACAATATACATATAAATAGTCTATATTCTTATAAAGGCTAGCATACTAACATTCTTCTTTTCATGGGTTTCTCTATGAACATCTGTTCTTTTCAATGGAACACTTCATACAAGAGAAATTTACATTACTTGCATTCAAATACTTTTAGGCACCAACTCCCCTGCATTTATGGAATGTAGTGAATGTTTGTTATGTTGAGGCCGCTTGATATATAGGCAAGGACCGGCTAGCATAGGGCTATGTGGTAAGCCATTTAAATGCAAATGGCAACCTGTTTGCATTAGTTCATGTAAGTTTGCAGTGTGTCTGTGTCTGTCTGTGTCTGTCTTTCTATAGACCTGAACTGGATAGTCCAGCTCCTTTGAGCAGCAATAGCCCTCAAGATGCATGGGGATGCAGATCTTACTCATACATCAAATAATCGAGCCGCCTCAAGAAGATGACAAACAAAAGACTGTTTGATTATCAATTATCTAAAAAACAAGGAGCATAACGAACATCAATGCAAACGCTCGATCTACAAACTCAATGCATTTCAGAAAAAACTACTTTTATAAGCAAAATGTGTCATCCATGATGTTGACCAACTACAAAAACCTACAAGCATGGGTGATTGGCTCTGAGTGAACATCTAAGTATATGATCCATACAAGTCTAAAAAAGTGTAACTATGTGATTGGTTACCTAACATCAGGTGGGCAACTAAGCCCTCCTCTAAAAATGACCACTATGAACGTCACTAAATACACAACGTCCCATTGGTTTACACACTATAGGACCCCTGAATACGCAGGCTCTCTACAATTGGTTGGCACTCTATCCATCTTCAGTACTTTTCCATGTACTTTAGCAGCCTGCAGGCTGGCCGTCCAGATGCTGGTGAGGTTGCCTTAACTTTAGCTTCCCACCAATTAGCATATCAATCCATCATCGCCTCAGTGGTCTATTGTCAATTAGGCCTTTGAACTTTGTCCTTGAGTGTGTTCTTAGCTCTGAGAAAATTAGGGAGTGAGAAGCACAGTCTGCTTTCATGCATAGGTGTGACCATCTCGTTCATCCAACTCAGTGCTTCCATGTGACTAGGTCTATTCCAATAGACCGCTGACGTCTGCCTTGTTACGTTCATTCCTTCTGAACAGGTGGTTTGTTCTTTCACATGATTCTGTGTCCAAAGTCAGTTTACTGCAGTTTGATAAGACCTTGGCTCCTTGTGGCTCATCCAACTTCACCTTTCTGAGCTCCGCTTCTGTAATTCAATATCTGCTTTTTTAACTGCGACATACTGAACGCAGGCCTTTTGCTAATGTCCAACCTGCTTTAATACGTTTAGTGGAAACATCCATAATTCTCTCATTCCTATGTATGTATACATTGGTGCTTGCCGCAATCTATTTACTATAAGCTTAGAGCTAGCTTCACGATTACTTTGCTGCTTGAGTTTCTTCTGCATCTGTACACATGTAAAAGGATTTAATATCTTCATCTGTTTCTGTGGCATAAGTGTCATCTTGAGCCCAAGATGTCACTTATCCTTATTGCTTTCTTGATGCCTTATAAAATATCTGCATTCTCTGGTCACTGCATCCTTTTATGTACTTCATATGCAGCTCCATATAACGCATACTTGGTAATGGCTAGTAATACTACCTTTCATCGTTGCCGGTTATTGGTTCTGCTTCTTCAGGGGGATTTCATTCAAATGATCATCATATTTCTTTGTATGCCGATAAGGTTTTCTCAACAGGTACCTTGGCTCCCATATTCTTAGGTGCTGGCCCTTTCACTGGCATTGGACTGAGTCCATATTCTGCTCTTTGTCGATTCAGCTGTTCTGTATATGTCACATACTCTGGTTTCCAACATACATGTAAAAGGGGCAGGTCTGTTGAGGTGGGGGTACTTGGTTCCTTCTCTACACTCCCCCACGCCTCCCTTCTAGGCGATTCATCGACCACTCCCACATCATCCTTCACACCCAGGCAGCTTGGCCTAAAGAACAACTTCTTTGGGACCTATATCTTTGACTCCCTTCAGACATCTTGCTCTTTTCACATGCTCATCCTTATTCCATGTCATAAGCTGGCAATGTCCACTTGGACTACAGTAGATCCATCTTCCCACATATTTGATTTTTCGGATACAGGAACTTTATTCCCTCAGGTTCATGGATACTGGCATTCACAAAGTCTCTGATCTCTTCATCTGTCAGGTCTTTGGGCTTCCATCCTGATTCAACATCGATCATGATCTTCAGCCCTATGGCTTTCTTTGCTGTCTTCTTGCATTGTGAGATTATTACATTGATAACACAAAATCCAAGCAATATCATCACTATCAGGGCTCCAAGGAACTTGAAAATGTCTGCCATCCATTGTGGGACCCAAGAGAAAAGTGATCCAAATCAGCTGTCATCAGCAATGTCTTCTACTTCCGCTATCATCTGGCCATGGAACTTCGTCAGCATGTCTGTGGCCTCTGTCAATGTTCCATTCTCGTCATCGTGAGTAGTAATAAATGCGCAACATGGTTCTCCGACTTTTGCACAAACACCTCCATCCATTGCTATAATCATATCCTGGACATATCTGTTCTGAACAGTCATCAATCGTATGGCTCTCATCTCTTCTCTGATTGCATTGAATCCTTTTACTGTAGTGTTTATTGTCTGCGGCAATTCCCATCTGGTGATTTGTAGCCACTTGATGTTTGCTCCAACCTGAACAGCTGGCATGAAGGTCAACATGAACACAGATGAGGTCTGGCTAAACAGCCTGTGCTCATATGGTATGGCATTGATAGCTTCTATTGATTTGGCTGACAAATAGTTCTCTCTCCATCAGCTCCACATATCTCTTCTTTCTCAGGTGAGCATCTGCTTTTGGAAAGTTGCCAATGTGTAAATCACCCTTTAGAATCACTAAAGCTGGAACATGTACATTCACCAGTGTGCACATTCCTCCCCAATCTGCAGGCAATTTGATATAAACTCTGGCTGCACATGCCCCATAATGATCCATGATCACTTCTGTACCGTGTACCATTCCTGGAACATGAAAGATTTGACCACAATTCTTATTTTCTCCAACTTTTCTTGTGCCGTTATTTCTGAAGCACAGCTTTGAACTTTCCAATGGGACTATCTGCAGAGGTCCTCCTCTGTTTTCAACTCAAGTCAGTAGTTTAGCAAGTCTTGGCCATAATGCCTATAGCCATTCTGCACAATATCAATGACTGGCTTATAGCATCCAATGATTACCCAGGCTCTGCAGACAACCACTCCTTCTTCCCATCCATCGGGTGATAACACAGATCACCAAATCTGCATTTGACCGCTCTTCTTCCATCTTCGAGCGTCCTCTGCATATTTTCCTGCAACCTCCAATTTCTTATTCACTTCCCATCTGATTCCAGCTCCTTTTACTCCAGGCTTCTCATATCTGATCACATGATTCTTAGTATGGGCTTTGTTTCTTGTCTTAGTATTCTGCACATAGTCCTCTTCATCTGTATCCGTCCATTCAGTAGCCCATTTGAGGAAGGCATCTTGGCCGATGAACTGGCCTCTGGTTTTGCAAAGTGCTATGAGTGAAAGACAATGAGCTGTCTGGCCGTTTATTTCGATAGCTATGAAGATTTTAGACTTTCCCATACTGTATGGCAGGAGTGCACACACAAAGCATTCCTCATTCGAGGCCCTTCTTCCTACTTCTTTCATATGCTGGTACCAAATGTTATTTCCCAAATGTGCCCTACTGTCCAGGTAATCATTTAGTTCGATTTGATCTCCTTGAGTGTTTCCTTTAGTTCTCATTCTCCTCATGTGACCTTCCAGAATCATATCATGAAGTGTACGAGCATAACTCCTACTTTCTGGATCAATCAGACACATCCATCAGTGGACGAGGTACACCTGTCAATGTTCCCTTAAAAGGAGAAAGTTCAGAACATCTCATTTGCTCAGCTGCCCATTTAGGCATAAAAATGTCTCGCATAAACTCCATATGTCTCTCTTCTAGGAGTTACCTTTGGGTCATTTATCATAGGACCAGGTGTTTTTGCATGCATTACTTGTACAGGCATATTGTCTGGCAACCTCTCATCTTTCCCATTTTGCCAAGCCAGTTTCTTGTGCAACAAACATAACTTCTACAACCTTTCTTTCATGTGAATGATTGCTAATGGTGCTTATCTCAGATTCAGAGAATTGGTCATCTTTCTTTGGAACAGGAATAACTACATAGTGCTTTGGGTGCTTAGTAGTTGTCATAATTGCTACTTCCTTTTGCTCAGGAACATTGACTGGAGTCTTAGCTCCATGTATATCAAGGTAGTAGGAGGTGCGGACTGTGAGAGCAGTATGATTATAAACAGAAAGCAACCATAAATAAGGCAAAGGTATGTTGATGTACAACACCTATTCCGTGGACAACGTGAATGTCTTTCTACATCCGGGATCACGAAGTTGCTACTAGTACTACAGATTTTATATTGCCTAAGGAAGGAAAAAAAGTAATCTTTAATACATTAGCATTACACACTCCTCCTGGATGTTGCTGTCCTGCCTCGGCACCTTCGTCCTCGATCCACTTGTATGCTTGCTGAATGATAGAAATGAACTTTCGATCTTTGTTTTTCTGGAACCAGTTTTTAACCATGCGAAATATAAATGTCTCCATTAAGACGAAAGCTGCTCTCAATATGTCTAGATCAGTTCAATGACATATACCAGTTCCTAGCCCACACCTTGAATCTGCTTTCAGCATGAAACAAAATGTCTGTCTTTGTCAGCAACCTTCTCGATCTGTCCCTCGAAGAAAAGTTTCACACCACCGTCCTGTGGGTTCTCTCAGAATATAGGCTTACTTGGATAATTATTCCCTCCGAAGATCCCAGTCAAATTCTCAGTGTTAGTTGGATCCCTTAGAAGTGTAAGCACCTCTCTGCGTCTGCCAACAAGATGTGGGTATTCTTCAATCAGCCGAAAGAATAGCACGTTGACAAGTCTTTGTGCAGCCTTAGGTGACAGGGGCATTTGTGCTATCCCCACTATACTCGGGTAACTGCAACACTTGCTTGCTGATTGCTGCAAATGGTCTCCTCACAATCGGGCCATTTTTAGGATCTTGCAACAAAGTACGTATGTTAGTAGTTCTCCCCACAGTTGCTGGATATGAGAACAGCATATAGAGAAAAACTTCAAATATAATCTTTGAAACCTTGTCATTGGATAACACCATGGGAAAATCCGAACAAGAACTCAGTATGGAACAAATCAGGATACTGCCCTCTCTTCCAGTTATCAAAACCACAATCACAGTCTGGCATATTCGTCTCCTTATCAAGGCTTAAACATGCCTCAGTCCAAAGTCAATAAGCTACTGAGGCTTTAAGCACATAGATCTTCCCGTAACCCTGCGACAGATTTTCACAGAGTGTTCAAATTTGCTTCCCTTAACCTTTTCAGAGACAGTTAAAAGGATTGTCCTGGACGAAGCCACAGTCCAACAATTCTTATCTTTCTTATTTGTCTGCTTCTGCGTCCTTCTTCCTCATCATAGATTTCGTCTGCACGTGCATTGGTTCTTTCCTGATGCTTGTACTTGCTTCTCGGTGAGGTGCGGAGGGCAGAGAAGTTTCTCCAGCAAATATTTTGACGTCTCCAATAAAAGTCCAAGCACGCCTGTCCTGCACTTTGACAGCAGACAGCGTGATGTCTTCCACTATAAATGGACAGCTGAAACGGGGTTTGTCCCACCTTTTTGATCTGCTCAAATATCTGGTTCACAAAATGCAGGCCATTATCTGATCTTATTACCTCAAATACTCCCCATCTAGGAAACACTTCCTGCACCAAAACTTTGCTGCACAGGTGGAATATGGATGCGTACAGGAACCTGCCTCAATCCGCCTTGAAAAGGGACATGCCACAACAATCATGTATTTATATCCATTGCATGCTTGAATCATACTTGAATCATATTGATGTAGTCGATATGCAAATGCTAAAAGGGGCCAATGGGTTTTGGAATAACCCCCCTAACTGTCAGTGTATGCCCAGCTGTAAATTCTTGACAAACTATACAATTCTTCATAAAACTGGGAGTTGTAAGGCAGTGTGCTGAACTGGCGTGCCATCTGCTCTGAGGTAGCCCCTCCTTTTCCAACTTTCTAACCCTGCATGCACTGTTGACATCACATAGGCAGAGTCGCTGTACACTGTTTGTTCCTAGTCTGCATGATTCTCAAGCGCGACAATCAGTGCCACTAATTCTGCAGCTTGTGCTGAATAGTCAGACGGTAGTTGTGCACTTACCAATGTCTGAAACTCCCATTGGCTGTGTATTTTACCACAGCGGCACTCGTATATCTCTGTCCATCATTTTGATCGATTCTTGAAGAACCATCAATAAAAACCAATCTCTCCACCTGGCAAGGCATTTTCTTTTACTCTTGGGATTTCATCATAGAACTCTTTGTAATTCGAACAATCATGCGCATGCTCTTCCTCTGCCAGTGGTTCGGCTACAAACATGGCAGGATTCACTACTCTACATCAAACTATTTTGATCACTGGATTCGATATAACTACCTCGTAGGCAGAAGCCTTTTGAGAAGTCAATGTGCCGTTAGGTTTCTCTAGAATAGCAAATAGTACATGCTCTCCAAATAATGTCATGGAACATCCCATCACTATGCTTGCAGCTTGCTCTATGGTTAACTCGGCGGCAGCCAGAGCCTGTTCGCACGGAAAGTGACCTCTCATTACTGGGTCTAAAATCCCACTGTATTATGCAAGGGGCTTGTACCCCAATGTGGTTCTCTGTGTGATGACTGCTGTCATAACAGTGCCATCTGTGTGCGGGAATAAAAAGAATTCCTCAGCATAATTAAGAATCCCTAAAACCAGAGCTTTGCAAATTGATTTTTTCAGCTCTTCAAATGCTTCCTCCATTTTCTCAGTCCATATGATTTTTTTCCTGTGTTACCTGTGTTTTCTTTAAAGCCTGTAGTAAAGGCCTTATATATGAACTGTAATCAAAGACCCATGCTCTGACGTAATTTCATAATCCCAAAAACCTCTGCATGTGTTTTTATCATGTGATTTAGCGGTTTTCAAAATAGCCTCAGCTCTCTCAGGAGTAACCTTCTTTCTCTCATGTGAAATCAATTGGCCAATATACAACACTTCTTGTTGACAATACTGTAACTTCTCTTTGTCAACCTTATATCCTTTGTCAGCAAGTATCATCAGCTGGACAGAATCACGTATGCACTCTTCCTCTGTAGTGCTGCAAACTAGAATGTCATCCACGTATTGCAGAACAACACTTTCCAAATCAATATTGCTCAAGTCCATCTGCAGGACTCTATTAACAATCGATGGAGACTCAAAATAATACTGGGGCAGCCGAGTGCTTTTCAGTCGTGTTTGTCTGAATGTAATTGACGTCAGATCCTGTGAGTCTTTGTGAAGTGGGATTGAGAAAAACAAATTTTTCAAATCAATCGCAGTGAAATATCGTGCTCCAACAGGTATATTACATAAAATTGTGGACGGATTAGGGACTAGAGGGAACTCGGCTTCTACAATTTGGTTAATCAGCCTTAAATCTTGAATTGGTCTCCAAGACCCCCCTTCATGGCGGACATTTTTTTGAATATACCTTCATCTGCCTCTAAAGACCTGGGATACTGTCGTGCTCGAGGTAAAATTGCTCCTGGTTTCAGTTTAATCTTCACTTCTTCAACCCCCTTTATTAGGCTTACGTCATAGGGGCCTGTGGTCCATAATGAAGCTGACACTTTCACCATATCTTCCTCAAAATACTCGGGGTGTTGCTGTGCCATCATCATTTTCTGAGGTACCTCTCGATTGATTGCTCTTACCCAATAAGTAATACTCATCTCAAATACCACTTCGTTGTCAGATAGATGATCGCCAAATTTGTCCTCATCGGTGATGTCAGTTAATCTGTAACCATCTCCAATGGCAATCACTGCACACCATTGTCTGCCTTTGTCATCGTTCCCATCAAGCAAAGCCATTTCTCCAGCATGGGGTCTGGCATGGATTCACATGCTCATGAATATTCCCCGTCGTTAGGCTGGGAATCCTCGGTAAAGAAAAAATCAGTATCAGTTTCGTTTCTGATCTGCCTTTCTTAGTAGTAACCAATCACTGGTCTCTGGGTCATACTGCCCCCAGCCAATGACTGCCCTCTCCCTTAGCCCCTCCCCTGGCAGCCATCCTCAGATTTTTACCGCATGCTCAAGTGTTGGGAGTTCTTGTGCTATATAGCTCTCGAGCTTTTACTGCGTTTTGCGCTTTTTCAAAGAGATTTCTAATTTTTCTGTTTAATCGAGCCTCAAGTTCCACTGTTTTTACTTCCGATCAACGGGGACCCGTTCCGGATTTATCTACGCCCCTCAAGGGAGAAGTTTTCATCGAGTTATGCTTCTTGGAGGATTCCAGAAGTTTCTGAGGCCTACCTCGTGGACGAGAAAAACATGGCCCAGGAGAAGGGAAGCTCGACTCCCAGCAAACTGTTCAGGATCTGCCCTGGATGCAACCTATAAAATTTGTTCAAGGAGGACGAGCATTCGAAATGCATTTACTGCCTCCACGAGGACAAAACCACGTGGAGAAGGACTGTGCGTTTTGCTTTAACATGTCGGATCGGACGATGAGGGAGCGCCGGACCCGTCTCTCCAACTGGCTGAAAGGCAAGAGCCCAGCAGGTGAGAAGAAGAAGAAGAAGTCGTCCGAGCAGTCTTCTAAGTCCTGTGAGGGCGCCTTGGCGACGGGGGCCCAACAGAAGGCAAAGCACCGCGAGTCTGCGGGCCCTGGGAGCGCCGAACGGTCGGGTTCCTCGGCTGCCAGGCAGGATCAACCTTCACCGACGCCATCAACCGCGAGCCAACGCTCTGGCTCGGGGAAGAGAACAACCGTCGCTCCCAGCACGCGCGTCGCAACCCGAGCCTCAGGACAACTCGGCGGCCATTTTGACTGCAATCCAGGCCTTATGCACTGAGATAAGGACGAGACTGCCCCTAGCCCAGATGGATAACCCAGCTGTACCGGGTCAGTCGGAAAGCCCTCCGAACAAGAGGAGGAGAATTCATCCACTCTGCCCTGAGGAGAAGAAGGAAGGCTTCCTCTACCAACGGCGCGAGGCCAAAAGGAAGACGGTCCTTGCGGTGCCGTTGCTGGATGACATCTGGGACGAGGGACTTGCCCTCCTCAAGAACCCATCCACGACACCTGCCAAGAGGGACCGGTACGAGAAGAAGTACCGGGTCCCGATGCCACCCCGTTGTGCCTTAGGGCGCAGCCGACCCCGAATTCGGTCGTCTCAGCGGCGGCCAAGAAGAAAGCGGGGGGGGCAACGGCTTCATCCTCAACTTCCCCACTGGACGGCGAAGGAAAGAAGCTGGATGCCGTGGGACGACGAGTCATGTTTACGGCGACGATTAAGGCGGCCAATGCCCTAGTGATTGTGGCCCGCTACGATAGGGAATTGTGCTACAAGATCGCCCCCCTGTTCGACTTCCTCCCGGACGACAAGAGGGCAGAGGCCCTGGCAATCCTACAGAGGGTGAGGTGGCGTCGGACCACGCCATAACGGTGGCCACGGACATTGCCGACACCGGTTTCCGCCAGTTGTGCAACGCCGTTTGCCTTCGGGGGTGGCTCAAGGCGACGGATTTCCACTAGGATGTGTAAGCCAAGGCTTTGGACATGCCCTTCGGCGGGAACAATCTGTTTGGAAAGACTGTGGATGAGTCGCTGCAGGCCATTAAGACCGACACGGAGACGGCTCGGGCCTTGGGAGTTCTGCAGCAACGGCGGCCGCCCTTTCGGAACTCCGGAGGCAAGCAAGTTGCCTCCAAAGGATTCGGCAGCGGCTCCTCGACCTACCGTCAGGCGGCCCGCTCCTCGTCGCAAGAAGCCTACAGGGGATGAGGCAAGTCCAGTGGATCTCGTCGTCACCAGGGTGGCCAGAGCGGCAAGGCTACTTCCAAGCAAGACTGAACCGGCCGTCGCGTCGGGCCCCCACCGAAGCACCCCAGTGGGAGGCTTGCTGACAAAGTTCATCAGCATGTGGAAGTCCATCTCCACCGACCGTTGGGTGCTGGATGCCCTGGCCCACGGGCACACTCTGGAATTTCTAAAGAAGTGCCCCCGAATTCCTCCCGTGGCCAGGAAGGAAAACCACATCCCTCAACTACAGTTAGAGGTAAGGGCAATGCTCAAGAAAGGAGCCATCGAGCTCGTCCCAAAGAGGCTCCGAGGCTCCGGAGTATACTCAAGATACTTCCTTGTCAGAAAGAAGACAGGAGGTTGGCGTACCATCCTGGACTTGCGTCGGCTAAACAAATACATCAAGGCACAGAAGTTCTGGATGGTCACCCTCTAGCACGTGCTTGGCCAGCTGGATGAAGGTGACTTCCTAGCGTCGTTGGATTTGGAGGATGCGTACTTTCACATCCCCATCCTAAAAGGACACCGAAAGTTTCTCAGGTTCGTAGTCCAAAGGGGCACTACTAGTTCAGGGCCCTCCCATTCGGATTGAAGTCTGCGCCCAGGGTATTCACCAAGTGCCTAGCACCAGTGGCGACGCGGCTGCGCCTGCAGGGGATCCACGTCTACCCCTACCTGGACAACTGGCTCATCTGAGCAGGGACAAGGGAACTCGCCGTAGAACACACAGCAAAGACCGTCCGGCTGCTCACGGACCTGGGATTCTCCATCAACTTCCCCAAATCCCACCTGGTTCCGCCGCAGGACGTGCTGTTTCTGGGAGCCAAGCTCGATACAGTAGCGCAGTTAGCCTCGCCGTCGGAGGAAAGAACGCAGGCCATCCTGCTCAAGGTACAGCGTCTGCTGGCGATGGACGTGGCCAGAGTGAGGTCCATCAAGTCCCTTTTCGGAATGATGTCCTCTTGCATCTATCTGGTGCGCCTGTGCAGGCTTCGGATGCGTCCTCTACAGGAGTTTCTCGACGCACTTTGGACGCAAGCGACTGACCGCTTTGAGGACAAGATCTCGCTCAACGAAGCATTCCGCCATGCAATTCGATAGTGGGGCACCCTTGCGCATTTCACCGCGGGCACGGACTTTCAGACTCAAGCATACCAGGTGACGGTGACGACGGATGCCTCCCTGGAGGGGTAGGGAACGCACACCGGAGATCTTCACGCGAGAGCCCTTTGGCTCCCGGAGGAGAGGCCGCTCCACATCAACATACTGGAGCTCCGAGCAGTGTTCTGGGCCCTCAAGTCATTCCTTCCGTCCCTCAAGGGCAAGGTGGTGAGGATCTTCACCGACAACACCACCAGGATGTTCTACATCCGGAAACAGGGAGGAACCAGATCCCCAGCCCTGTCCAACGAAGCCCAGGATCTGTGGCACTGGGCCATTGCCCAGGGGATGTTTCTGGTGCCTTTTCATCTAGCAGGGATAAAAAAACACCATCGCTGACTCACTCGGCAGGGAGCTGCGCTCGTGCCACGAGTGGGAACTACGCCAGGATCAAGTTGACCATCTCTTCCGGCGATGGGGCAAACCCCAAATCGACCTGTTTGTGACGGCGACGAACTCCAAGTGCCAGAGGTTCGCCAGCAGGTTCCCCCAGCCGAGGAGCATGGGCAATGCTTTCTCGTTCCCCTGGGACGTCCTGTTCCTGTATACGTTCCCGCCGTTGCTGCTCAGGCTCATCAACCAACTCAAGAGGTCCCGGTGCAGGATGATCCTCATCGCACCGAGGTGGCCGAGACAGATATGGTTCCTGGACCTTCTGGACTTGTCGGCATCCTGCCAGTCAAACTGTCGACGGATGCAGATCTTCTCTCCAGAGAAGGAGGCGCCATTCTTCCCCACGACCCGGAGTCGCTGAACTTGCAGGCCTGGTTCCTGCAGCACTAGAGTTTGGAGGGTACGATATCCCGGCTGACTGCAGAGAGGTTCTTGCAAAGGCCAGGCCGTCCTCAACTCTCAAGTGCTACGGACACAAGTGGAAGAGGTTCTCTGTCTGGTGCCGTGCACAGAAGATTAACCCTCTACGGATTACAGCCCCTCAAGTGCTACCGTACTTGCTGTCGCTGGCCAAAGCTGGACTAGCTCACGCTTCCATCAAGAGACATCTGACAGCGATTTCCAGATACACCATAACTGCAGGATGGTCGTCTCTGTGGTCTTATCGCCTGGTGAAGGAGTTTATGAAAGGACTGTTCCGATCGTTCCTGCCGGTGAAGGCTCCAGCCCCGGTGTGGGAGTTCAACGTGGTTCTGACCAGACTCATGGGCCCGCCATTCGAGCCTTTGCATTCGGCTCTGTTGAAGTTCCTGTCGTGGGAGACAGCGTTCCTTGTGGCCATCACCTCTGCACGACGCGTGGGAGAGATTCAGGCCCTTTCCTGCAAGCCTCCATACTTGACTTTCCACGAGACGAGGGTGGTGCTGAGGATGCACCCCTCCTTCACGCCCAAGGTGCCGTCGGACTTGCATCTCAACGAGCCCTTGGTGTTACCAGTCTTTTTCCCGTCGCCTTTGTCGCCGGCCGAGAGGACTTTGCACTCGCTGGATGTAGCTAGAGCGCTGAAGTTCTACGTGGACCGAACGAAGAGTTTTCGGAAGACATCTCAGCTGTTTGTGAACTTTGGACCTGTGAACCAAGGGAAGGCTCTCTCAAAGGCTTCCATTTCCAGATGGCTGCATCATGCACTGTCATCGGTTGGCAAACCGACCGTTGCTTGGCCGTCCGAGATCCCATTCGACCAGAGCGATCGCTGCCACCACGGCGTTCTTGTCTGGTGTGCCCCTGCTGGACATCTGCAGGGCTGCTACGTGGAGGTCGGCTCACACCATCATGAGATTCTACTGCGTCGACCGTAATTCCAGGGAGGAGTCCAGAGTCGGCCAGGCAGCGCTGCGCAACCTGTTCGCTTAAGGTGAGCCTGGTAAGGAGGAAAGAGATGCTTAATGTGGAGTTTTATGTAATGCTTAATGTTGAGCCTTGCCACCTTCCGTGGTTGTGCATGTGTGTACTGCTATGTATTCTTATATTCATGAGCATGTGAGTCCATGCCAGACCCCATGCTGGAGAAGGAACAAGTTACTTACCTGTAACTGTTGTTCTCCAGCATGGGTCTGGCGTGGATTCACATGCAAACCCTCCCTCCTACCCCTCTGTGGCTCTTCACTTGGTCATACTGCCGCTTTGCGTGCTACCAAATTTGAGGATGGCTGCCAGGGGCGGGGCTTATGGAGAGGGCAGTCATTGGCTGGGGGCAGTATGACCCAGAGATCAGTGATTGGTTACTACTAAGAAAGACAGATCAGAAACGAAACTGATACTGATTTTTTCTTTACCGAGGATTCCCAGCCTAATGACGGGGATATAAGCAGGTGCATGTGAATCCATGCCAGACCCATGCTGGAGAACAACAGTTACAGGTAAGTAACTTGTTCCTTCACCTCGCACTATGGCTGCTTGCAATTCTAAGGGAACCACTTGCCCTTCTCCGCGCATAGGTACCTCTGGTCTAAATAGAAATTCCTCAGCTATTCTCATTGCTTTGCCTGCTAGCCCTGGCAGGTATGGCAATAGAACACACTCCATAATGAAAAACTTCTGACTCTAAAGGTATTGCTCTCATGGCTACTTGTCCTATAAATGCTCTAATAATTTTGCACATGTTTAAATAATGCATTCCTGGAGTTGAGCACACTATGCCTTCATCGGTAAACAAGATCGTCATATTGAGCTTCGTCATCAAATCTCGACCCAATATATTAAGAGGTGTAGCAATGGCACCTTCATGTTGCATTCTTCTATAGAGACTGGTAACTCTTCAGTGAACGGAACTAGACTTGTAGCTCCTGAAAAGCCTTGAGTATTCATGGCGGTTCCAGACATTAAAAACTTTCCCTCCCGTATACATGAGCGCGTTGCACCCGTGTCTACTGAAAATGAAAAAATGTTACCCCCCCTATAGTGAATTCTACCCTTGGTTCCTCATGAGGATTTGGCTTCACAGATAGGACTGAACACATCAAATCTCCCAGTGAGCTGTCCTATTGCGGGTACAGACTCATTGGCCCTCATTACGAGTTTGGCGTTAGCCATGGAGCTATTGGCTCCATGGCTGCCACCAAACCAGGCTCATTTACCGGGTTCCTGCAATGAGGAATAACCGGGTAATTCCAACATTGGAAGACCTGGTAATTCCTCCTTGCAGGAACCATTCCCCATTCCCGTTTGAGCCCCAATAGGGCTCAATGGGGATGGAGGTAACAACGGGCACATTATAAGTGTCCCGTTGTTACCTCCTTCTTCCCTTCACGGGACCCGGAAAGCACGCCTGGTTTTACCAGGCGTCCAACCCGGGTCCCGCGATGGCAAGCCTGTAATCAATCCTGACGGAATGAAGGGGGCCGGTCCCGTACCCTCCACTAACAGTGACATTCCCAGGGGTGGACTGGGAACTAAGAGGCCCTGGAAATAATTACTGGGGACCAAAAGAGGCCCTGGAAATAAAGTTCAATGTGGCCCCATATGACACATTTTCAGCAAGCCCAATGCTTTTCCTATGAGAAAATGTGGAAATACCACACAAAAGAGGCCCAGGGTGTAGAGGCCCACCGGGAAATCTCCAGAGTTCCCTATAGGCCAGTCCACCCTTGGACTGGCCCACCGGGAAATCTCCAGAGTTCCCTATAGGCCAGTCCACCCTTGGACATTCCCTATCCGAGGTGTCGTTAACTGCCCTGTAATTGTACTCTGCTGAAACTGCATGGGTGCATGCTGTGACTGCCCTTGTGGTGGAGCCACTGATAACTGCTGTCTCTTCAGTCCTTGCTGCACTCTCGGCGCTTGCTGCTGTTGCATCGTGTGATTCTGAGCAAACCCCATCATTATACTGCTGTGAATATCCAGGCGGGTTTGAAATCCTCCCTCTTGAAAATTGGTTGTTTTGCACGAACTCTCGACTTCTACACATGCGAGCAATATGCCCTGTCATCCCGCATGACCAACATGTAGGTGGCCTCCTAATCTGCCCATCCTCCTATATGTTCTGACTGTCATTCTGCATATTTTGAAACCCACCTTGGTTGTTCTGAAAACCTCCCTGGTTATTCTGCCAGTGTCCTTGATTATTCTGAAAACCCCTTCCTCGAAATCCACCCCTTCCACGCGGAGTAAATCCATTATTACTTTGGTCAAACTGCCTTTGGTTATTCATCTGTGGCATACTTGTATTCTGCTGTGGATTCGGTCCATATACACTCGTTAACATCGCCGCTTCGATGGCATATTTAGTCAGCTTTTTCTGCATTAATTTTGCTGCTTCGCCCTTCCGGGCATCATCTTTTTTGCGATTCTTTTCCTGCAAGAGCCTACAATAGTGCGCAATGGTCAGCTAAATCTCCGACCACAGTTTGGCTTCAATACCCGCTAATTTCTTGAGCTGCTACTGTACAGGTTCTGGTAGCCCCAGGCATAATATATGATAAAACTGGTATAGATTTTGCCCAAGACTCGCGCATTTCCAAAGCCCAAGATTCCTGAAAATTTTGAATATAAATTAACGGATCATCTCCGTCCTTCATCTTTTTCGTCATCATAGCTCCCATATTGGAACTATCGGGATACAATACTCTGAGTGCCTTACAGACTGCCTCCCTACAGTTTTGAATGGTGCTGCATCATGAGCAGTGTTGACTATAGTCGCACCAGGGTCCCCTGCCCTCGTCCACACATCATCAGCTCTCTCACCAAGTATGGCGATGGGGAGACCCTTAATGTCCCCTATGGCTAACATGTTTCCTCCTGTCATTTCTCTAATCCATGTATCCATTTCCCAGCACCCGAAGTTAAACTATGGAATTTACATCTTAAGTTATCCTTGTCCATTCAGGGCCACAGTATATATTGCGGTCTAACCCCTCCTTTCTCTAACAAGGGGAACTGTGACGCCCCAAACTCATTCTCATCACTTGTCTGTCCACCGCAGGGACGATATTACCACATTGCCTTCTACCAGGTAGCGATCTTAATCTGCTTACATAAGGCAGCGATTCTCCCATTTCACTGTGGAATTGCCCCTTGGGTCGATCTGACTCTGTCAGTGGTTCTGGCGCCCTAGTTTCAGGTGCGCTTAAATCTGATAATCTAACTTCTTTCTCCATTCCCTCAGGGCCACATACGTCTCTTCTTTCTTCCCCAGGGAAGTTAACTGTCTTCATCCGACATTTTCCTCTGCCCAACTTGTGCAACTTCACTCATCATCATACAGCTGAGTACTTTAGAGTCAATCGTTTTTCCCTTCCCCTTTAACTCTTTCTGGGCTTTCATTTCATTAAATACTTTATCGATTGCTTCCCCAATACTCCTCGAGTCAAACTCGTCTTCTAGATTTACTCTAGACGGCCCTGGTAATGACTCGTACTCTGGAAAAAATTCCTGTCATCCCATGCTACTTCTGGCTCAGGATCTTTTATGTCCTTCACCAGGCGATCGAGATTGTGTGCTCTCTGCCGTCTTTTACGTTCCATATCACCCTAAAATTCTCTGTTTCCTTGCTTCCTCTCATACTCTGTCTTCCTCTTTTTTCTTCATATCATTTCTCTCATTTGCCAATGCGTATCTCCTCATCCTTTCGCCTTTGTATTCTTTAATCCCTTTTCTTCTGTTCCTCTGCTTCTATTCTTTTTTGTTCTAACCTTTCCTGCTCATCGATCGCTCTGTCTATTATTGCGTTTTCTTTGTTCTTCTGCTCTCTTGTTTTCTCGACTGTTCTTCTTGGTATAACTGCTCTCGTCTCTGCCTATCCTTTCTTTTCGCTCCTTCGTCTTTCAATCCTTCCTCTTTCCTTATCTTTATCTTGTTTGTCTTGATCTTCCTGTTGTCTTACATCCTCAATGCTCTTACCATCGAGTTTTAATAAAATCTGACCACCCATCCATTTGTTCTGTAAAAGCGCAGTCTCGTCAGCCTCGTCTTTCTCCTTTCCATCATTTTATCTCTCTTCCTAGATCTAGTGATGTACTTGCTTGATCACTCCTTTCCTTATCACGTCTCTTTGTCCCATGGGACCTTAGAGATTACATCTTTCTCCATATTTTTCTCTGTGCTTTCATCCCTGCTTTGCACAGGTGACTCATATGCCGGGTTACTATATCCTGTTGCTGCTTTAAGCTCCCTCAATAGGTATAACCCATGATCTTTCTTGCTCTAGTCTCCTATTTCAGCTGGGGTGGGGGAGCAGAAGGCTCCTCACACCCCTCTCTGCATATATTAAGTATCTAATCTATAGGAGGCTCTTCATCCTTCTCGTTGATACATTTTCCAAAGCTCTAAACTAGCTAATCGTCTCTCTAGCTTCATTCCTGTCTCTGCTGCATGCAGATATGTCATAAAATGCTGCAGAACTGCCTTTGATAGCGAACCTCCTTGAGGCCACGGCATAAACATTTTATCCGCAGTTCCTTTCACCCATTCCACAGTGTACTGTTTAAGCTTAGGTGCATGCTTCGGTAACTGCTAACAGAGATGCACAAGTGGAGTAATATCCTCCATTCTTGACTCGTCTAGTCTTAACGTAATATAACACTAGTTTATTTTCAATCACAGGTTTAAAAGATACCTTTCATAAAAATAATATATGAGCGGGCACCAATCGTCGCAAGCTCTAATCCCGCTAACCACCATTTTTTTACTTTTATCTTACTTAAAATAACCGTCAGGTTCAGTTCTAATCAAACAAATAATAATTTCCACTTATGACGTCATTATTCACAAAACCACATAAAACAGACAAACTCAACCGGTTACATAAATCTCCTATAATCTTCTTAATACTCGTTTTGCTCTCTAAAAATACTCAGACTGGAGTGTAAGTTACCCCTTTGGGACTGCCTTTAATCAGAACTGTCTCCTAGTTTTCCGCTGTGGGACTATGCGTTCAAACTTCTTATGTTATGTCATAAGAAACCCGGGCCAGGGCGTAGTCTCTTATCGTAGCCTCTCACAATTTATATTATTGATTATTGAGTCAATATCTCATTCCCCGCATATATTATACACTTACTCTCACGTTCTATTTTATCCTGCCTCCCTCCGTTACTATCTTTTTTCTTCACTCATCACCCATGCTTTTGTCAACTCACTCAATTTTTTTGCTCACCGATATCATCTTTTTCTCTTCTGACTCTCGGGAACGTCTGCCTTTTTTATCGCCTCTTCAACCTTCCGATCGATCCGCTTCGCGTAGACGTGGGAGGGGATTCTATGGAAACTAGGGGACCCGTCACACCCGGTCTTGCAAGACACTTTTTATGTTTTAAACTAACCACTATCTATGGGGAGCTTCACGTCTTTTCAGTCGAATGACAAAGGTCGTTCGATATTACTGAAACTCTAAAGTTTACTCAGATCGATGGCCATCCTCTCTCTGCTACCATGTGAACTGGATAGTCCACCTCCTTTGACGAGCAGCAATTGCCCTCGAGATGGATGTGGATGCAACTCTTACTCGTACATCAAATAATAGAGCCAACTCAGGAATTTGACAAAAGGATGACTGTTTTATTATCAATTATCTAAAACAGGGAGCATAACGAACATCCACGCAAATGCTTGATCTTCAAACTCAAAGCATTGCAGAAAAAACTGTACTTTTATAAGCAAAATGTGTCATCAAGGACGTTGACCTACATCACTACCAACATCATCCTATGTGGCAAACTACAAAAACGTAGAAGCATGGGTGATTGGCTCTGAGTGAACATCTAAGTATATGATCCATACTAGTCTAAAAAAGTGTAACTATGTGATTGGTTATCTAACAACAGGTGGGCAACTAAGCCCTCCTCTAAAAATGACCGCTATGAACGTCACTAAATACACAATGTCCCATTGGTTTACACACTATAGGACCCCTGAATACGCAGGCTCTCTACAATTGGTTGGCACTCTATCCATCTTCAGTACTTTTCCATGTACTTTAGCAGCCTGCAGGCTGGCCGTCCAGATGCTGGTGAGGTTGCCTTAACTTTAGCTTCCCACCAATTAGCATATCAATCCATCATCACCTCAGTGGTCTGTCAGTTAGGCCTTTGAACTTCGTCCTTGAGTGTTCTTAGCTCTGAGAAAATTAGGGAGTGAGAAGCACAGTCTGCCTTCATACGTAGGTGTGACCATCTCGTTCCTCCAACTTCATGCTTCCATGTGATTAGAGACCATTAATTCGAGCCTTTTTGTGTATTTAATATTCTATTCCAATAGACCTCTGATGTCTTCCTTGTTATGTTAATTCCTTCTGAACAGGTTTGTTCTTTCACATGATGCGGTATACAAAGTCAGTCTACTCCAGTTTAAGAAGATCTTGGCTCCTTAGGGCTCATCCAACCTCGCCTTTCTGAGCTCTGCTTCTGTAATTCAATATCTGCTTTTTTAACTGCAACATACTGAACTGAGGCTGTTTTGCTAATGTCCAACCTGCTTTAATACGTTTAGTGGAAACATCCATAATTCTCTCATTGCTATGTATGTATACGTTGCCGCTTACCGCAATATACTTACTATAAGCTTAGAGCTAACTTCACGATTACTTTGCTGCTTGCATTACTTCTGAATCTGCACACTTGTAAAATGATTTAATATCTTCATCTGTTTCTGTGGCATACGTTTCTTCATCTTGAGCCCAAGATGTCACTTATCCTTATTGCTTTCTTTATGCCTTATAGAGTATCTGCTTTCTCTGGTCACTGCATCCTTTTCTGTACTTCATCTTCACCTCCATATGACATATACATGGCAATAGCTAGTAATACTAACATTCATCCTTGCTGTTTATTGGTTCTGCTTCTTCAGGGATTTCATTCAGATGGCCTTCATATTTCTTTGTATGCAGATAAGGTTTTCTCAATGGGAACCTTGGCTCCCAGATTCTCTTAGGTATTGGACCTTTCACTGGCACTGGACTGAGTCCATTTTCTTCTCTTTGTCGATTCAGCTGTTCTGTACACATCACATAATCAGGTAAAACGGGCTGGTCAGTTGAGGTGGGGGTACTTGGTTCCTTCTCTACAGACCTGTAAATGTGACTTTCATTAAACTGGATTTGTTCTTTCTATCAAAATGTATGTGTATGTATGGTTTTCTCTGCACATGCATGATTTCCGTTCTATCCAGAAACACACACAGTTTTAAAAGTGCCTGCATGTAAAGTTTTCAGTCGCTTTATATTTCAGGGCTGAAGATGCACTATTTTCCAGTTACCGATATTTAGTTGAAAATTCTCTTCCTTCCCATACTACAGCTAACTCTGCATAGGCATTGACAGGTAGGAGAATGCAGAGGGTTTGCACTTCGCACAGTTTTCAATTAATAGAATTAATTCAGCATACATTTCGTCGCACAAACATCTAGGCTATATTATGGTCTAGGTTGGCTACATTGATTGTTTATTTATTATGCGCTTATACTCCAGTGTTTCAAAGTGCAGCCATGCATAGGAGGATAAGACATAGGGAAGACAAGACAAATAATCAAACTAGGCATGGTACATTCAGATCATGCATGTGAACAGGACAGGGAGTGCATGGGGGGGGCAATAGGGACTAAGAGCGACCAGTCCCATCAGAACATGGGTTAAGTGCAGAGAGATCCCACTCTCATGGGTCGTAACCAAAGTGCAGTAATGCTGCCGCAAGTGCCAGGTCTGAAGGGGATGAAGGGGGGTGCAAGCTACTGGCTAGGAAAGCTTTGGACCTGTGAGTCTCTGAAGGTACACCAGGCAGCCATTCAGTGAAACTAAGCAGAAGTAGAGGAGAGAAAGTTAGAGAGCAGAAAGGGGTGGTTAGCAGGGGAGAGCGAGAGGAGGCAGTGAAGAGGAAAGTCTTGAGTTTCCGGGAACTTAAGGAGATCTGGCTCAAGACGGAGAGAAGCAGGAAGGCTGATACAGAGGGAGGCACCTGCAGTGAATAAAGAACCCCCCCCACACACCCAAAAAGTCTATGCTTGGAGATGCGGCGCACCCGCAGAGAGTTGGAGGAAGACGAGCAGAGGGCTCGGGAAGGACAGTATTTAGGAAGCAAGTGTTGCAGATAGTGGGCCCAGGTCCCAGACAGCTTTGTGGACAATGCAAAGGGTCTTGAACTTAATCCTTGCAGCCATGGGGAGCCAGTGAAGGGATTTCAGCACCAGAGAGATGCGGTCCCTGGGCCAAGGATAAGTCTTCCAGTTCTGTCCTGGATGAGTTGAAGAGGACGGAGGGTAGAAGAGGGCAGGTTGAGAAAGAGGCTGATATCAAAGCATGATTTCACTGCAGGCGAAAGCTAGTACGTGCACTGCACTATGACCCATTATGACACATCCCCAGCTTTGGCTGCTTTCTTTGCAAATAATACTTAGCTTTACAAAGGCAATCACACTTTAAATTGACAGCTAAAAGGTTTTCAGTTTTGCATTCAGTTTTTCATTGCAAAGTTGAATGGTCCTAAAGTAACAATGTCTCCCTTTCGATTCACTATATTAATGAGGAAACACAGGGCATGCGGATATTCACGCTTGTGCCCCTAATTTCGAATTGCACCCTCCACTGCATTCCCATCCCTTTTTCCTTCCCAAAGTTTACACTGATGAAAGTTGGACAATTTTAGGAAACGGGTAAGCATTTTTTTTTAATCTACTTTTTAAGATGCACTTCTTATTTTGGAGTAAACAGCCGGGGACCCAGTCAGGCAGGCAGGCATTCTGTCAGCAAAAACCCTCAATTCAGATGGCTATCTTGGAAGTCCATTCTCCTGGGAAAGTGCACTTCCATCTATGGGCTGCTCTGGCTTCCCCCGTTCCTTGGATCTGCCTTCCCCTTCTGGGTGGAATCAGTCTTTTTTCTGTCCAATCTCCAGTTTGTTCCCCTTCAGTCTTTTCCTCACTCAGTAGTCTTGAATCCAAACTCCTCCTTCTGATCTATCCTATGTGTATGATATTCTTCTATGCCTTTACTCCACCCCTACTCTTAGCATAGAGGCGTGGTTGCCCAGCCACCTGACTTGGAGGAGGATGCTGCTCTTTCTAAAGAGAAGCTAGTTTAGTTTTAATGCACTGACTTCTGACTCGTTGGTGCTAACACAATCATTTTCTTTAGTTTCTGCACACTGAGGTGAACAGTTTGATATGTTGAAGTATCGAATTCTGATCATTTTTTTTAAATTATTCATGTTTTGACCATTTTAAGCAATTTCTAAAATGGCAACATATAATTCAGTTACAACATTCTTTTGTCTACAATATATCGTAAAGCTCAAATCAGTCAGAGCTTTCCAGACAATGTAAGGCTTAGTTTCATTTTTGCACATTTGAATGCATTATATTGTTCATGTGAATGCATTGGGTTTTCTTTGGGGTGCTCTTGCACCAGTTCTCCTCAAGAGGGCAGAAACATACATTCGTCTATTTTTTTTCTCTGACTCGCCACTATTCACAGTTAAATGTCTTGGTTATGCATATGTTCAGTGACCTTTAACCTTAACTAATCCAAGGCAGATGCTGTGCCCGTGACCTCCCCTGTGTACCTCTTCATGGGTCAACGGATTTGGTTTGAGTTTATGCAATACAAAGCATGTGACATCGCTTTGAAAGCCTTTCTTAAATGCATTGGAAGCATCTTGGGTGGTCTTAAGTCATCTGACCTAACTATAATCTGTAATTATTTCCTCTCCAGTTCTAACTGGGCTGTGGCTCTAAACATTTCATATACGCCCACCCACATGTGAGAATACAATCTTAAAAATACAATTTTATTCCGCTCTTTGGGTTTTGTTTGATCATTTATGAATGCAGACTTGCCCTTTCAATGTCTTTCACCCCGTAAAATGAAATTGATAGCATTTCCTTTCCTATCTTTGATGTGAAAACAATTTAGTTTGAATAAATGATTAGCATGGCAGAATGAAGGCACACGTATCTTATTCTCACATTGACTGGAATACACCTTTTGCTTTAGTGACATTCTCTTTGCATATGCTGTTCACATTGGAAAGACTCCTGAAGAAATCGGTGTATAATATTTGATTAAATGGCAATTGATATTCGCTGCACTGTAACTACTTAAATTTTGGGCCTGCCTTTCGCGTGTAGCATGGTTCATTCTTGGAACACTTTAACCCTTTGTTTTCTTTCTGCTCAAAGCTGCATTTAAAATGCACACATCCTGCGCTTAATATTTTGGGCTCAGATTTTCACACACAGCATTGGTGTGCTTTGCCAAGAAGACTTGTGTACTCCACAACACATATTGAAGATTATATTTTTTCAACATTTAGGTACGCTCCGCAGCGTGACAGGTACTACCTTTTTTTTTCTCTATTTGATTTTATTAAATTTTGTTCATTGCCAGTCACATTACATAATGAAAAATTACGAACACATGTTTACAGAGCGAGATCGGAGCATTTTAGTACTGCCCTATGTTCATACATCTTCTACGTGCTTCTACTCCCTCGCTTCAACAGATTAATATGACTTTCCCTTCACCCTCCCTCCTCCCCCCTATTGGTGGAGCATACATCCCAAGAACTTTTTCTGTGTGTGTCAATAGGTCGTCACAGTTTTATCGTTAAAGGGATCTCCCCTTGGATGGGTCTTCGTTAACTCGATCCGTAACCCTTTAGTTTCTCTCGGTTGCATTACTACTCTGAGCATCAGTCAGGTTGACACTTTGGTTCGCTTGAGAAATGTTGATTTGTAAAATCCATCCATAGAACCTCACTTTGTGATGATTTTCCATGTAGCGACGCTGTTATTTCCATTGTGCATATGTTAGAGGCTATATTGATCCATTCAGTTTTACTCTGGACCGTTGTAGATTTTCATTTTATTACCAGCGTGGCACAAGTGGCTAGCAGTAGATGGTGGGGGGGTAAGGGGGGCAGCCCTTTAATCCTATCCTATTCCATTCGTCTTCATTATTTTCGAGGCCAAATAGTATAAGGTGGTCAGCCACCCTTTGGATACCGTCTATGTCTTTGATATAACCCAGGATCTCTTCCCAAAATACTCATATTCGGGGGCAGCCCCACCACATGTGCCAGTAGTCCGCCACCTCCCTGCATTCCCGTCAGCACCTTGGGTTGGCTGTTTGAAACATTTTAGAGAGTCTGAATGGGTCATACTGCCTCCTGTGTAATAGTTTGATTGTGTGTAGTTTGTATTGGCTTGATATGGATGTTTGTGAGGTTGTATATGAATTGATCGTTTTACAACTGCTCGAATGACAATTGACCTTTTCACAATTGACCGAATTGTGAAGGTCAATTGTACCATATATGTGGGGGGAAACCCCCCACCCAACGCCAAACCCCCCAAAACCCATATATATATATATATATATATATATATATATATATTCGGTCAATTGTGAAAAGGTCAATTGTAAACGACCAATTTGGGTAATACAGTTTGTGATGCCGTTTTACACATTCGTTCCCACAAGTCTGGGCTTATCTGTTCCCCCAAATCTCTCTCCTATCTGTCTCTGTGGACCCATCTCCTGCCTCTATCAGTTCTTTATACATTGCTGATATCAGTCCCTTCATTTCCGTCCTGGAGTCCAATAATTTTTCAAAGGGAGTTACGTCTCATCACTATCTTTCCATTTAGGTTTTGTTAGGATGCCTATTATCTGTATGAATTGAAAGGTAGACAGTGGGCCCATTCCGAGGGATTCTGTCAGGTCTGGGAGTGAAATAAGAGTCCTTTTTCTGTAGTTGTCCCATCCTTTCTAGGCCAGCTTCATACCATGATTGGAATCTCCCTACATTGGGGATGTGGTCATTGATTCCTGGGGACCATAGGTGGCTCAGTGGGGATGGCCATGTGGAGATCTTGTGCAACCCTTTTCCTTTTCTCCATATGGTGCTCAATATTGGGTTGTGTTTGATTCTGTCATGGAGTTTGTTGTTGGGGGCCCATAGCCATTCCCACACCGTGACTGTTGATGAATAATGATTGTCCGTGTGAATCCATTGGGGGTCTTTATGGTTACGTAGGTGGAGTATTGGGACGCGCAGTTGCGTCGCTTCATAATATTTCAGGGAGTCCTACACCGCCTTTTGTCTTTGGGAAGTGTTAGAGTATCATATGAGATTCTCGCCTTCTTCCCCTGCCAGAGGAATTTCACTATCATTTTTTTGGCCTTGAGAAAGAAACTTTTTGGTATCTCAATAGGCAGCATTTGAAAGGGCTACCATTTTACTTATTGATGTTTAACTGTGAGTGGTTCAATATAAATCAGGAGCAACAGCAACCGTTGCCCTGTATTCACACCTAAATACACACAGCTCTTGTATCACTTATATTCAAGTGGTGATGTTTGCAATGGAATGAGCCCAGTCTTGGGTGGGTGTTAATTACAGCACTCCCTTGCCGGGTTACCGATGGGAATACCTGATAGATACTTCCGTCGGCCTCCCGGTGCGTTTCCTGCTGCTACCGATGAAAGTAATTCCTGCCAAATAGGGATAATTGCGCTGCTGCAATCCTAAACTTTAGCAGATCAATGGAGGGCTTATATGCGTTATAAGCGTATATAACGAGCCACGATAGTAGAGTGAGTATGTGGTAGGCACACTCTTTACCTACAGTATTTGTAAAGGCCAAGGGCCCCCGGTTATCGCGACAAACACACGGCCAACAACAAATTGTTAGCTAGGGCACAGCTCACTCGTCTCCTTTCAGCCTCTCACCATGGGTGCCACACCGCAGCTCAGCAGCTTAGCACGGTGTGATGCAGCTCTGCTGCTCGATGTGCGGTGAGACCAAATACGTCTACTGCTGCAGCTATCGAAACAGCGGGATACTGCGGAACCGGCTCACCTGATCCCCTGCTCGCTTTGCTTCGTTGGCTCATGCACCATCCAAACTGCTGCCGTCGCACTGCTGCCGTCCTACTGTGTTAGAGAAAGGACCTAGTGCATCATCAAGCTGCACCAGAATCGCTCTCTACTGCTCTTGCGTCAAAATTCTCTCGCACTGGCCACTTCCGACAAACCCAGGTACTCATTGATGGTAAGATTGGTCAACTTACTAATTCAATTAATGTTGAACAAGGCGTGAGACAAGGATGCCTGGGTGCGCCATTTTTCTTTAACTTGTATTTGTCAGACCTGGGGGCCTTTTTGCAATCCTGGACAATGGCGAGCCCAAAACTAAATTCAACCAAGGTTTTTTTGGCTCGCCTATGCTGATAACATTGTCATGATTGACAGGACAGCATTAGGGCTGCAACGCTTATTGAATGGCTTAAGTGCATACACTAAAATGAATGAACTTCAATTAAATCCAAAAAAGTCAAAACATTTTGTGTTGAAACACCCAAAAAAAGCATATTAATTATGGGAAATGTTTTTTTGAAGGTCAGGCAATCGAGAGAATAGAAGAGTTGGGTTACACGGAGCATTCCTTTCCATCAGCCAGTAAAGCGGAAGCAGAAATGAGGCTAAAGGTCGAGAAAGCAGTGCCACAGATAAAAAAAAATATTCATGAACTGTGTAAATACTCAATCATGCCGCTACTAAAGTTTTACATTGCAGAAATAATTCCAGTGATACTATACGGACTGGAGGCAAACAAACTCTCTGGGATATAGACTGGCAAAAAATGGAAGGTAAGTTATGGAAAAGATCACTAGGCCTACCTAACTGCCTCCCTTTGTCCGTTTTAAGGTTCGGACTAAAATCACTGCAGCAACAAGTGGGTTGGAGATTGCTCTCACTGTATAGGTTGATAGTAACCCCACAAAAAAACTTGCTTTATGAGGATATAAAGACGCAGCTTCAAACGGACAGGTCAAAGATACTTCATCAGTTGGAAGTTAGAGTTGTGAAAATCATGACAGAAGCCAACTCTTTGGCAGAAAGACAATCCCCTTAAAACGAAGAAAGAAACTGAAACAATGTATTGGATTAGGACAGGAGTGGAAATGCTGTGTTCAAAACTAAAAAATAGCTTTCTAACTCTGGATAAAAAAACTGGGAGAGTTACCAAAGTATCTACAAAAGCATCCAAATAGGGAATCACAAAACATATTCCTTAGGGCACGCCTAAATCTAATACACACAGGAGAAATTTTAAACATTAGAGGACAAAATCAAAACGCCATCACTCTGTGCAATATGTGTGCAGACTCCAATAAGCAAAATTTGCAGCATTTACTTCGAGACTGTGAAGGGACTTGGGATATTAGTACAATTTATTTTCCTAAATTCGTAGACAAAATGGAATATCTATTATTGGAGAGTTTCTGGAACCTCTTGATATCGGGGTATAACACTGCCCTAACAATTGCTTTGGGACAGGTCCTAACAAAGATTTCAAACTGGATCGAGGTGTGCCGGGTGGGTGAGGCGCTTGGGCTACACAGTAAATATGAAAAGATCATGTGAAAGCACAGGATTGTAATGACATAGAAGCTGCTGCACCCTATAGGGACTAGTAGTTACCTCGAAACTACTGAAAATTGCAAGAAAGAAAGGAGTGTCACCTCATTCAAGGTACGCTGCGCATACTATGGGTTGAATAGGATGCAAGTATAGCAAACAGGAATACAATAGTATTCATTTTTCAATGGGTATAATTCAAACAGAATGTCAGAATTGTGAAGCTATCTGGTTTTGAAAAAACAAAGTTTATAGTAGAATTTAGAACAGGTCTGCCGACACGTGTTTCGACCCAACACCCGGTCCTTTTCAAGGCAAAACGTAAATGTTGGAATGAGCAATGCAAAACCTTAAAATGGTCGGAAATTCAACCCATAGTGTATGCAGCGCACCTTGAATGAGGTGACACTCCTTCTTTCTTCCTAACAAAGATTGGTCTGCTATCTACAGAAGTTTGGCAGAGTGAAGACACTAGCACTAAACAAATCGGGTCTAGAGTGGAAGAGGCAATGATTGTCTTGTTTTTTTCTCATTCTCCCCTTGTTTATTTTTTTATAGAAAGATAGGATTTGGAGAGATAAGAAAATTGGGCAGGGCTTGATTGCCTATACGTACCTTTTTGTTTTTGAGATTCTGTAAATAATTGTCTTCAGTAGAATTTTCTTCTCAAAGGAGTGAAAAAGTGATTGTGTTGTATTTTATATCTTACATTTTAATGATTGGAAAAGCATTTTTTGTAAAGGTCAAATTTGATCAAAACAAATTTAAAAAAGGGGGTACAAAAACCGGGGGAGGCATACCATTTTAATGGCGTTAAGTCGCCCTAACCAGGAGATCGTTAGCCTGTTCCATTTACTTAGATCGGTGGAGAATCGTTGGAGAAGAGGGAGGAAAGTGGCTTCGTATAGGTCAGTCAGGGCTCTGGTGATCTGTATGCCCAGGTATTTTAATTTCTCCAGCATGGGGTCTGGAATGGATTCACATGCTCATGAATATTCCCCGTCGTCAGGCTGGGAATCCTCGGTAAAGAAAAAATCAGTATCACTTTCGTTTCTGATCTGTCTTTCTCAGTAGTAACCAATCACTGGTCTCTGAGTCATACTGCCCCCAGCCAATGACTGCCCTCTCCCTAAGCCCCTCCTCTGGCAGCCATCTTCAGATTTTTACCGCACGCTCAAGTGTTGGGAGTCCTAGTGTTTAGCTCTCGAGCTTTTGCTGCGGTTTCGCGCTTTTTAAAAGATAATTTCTCATTTTTCGCTCAAATAGAGCCTCGAGCTCCACCGTCTCTACATCCGATTAACGGGGATCTGTGTCGGATTTTTCTACGCCCCTCAAGGGTGAAGATTTTGTCGAGTTACGCTTCTTGAAGGATTCCAGAAGTTTCTGCAGCCTACCCGAACATGGCCCAGGAGAAAGGAAGCTCGAAGCCCGGAAAGCTGTTCAGGGTCTGCCCTGGATGCCAGCTACAGAATGTGTTCAAAGAGGACGAGCATTCAAAATGTCTCTACTGCCTTCATGAAGACGAAACGCACGTGGAGAAGGACTGTGCGTTTTGCAGGAACATGTCGGAACGGACCATCAGGGACCGACACCTTTGTCTCTCCAACTGGCTTGAAGGAAGGAGTCCGTCAGGTGAGAAGAAGAAGTCTGAGCAGTCTTCTAAGTCCTGTGAGGGCCCCCCGGAAGGCTAAGCACCGGCGACGGTGGCCCCTCGGAAGGCTAAGCACCGCGAGTCCGCGGGCACCGGGAGCGCCGAACGGTCAGGCTCTTCGGCTGCCAGGCAAGGCGTGCCTTCCCCGGCACCATCAACCACGAGCCAACGCTCTGGTTCGGGGAAGAGGAAATCCGAGAACCCGGGTAAGCTGCTGGAGAAGTCCCGGTCGATCTCGAAGGATTCGGCCGAGGGGGAGCGAGGTGGTGACCCTCTCCCCAAGGTGAAGGCCTCAAACGCGCCTAAGGCGGTGAAGGCCTTGACTCACCCGGCCAAGGCCTCTATCGAGGGAGTCGCGGCGGCCCTGGCGCAGCCTGTGGAGGCTACACTAGACGAGGCGACCTCGAGGCCCAGAGTCTCCCTGCCTCCGCGTAGGGAAGCCTCTTTCAGACCCATCGGAAAGACCCCCGTGAAGACCCCGGCAGAAAAAGAGGGGGGCAGTGGCCATTGTGGACACGGACACAACATCCGAGGAGGAGTTGGCAGAAGTCCTAGAGGGCCTCGACGAGGGCATCGAGGAGGCCCGTCCCCATGGGAGGGATCCCGACGAGGGTGACGATGAGTGACTGCGGCACTGGCGAGGGTCCTAGTCAGCCGTCGCATCCGGAGCCGCAGGATAACTCGGCAGCCATTTTGTTGGCGATACAATCCCACGTCCCCCATCCCTGGGGATGACACGGGAACAGACACGGCCACGACGGGTACCGACGATTACGACGGGACGGAGCTCCCATCACCAGCCCGGGCCTCCCCGTCCGATGAGATCGGATCTTTCCACGCAATGATCGCCAGGGCATCCAAGCTTTTTCAGCTCTGCCCCAAGGAGAAGGAAGGTTTCCTTTACCAACAGCGCGAGGCCAGGAGGAAGCCAGTCCTCACCGTGCCTCTGCTGGATGACATCTGGGACGAGGGTCTCACCTTTCTCAAGAACCCTTCTACGATGCCTGCCAAGAAGGATTGGTACAAGAAGTAGTACCGGGTCCCCGACGCGGCCCCTCTGTGCCTTAGGGCACAACCTACCCTGGACTGGGTCGTCTCAGCGGCGGCCAAGAAGAAGGCGGGGTGGCGTCGGTCTCAATGTCAACTTCCCCACCGGACAGCGAAGGGAAGAAGCTGGACGCAATGGGACAACAAGTTATCTCGTCGGCGTCAACAACGATTAAGGCGGCCAACGCCCTCGCGATTGTAGGCCGCTACGACAGGGAGTTATGGTTCAAGATCGCCCCCCTGTTGGACTTCCTACCGGATGACAAGAGTGCCGAGGCCCTGGAGATCTTGCAAGAAGGCAAAGTGGTGTCGGACCACGCCATTACGGTGGCAACGGACATTGCCGACACCGGTTTCTGCCAGCTAGACAACAGCGTTTGCCTTAGACGACGAGGTTGGCTCAAGGCGACGGATTTCCGCCAGGATGTGCAAGCCAAGGTGCTGGACATGCCGTTCGATGGGAACAACCTGTTTGGGAAAACAGTGGATGAGTCTCTCCAAGCCATCAAGGCGGACACAGAGACTGCTAGGGCCCTAGGCGTTCTCCGGCAACGGAGGCCGTCCTTTTGGAGCGTCTGAGGCAAGCAGAGCGCCTCCAAGGGATTCGGCAGTGGCTCCTCTACGTACCGCCAAGCGGCCCGCTCCTCGTCGCAGGAAGCCTATAGAGGACGAGGCAAGTCTGGGGGACCCCGCCGTCGTCGCCAGGGAGGCCAAGGCGGCAAGGCGTGCGCCAAGCAAGATTGAACCGACAGCGGGGTCGGGCCCCCACCAAAGCACCCCGGTGGGAGGCCGGCTGGCGAAGTTCGTCAGCGGGTGGGAGTCCATCTCCACCGACCGTTGGGTGCTGGACGCCCTGGCCTAGGGGCACGCCCTCGAATTTCTAAAAAAGTGCCCCCGCATTCCACCCGTGGTCAGGAAGGAAAATCACGTCCCTCAACTACTCTTGGAGGTGAGGGCGTTGCTCAGAAAAGGTGCCATCGAGCTTGTCCCGAAGAGGCTCCGGGGCTCCGTAGTATACTCAAGGTACTTCCTAGTAAAAAAGAAGACGGGAGGATGGCGCCCCATCCTGGACCTGCGACGGCTGAACAAATACATCAAGGCACAGAAATTCCGGATGGTCACCCTCCAGCACGTGCTGGGACAGCTGGAGGAGGGCGATTGCCTGTCGACGTTGGATTTGGAGGATGTGTACTTCAACATCCCCATTCTGAAAGGTCACCGAAAGTTCCTCAGGTTCGTGGTCTAAGGACGGCACTACCAGTTCAAGGCCCTCCCTTTGGAATGGAAGTCCGCACCCAGGGTGTTCACCAAGTGCCTCGCACCGGTGGCGGCGCGGCTGCGCCTGCGCCTGCAGGGGAACCACGTCTACCCCTACCTGGACGACTGGCTCATCCGAGCAGGGACAAGGGAGCTTGCTTTGGATCACACAGCAAAGACCGTCCAGCTGCTCTCGGACCTGGGATTCTCCATCAACTTTCCCAAATCCCACCTGGTCCCATCGCAAGTCGCACTGTTTCTGGGAGCAAAGCTCGACACAGTGGCGCGCCTCGCCTCACTGTCGGAAGAAAGGACGAAGGCCATCCTGGGCAAGGTGCAGCGCCTGCTGGCCACGGACGTGGCCAAGGTGAGGTCCATCAAGTCCCTCCTCGGGATGATGTCCTCCTGCATATATCTTGTGCACCTGTGCAGGCTTCGGATGCGTCCTCTGCAAGAGTTCCTCGACTCCCGCTGGATCCAAGCGACGGGCAGCTTTAAGGACGGGATTCTGCTCGACGAGACTTTCCGACGAGCGATCTGGTGGTGGGGCACCCGCGCTCATCTGACGGCAGGCACAGACTTTCAGACCCCATCCCACCAGATAACGGTGACGACGGATGCCTCCCTGGAGGGGTGCGGAGCACACACCGGAGATCTTCACGCAAGAGGCCTTTGGCTCCCAGAGGAGAAGCTCCACATCAACATCCTGGAGCTCCAAGCCGTATTCTGGGCCCTCAGGTCTTCTCCCGTCCCTCAAGGGCAAGGTGGTGAGAGTTTTCACCGACAACACCACCACGATGTTTCTGGTGCCCTTTCATCTGGCAGGGATAAAAAACACCATCGCTGACTCACTCAGCAGGGAGCTGCGCTCGTGCCACGAGTGGGAACTACGTCCGGATCAAGTGGATCGACTCTTCCGACGATGGGGAAAACCCCAGATTGACCTGTTCGCGACGGCGACGAACTCCAAGTGCCAGAGGTTCGCCAGCAGGTTTCCCCAGCCGAGGAGCATGGGCAATGCTTTCTCGTTCCCCTGGGAAGGCCTGTTCCTTTATGCGTTCCCTCCATTGCCGTTGCTGCTCCGACTCGTCAACCAGCTCAAGAGGTCCCGGTGCAGGATGATCCTGGTCGCACGGGTGTGGCCGAGGAAGATCTGGTTCCCGGACATTCTGGACTTGTCAGCGTCCCCACCAGTCAAGTTGCCGACGGACACGTATCTTCTCTCCAGAGAAGGAGGCGCCATACTTCATCACGACCCAGAGTCGCTGAACTTGCAGGCCTGGCTCCTGCAGCGCTAGAGTTTGGAGGGTACGATATCCCGGCTGACTGCAGAGAGGTCCTTGCAAAAACCAGGGCGTCCTCAACTCTCAAGTGCTACGGACATAAGTGGAAAAGGTTCTCTGTCTGGTGCCGTGCACAGAAGATTAACCCTCTATGGATTACGCCCCCCCCAAGTGCTGCCGTTCCTACTGTCGCTGGCCAAGGCTGGACTGGCTCACGCCTCCATCAAGATACATCTGGCTGCGATCTCCCGATACACCAGAACCACAGGACGGGCGTCGTCGTGGTCCCATCGCCTGGTGAAGGAATTTATGAAGGGACTGTTCCGATCGTTCCCGCCGGTGAAGGCCCCTGCCCCGGCGTGGGAACTCAACGTGGTGATGACCAGGCTCATGGGGGTGCCATTCGAGCCCCTGCATTCGGCGCCGCTGAAATTCCTGTCGTGGAAGACTGAGTTTCTTGTGGCCATCACCTCTACATGGCGAGTGGGAGAGATCCAGGCCCTATCCTGCAGGCCTCCATACTTGACTTTTCACGACACGAGGGTGGTGCTGAGGACGCACCCCTCGTTTTATGCCCAAGGTGCCGTCGGACTTCCACCTCAACGAGCCCTTGGTGCTACCTGTTTTCTTCTCGTCGCCTTTGTCTCCGGTTGAGAGGACTTTGCACTCGCTGGATGTGGCTAGAGCGCTGAAGTTCTACGTGGACCGAACAAAGAGTTTTCGGAAGATATCACAGCTGTTTGTGAACTTTGGACCTGTGAACCAAGGGAAGGCTCTCTCGAAGGCTTCCATTTCTAGATGGCTCTCCGGCTGCATCATGCATTGTCATTGGTTGGCAAATCGAACGTTGCCCGGCCGTCCGAGAGCCCATTCGACCAAAGCGATCGCTGCTACCACGGCGTTCTTGTCTGGTGTGCCCCTTCTGGACATCTGCAGGGCTGCTACGTGGAGGCTGACGCACACCTTCACGAGATTCTACTGCGTCGACCGGGATTCCAGGGAGGAGTCCAGAGTCGGCCAGGCAGTGCTGCGCAACCTGTTCGCTTAAGGTGAGCCTGGTGGGGAGGTAAGAGATGCTTAATGTTGAGTTTTATGTAACGCTTAATGTTGAGCATTGCCACCTCCCGTGGTTGTGCATGTGTACTGCTATGTATTCTTATATTCATGAGCATGTGAATCCATGCCAGACCCCATGATGGAGAAGGAACAAGTTACTTACCTGTAACTGTTGTTCTCCAGCATGGGTCTGGCATGGATTCACATGCGTACCCTCTCTCCTGCCCCTCTACGGCTCTTCACTTGGTCATACTGCCACTTTGCGTGCTACCAAATCTGAAGATGGCTGCCAGAGGCGGGGCTTAGGGAGAGGGCAGTCATTGGCTGGGGGCAGTATGACCCAGAGACCAGCGATTGGTTACTACTGAGAAAGACAGATCAGAAACGAAACTGATACTGATTTTTTCTTTACCAAGGATTCCCAGCCTGACGACGGGGAATATTCATGAGCATGTGAATCCATGCCAGACCCATGCTGGAGAACAACAGTTACAGGTAAGTAACTTGTTCCTTAGTGTATTCAATCTGGAGGCCAAGTAGGAGGAACCTGGTTTTATTTTCTTCTTTCGATCTCTGCAAGGGAAATAGTGCATGTACTGCTTTTAATGTGATAGCAAGCAAGAGGCAGAACTCCCTAATAAATTGATGCATTTTATTTCTCTCCCTCTTGCCAGGAAGGCCTTTCTCATTTCATTCAGTTTAGGCAGCATCTTTATTATAAAAAGCCTGACCGCGCATACCTGCGACAATCATGCCAGAGGATCTGTGGTCTGCAGCTGACAAATTGCTACTCATCAATGTTCACGAACTGAAAGCAGTGTTCTATGCCCTCTCGGCGGTCTCCCAGTCAATCTGAAAGTGGGCCTTAGTCCACAGGCTGGTGCAAACCCATTACCTATTCCCTGATCAGGGAATTGCGTTTCTGTCATGTGTGGGATCTCCTCCACTCTCAACTTGGTCTCATCTTCCAGGCCTGGGGTGTTTTGAAGATGGGCCTCTTCACCACCAGGGAAAGTGCCAAATGCAGGGTGTTAGTCAGAAGGTTCCCCCAAACCAGAAGCCTTCACCTTCCCATGGACGGGCATGTTTTTCTATGCCTTCCACTCATTCCCTCTGAACCCCCGCGTCCTACAAGTCCAAAGCTGTAAGAACTGGCCGAGGCAATTCTGGTTCTCTGAACGGCTCAGCTTCTAATCAGCACCTCCAATTCGATTACCTCCTCTTTTCAACCTAGCATCTAGGGACTAGTGGTCAGTTCTGCTTCACAGCCCAGTCTCCCTTAATCTGAGGGACTGTCTCCTGCTTTCTCAGAATTTGGACACATCCCTATGCCGCAGGATTGCCATGACGTTTTAGCGAAGACTTGTGCGCACCATACAGTCTCCTGCTATTACCACAAGTGGAAGCACTTAACCCGGTGTGCTGCTAATCAGGTTGATCCTTTTCGCTGGCTATCACAGGACGTTTTGCTATACCTCATGTTATTGGCCCTCTGTCGCTATTTGCTTGTAACCATCAGAGTCTGTATGGCAGGTATTTCAAGATTCACACCACTCCTGCTGTGCTGTCATTGTGGTCCCACAGCTTGGTTAAGGAGTTTCTAAAAAGGTATTTTTCATGCATTCCCGCCTGTGCAGACACCAGCCCCTGCATGGAAATTGGACGTTGTCCTTTCCAAATTCAGGGGTCCTTCATTTGAGCCTTTGCACAAGGGGGACATAAAGTTCCTCTGCTGGAAAACTGCGTCTTGGTCGCCTTGACCTCTGCCAGGGGAATAGGAGAAATACAGGCATTGTCATGTAAGCCAACGTACTTGGTGTTTAGCGGCTCCAAGGTTGTGTTACGGACGAATCCTAATTTCATACCTAAGGTGCCTTTATCTTTCCATCTCAATGATCCTTTGATCCTACCAGTTTTCTTTACCTCACCCTCTGTTCCGGCTGAACATAAGCTAGACGTTATGTGGGCTTTAAAATAATATGTTGCCCACACCAAAAAGCAGTATGTCTTCTCAATTCATGGCCTTTGTTCCCATCGATGAGGGTAAAGAGCTTTCCAAGTCCTCCACCTCCTTCTTGTCAAACTGTATTTCCTACTGTCCCGCAACTCTTCCTGTTTGGAGTAGAGTTCGCTACATGGGGGACATGTCTTCTACCCCATTCCTCACTGGTGTCCCACTGTTATATATATGCAGAGCTGTCACATGGCGGTCGGTCCATACCTTTATGAATTTGAGTGGACAGAGATTCCACAGAGGAGTCCAGTGACGGACAAGCAGTGCTCCATCATATGTTCGCATAACGGAGCCTTTCCTGATTGTGAGCCTGTTTCAGCCACCCATGTTTTGCATCGTAGGCGTCTGCTTTATGTTCTATTCAAACAGCCTGTGAATCTATGAAAGATCCAATGGAACCCTCCCACCCCGCTTATGGCTCTTTTTCTGGATCATATTCTACTTTTACGTGTGATATGCTAGATCTGAAGATGGCCCCCTGGAGTGGTGTTAATGGAGACTGTGCCTGTTAGCTGTGGTTCAATATGATCCAAAACGGCCCTGAGAGCACTGAAGTGATTGCAGCTTTAAATTTAAATGTAAACTGACTTAATGTTAGAAGATTCTAAGCATGAGGATGAGGAACATTTAAACGGCATGTACACCTATGAAAGATACCAATGCTGGAGAACCAGAATTACAGCTAAGTCACTTTTTCCTTCTTTTGACTCATAGAAAGAGAAGAAACTAATTCCTGTGCTGGAGAATATGCAGCTTCTAAGTGTCTCCTGCTTCTGATGCTCCTGCTGCTCCTTTGCTGGGTGCTATGAGCAGCCTGGTACCAATCATTGTACTCTTTTTGGATTGTTTTATGGGCCTCAGCTGCCACCAACTTCACTAATGGCATCAAAACAATAACCCGAAACAGATGCTCCCTGTGAGAACCTTATGTCAGAGACTAGTGCCCCTTTTGGTCCCAAATCCGCGTAAGAGCCGATGGTGTACCGGGTACTGTTGTCCCTCCCTTCCTCTGTGGGAGTTTTTGAGCACATCTTTGCTAATGAGTAATCTGGGGCTGCTTGTCCTCTTTGATGGTACAGTGGGTGAATAGGAGAACTTTAATATATCAGTATATCCATGTGACCCTTATGAGGGGTTGGAAATGAGAGGCCGACACAAAGTTGTAATATTATCATCGTCATATATTTTTATTAAATGGAAATGGATTGGATAAACACCTCTCCGACCTTATCCTAAAGAAGAGTTTCCCTGCCTAGGAAACTAAAAATCAGTCTGTGTCAAGTTTTTAGAAACCTAGAATCCGTCCCTATGTCCAAAACATTCTATTCTGACCCTTAGACTAGAAACAAACATCTAAGGGGAACAAGGAAATGTCTCTGGCTTATGTTTAGTAAAATGGGTTTATAATCAAAATATAAAGATAATCCAACAAAGTTCAAGGAAAAACCCTTGGATCCAGAGGGTAGTTCCTATCCCCTGGATATTTAGGTAGGGTGTCAAAAGTGCTTCTTTGGAACAACAGTTTCTTGGTATCACAAAACTGTTGCTTTGTCCAACACATCCTTTGGTTCTTTATACTAGATTCAGGAAGTTCTTGTTCAATCAATACATTCTATGCCATCCATCACTTCCTTAATTTCTTTGTACTGGAACCACAAAGTTACTGGATTCACAACGTTCTTATTCATATAATAAATTCCACAATGAGCTTTCTTCAACTTCTCTTGTACTTTAGAAGATTGCGTGGTGTACTCAATTACCAGGAATCCTCTTGTGAGTTCATCAGATCTCCTGGTATAATACCCTGCCAGGTATCTTCTCACAGTGTAAAAAGTCTTTGTACAATTCCAAGTGCCTGGTGTGTCTCCATACCAGGAATTCTTTCATGTGCTTCTCAGATTCCCAGGTATTTTGTAACATGGTTAAACTTTCCTGGACAACTTTGGTGGATCACCTCGTATACTTCTCTGCCAGGAATCCTTTTTTGGGCTCATCAGATCCCCTAGTGTACTCACCTGCCAGGTATCTTCCCACAGTTTTAACGGTCTTATACAAAGTATTATGGTAAAGTTTGATATCATTTGTTGCAGGAGGTGTTGCTCTTGACGCGTCCAGGAGTTGATGGTTATACCACCTTTCGAAGGGTCAAACAAGGGAAAGATGGGATGTTCCATGGGTGGTCTGGTCGTTCTTTTACAGACAAATGTGGGTCTGTCTTGTATCACAGAACATCACATGTGTCAATGTGCGTTAGTTGTGGAATTTGAATGTTTACTGGAGGGGGAAATGCAATGGCACGTACTATGAAATTATTTAGGTATGCATGATAGAAAATATTTGACCTTTTCCAATTTTTCTTTGGGATATTTGGAGGGGAGAATCCCTGCAACCCCTCCCCCCTTAATTTTCCCCCACCTTAACCTACTCCCTTACCCATCCCCATATATTTATTTTAATCCAAAAAAGGATCCAAAAAATTGGGTGAAATGTCAAATGTGTTTCGATCAAACATGCTAATACCCTATTAAACATATACTGGCACATGAGTGTATGTCCACTTGATGGAATCTTAGAAAGCATTTCTTCCTTTGTCATTCAGTGGAGAGGTAAATACCCCAAAGGTCATGTTATGGTTTTAGGGGGATCTAAATTCTGCTTGCCCAACTGGAGAAAAAAATGCTGACACTAGTTTTGAGCAGATTACTGGAAGCAAAATCCAGGGTAAGAGGGGAGCCAAGTGGATGGATTGTTTGCATAGTTTGTGTTTGGTAAAGCTGTGCAATACTGGGCGACGTACCGGGACGTGCAACATGGCACAGGATATCTTCATCTTCTGCACTGGATTACACCTTCACTGATGAATATTTGTATACATTTTGTAAAGAATTGGTCCTAGTGCATAACAATTGGAGTGTTCACATTATAATTTGAACTTGCTTCAACCTTTGCCTTGACTCGAGCTTCATGAATAATACTTTAAATCTGACTATAGATCGAGCAAAAAATGAAGTGATTTGGAATAAGAGCTGAATCAGGAACTTCAACATGCAATTGCATCACTTTATGGAGTTGTGCACATTGGAGACTAAAATCGAAACTTTCACACATGAAACCTGTGGCTTTTTGTTAAGTGAAATTTTGACAAGTCAGAAGAAAAATATGAGGGCATGGGTGGGTGATTGCTACAAAGAAAAGTGGAAAACACACGTGGGTTGCCTGTTGGTTTTGGGGGAAAAAAGATGAGGAAGGAAATACGCTTAATTAGAAAAATAGACTTGGGAATGGATAACACATGCTTGCAAATTAAAAGGGTTAGGCAGAAATATACGAATTGGCTATCAAGTATTAAATCAAATCTGATTCTGAGACAATAAAATGCCTGATTAAAAAAGACGCAACAAGTTATTTGAGAGTGGGCCACGATGCTATATAGGCCAATGTAGTGAATAAGGAAGTGTGGGTTAACCATTTTACCAAACTATATGTTGAGGATGACGACCTACAACAATATAAGATAAAGCAGGACTCAGTCCTAGATTATACCCAGTTTCAGATTGACCCTGAATTTTTAAAGCTGGAGCTCCTCCCGAGCTTCAGGAATAAACCATTTTACCAACACTCTTTAAGAACGATCCGTATCTTTGGGCCACCATACGAATGCTCCTGTTTAATAATATTCTGAAGAATGCAACTCCTCCACAAGTTTGGGAAACAGCGTTCATAGCCCTTGTCTTTAATTAGGGCTCTCGGATCAATCTGAGTAGCTACCGCCTTATAACTATACAGCCAGTTGACTGTAAAATCTTTGCAGCAATAATTCTTAAACATCTGGAATAGTGGGCATCTTATATTGTCAAAATAGCTAAATGTCAAAATGGAATCCTTCATATCCCATGTACTAATCAAAATGGGTTTTTGTTAAAATGCTGCCAAGATCTGGTTCAAAACAAAGAATGATCTATACTGCCGCCATTGATCTTTCCTTTGCATTCAATTAAGGTAGCCGTAAACACTTATGGTGGGGACTCTCTAGTTGGGGGATCCACCTAGGCCTATTAAAACTTATAATCAAATTAGACAAAAATATGAACCTCCAGGTTCGATAAAACATGGAGTGCTCATATTAAAACATTTCGACAAGAAATCGCCTAAGGCAGGGATACATTTTAGCCCCCTGCCTCTTTAATTTGTACTTTTCTGATGTGGGATAAAATATTAGTGTTAGGGAGAATTCTCTGTTTAGGCTGAATTTCCCTACCTAGTGAGTCCCCCAGCAGCTTTGCTGGATTTCTGGGGTTTAATTTTTTTCTCCTGCCAAGAGTGAGACTCTTTTACCCTCACTCTTGGACATGTTGAAGTGTGTTTTCTTGGTTAAACCTTGTGTTGAATGGGCTATGGGGTCTTTTACTCCATGGGGCCTCATGTATTTTTGTGATGTGGGTCACACAGCACCCTCTGTGCCGTGACCCAGGGGTGTCCTAGGGACTCCCCAACATAGACTCCATACCCTGGGACTGACTACTGTCTCCCAGGGCATGTAAAGTCACCAAAGACTTTACTAGTCTTGAATCCTGAACAGAACCAGTACAAACCATCATATTGTGGACGTACTGGCTGGGGCAATTCGATTGCCCCAGGGTCTGTTAGTCGAGGGGGCACGTCTCCGTCCCCCCTGATCGAGTTTTGGCTGGTGGCAGTGGAAACTACTTTTTATATTCGACCGCGAATATTTCCCTATGGGATTTCCCATTGTTTTAGGCTAACACATTTAATTATTTATTTACGGTAGCCTTAAACATACCGCCGGTTTATATATTTATTTTTATAACTCCGGTTGGGACTTTTTGCCAAAACTTGATTCTAAAATGGCGTTGGTGTTCGCCTCTGTAACTCTGACCCAAAGTGGAGCCCTTTGTTCCACTTTTGGCGGGCTTCTCCACAGAAGCCCTCCAAAGTGGTGCCACTCTGTCTGGGGTACTTAGGAGGGGTGGAGGGGGATTTAGGCACCCTGGACTGAGTTACCTTGGTAACTCAAGTCGCACTCCGTCCTGATTGGCCCAAGTGGTGAGCCGCCCGGCTCACCACTTAGCATGTTTGAGTGACAGCTAGGCTGGGTGAATGGGGGTTTGCTGCATAAAAGCAGGGCTTTGGGGACTGGGACTTCAGAAGTCGCCACAGGACCAAGAATCCGACGAGGGAAGAGCTGAGCCGACCTGCTTCGACGACACCACCCGGTGGAGCCCTGCTGAACCGTCTCACCACTTTTCCCGACGACCGAGGAGAACTCTTAACGGAGTGGCTCCTTCCCTTGACTGGTGGGGACAACCAGTTTTCGCCTTCTTTTCGCTTCTCGAGGTATCTCGTGGCCGCCTTGCCAGTGCCAAGCACCCCGGCAACCGGAACCCCACCACTTTTACCCCAACCACGAAAGTCGGTACGACCCTTTAACCGGAGGACTCCGCGGCTGGTTTCTTCCCGGGCAGTGCAACGACCCTCTTCTTCTGCTCTTCAGCGAGAACTTCTTCTCCCCTGACCGACGTCGAGCCCTGCTGCCACTGCCTGGAACAACTGCCACCGCTGGAGGATCCTTTCCGCTTAAGGTACCGTGTTCCGCCTGGCTTCCCTTGCTACCGACTGTACGGGGTAGATTTAGCCCCCGGCTTTCGAACCTGGGAGAGCCTGGGACACCCTGGCTAAACTTTCTAAGCCACTCTAACCTCTTTCTAACTCTTTGCAAGACTTTGAATCCCTAATAACGGTGTGATCTTGGGCACATTTTCGCTCCGGCTACTCTAAGAGTGGGCCCTGCCTAGTGACTTTTGCTCACCTGTGACTTTGTGCTTCTTTGAGCCTATTGCAAGTGTTCTGGACCTTAGAGTGGTGTGTTTAACCCATTTCTGCTTTTTTCTCTCCCTTTCTTGGAAACTACTAGAGTGTCATCTAACGTTAAGCACTCACCTCTGTTTTAATTAAGTGGTGTTAACCTAGAGTTGTCTAGATAGGAGAAAGGATTGAATCTACTTTCGTTATAACTGTGTTTGAAGTGTTTACTATATTTTGCTAGAGTGTTTTTAACTTATGTGTATTTTAAATAAATAACTATATACTTTTGAAACCAAGCTCTGGTCAGTGTTTGCTTGTGCTATTGTATGTGGGTACATATTGTGTATACTTTGCATACTGCCTAACTCTTCTTGAGAGAAGTCTGACTGCTCAGCCACAGCTACCAGGTAAATCTGGGTGGTACAGACTGCTACCAAAGGGGTTTACTGCTCTACCTGTAGTCTTAAATCTTTTGCAGTGTTCCCCAAGGGAACTGCACAGGTTTCTGCCTAACACTGGTGTACAGCGGTGGGATTTGTATTGAGTATACATTTTATTGTGCTTTAGATACCTTAGTGCAACTAACCACAAAGCTTAGCACTGAAAAAGTAAAACCTCTAACATGTCAGTTATAGAAAGCTATAGTCAGGAGTCCCTTGCAGCCAAAACTGCTGATTGTTTAAGAGTGCTCTGTAAACATAAGGATCTCCTGACTAAGGGCAAGAAAATGGAGCTGATTGAAAGATTGTTAGCTAACCAAAGTCTGGGTGATGGTTCAGAGGAACCTACCACTCCAGCAACTGTAGATGACAGTGTTGAAATTAACATGGAGCAAAATGTTGATGATTCTGAGGAAGAGTCAGAAGAGGAGGGTGAGGCTGTTGTAACTGCCCCCCCTAGGCCTCTGCCTGCTCTACCTGCTGTGCCTACTGGACCTTTACCAGGTCCCACATTTAGTCCTCAGTACTTTGAACTGGAGAAAATGAAGCTAGAATTGGAGTATAAGAAACTTAATGCTCAAACTGACAAAGAACTAAGGCTAAGGGAAATGGAGCTCAAGTATGACTTAGAAATGAAGAAATTATCTGTTGAGAATGTTTCTCTCTCTGGCTCCTCTAGAAGTTCCAGTCCTAAAAGACCCCGGATGCCTAAAGAATTGGTTGGTATGTATGAGCCTAAGTTGGATGTGTTGGATTGGTTGTCTCTGTTTGAATATAATCATGGGCTCCAGAACATCACAGGAAATGACTTACTCACCTGGTTGTTCTCTAGGCTTCCCCCTGTTGCAACTGATGTGGTAATGGAGATGGGGGAGGAGGATAGGAAGGACTATGAATGTGTGAAACTAGCTTTGATAGCTAGGTTTGGGAAGACCCCTTCCCAGTATCTTAAGAGGTTTAGGAACCTCAAAAAGCATGATGGTACCCCTTGGGCTACCTGGGTGAGTGAATGTTTGAAAAACTTAGAGGGATGGATTAAGGGTTACAAGGTGAACACTTATGAAGGTATGAAGAATTTGTTTATGTTGGAGACTATTTATGATGCCTGCTCTCCTGAGCTCAGACAACACTTGGCTGATTCCAGGGAATTGGATTCCCGGAAACTAGCTAAGGCTGCTGACTTGTGGGTTGCCAACAGGGCCACTCACAAGGATTCTGGGGTAACTCAGAAGAAGGATGGGGAAAAACAGTCTAAGAAGGACTCCAAAGAGAATTCTAATACTACAAATTCCAAAGAGGGCCCCAAACAAAACTATAAGGGTAAGCCACAAGGGAAACCAAATCAGGCTAGTGTACCTTCTGGTCCCAGACCAGAAGGGGGTCAGAACAAGCCTCCATTCCAGCGAGCCTTTGGCTCATGCTTTGTTTGTAAGGCTACTGACCATGTGAAAGGAGATCCCAGATGTAAGGGTAAACCTTCAGGGGTCCAGCTTGCCTCCTTAGCCTTCGCTCCAGAAGAGGAAGTACATATGGCAAGTGGAAACTTTCTATTACTAGCTGATGAACCCACTGGAGTCTCAGCTAGTGTTTCTTTAGTCTCTCTGGGGTTGTGGGAGCAACAGAATCTAGATGTCTATAACTCTATCCCAGATAATACTAAAGAGTATTATAAGGACAGTGTCCAGGTGAATGGTCAGGAGACTCCTGCCATTAGGGACACTGGAGCCAGCATAACTGTGGTGGATGAATCATTTTTCAAGGCAGAGGATGTTGCTAAGGCACCCAAATGCCTCACCAAGTTAGCTGGTGGGCCTGTGCAGATGTGTCCCCAGTTACCAGTTCTCATCCAATGTAATGATATGGCTGTAAAAATACCTGTCAGTGTACAATGTGAAGTGCCAGGTAGGGTTCTGTTGGGTAATGACCTCAAAGCTCTTGGAGTTGTATCTCATACCCCCAGACCTCCTAGCAAAAGGTTCCAGGAACTCACAAAACCTGCAAGGGAGAAAACCCTGAGAGGGTTATCTCAGGAGATGATGACAGAAATCACTCCTCTACCACTGGAGCAACTTACTGCAGTAACTACCAGATCAGGAGCAAAGGGGCAACCCAAGACTCCTAGGAAAAAGCCAGCAGCAAGCACTCCAGTGCTTCCAACAAGGACTTCCCCTAGGTTGTCCAAAGTTACACCTGTAACTCCACCTCCAGCTGAGGCTGAGAGGGAGGTACAACCCTGTGTGGTTGAGCTAGACTCTGAGGAAGAGCTAGAAGGAGGCCCCAACCTTATTGGAGATTTGGACCCTGAGGACCATCCTGAGCTGCAGTCTTTACTGGCAGAAGGTGGGCCTAGCAGGGCAGCTTTTCGTAAGGGGCAAAGAGAATGTCCAACTCTGGAAGGTCTCCGCCACCAGGCAGCTTCTCAAGCTGATGGGCAAGAGCCTGGGAAGTATAGGTTGCACTGGGAAGATGGCCTCTTCTACAGTGAACCCACTGAGTCTGAACCTGGAGACTACAAACGCCTTGTAGTCCCACAAGAAAACAGACAACAGTTCTTACAACTAGCCCATGAGATACCTTTGGCTGGCCACTTGAGTTTCAAGAAGACCAAGGAAAGGCTCTCACTCTACTTTTATTGGCCAAAGATGGGGGCCGAAGTAGATAGATATTGTAAGAGCTGCCATACCTGCCAGACTTCTGGTAAGGTTGGTTCCAAGAATGTGGCACCTTTAGTGCCCTCTCCCAGTTGTGGGAGTCCCATTTGAGAGGGTAGGGATTGACATTGTTGGTCCCCTTGATCCTCCAACCTCCTCAGGCAACAGGTTTATCCTTGTTGTAGTAGACCATGCTACTAGGTACCCTGAGGCCATTCCTATGAGGACTGTTACAGCTCCGGCTGTGGCTAAGGCCCTCCTTGGTATTTTTACCAGGGTTGGGTTTCCTAAGGAGGTAATCTCTGACAGGGGGTCAAACTTTATGTCCCACTACATGAAGGCCATGTGGAAAACCTGTGGAGTTACCTACAAGTTCTCAACCGCCTACCACCCTCAGACAAACGGGTTGGTTGAAAGGTTTAACAGAACCATGAAGAGCATGATAGGTGCTTTGGAAGAACCCCTTAAGAAAAAGTGGGACCTTCTACTGCCATGCCTTCTCTTTGCTTATAGAGAAGTCCCTCAGGAGGGAGTAGGTTATTCTCCCTTTGAGCTTCTCTATGGCCATCCAGTCAGAGGTCCATTGGCCCTGATTAAGGAGGGGTTGGAAGGTGCTCCTCCCCTCAAGCCAGTCAGAGTGACTGACTATGTGATAGGTCTCCGGAAGAGAATGTCACACATGATGGCAGAAGCAAGTGACAACTTGAAAGCTGGTCAAGCCCTGGTCAAACATTGGCACGACCAGAAGGCTAACATGGTTGAGTTTACTCAAGACCAGCTAGTTCTAGTTATGCTCCCAACAAGGCAGAGGGCCTTGCAAGACAAATGGATGGGACCCTTCAAGGTTGTGGGAAAACTTGGAGAGGTCAACTATCTGGTGGATCTGGGCAGACCCAGGGAAGCTCCTAGAGTCTTCCACACCAACCGACTAAAAGCCTACATCTCCAGACCTGATGTAGGAGCCTTGCTTCTAGCTTCAGCTGCCGAGGAGGAAGAGAGTGAATCTCTCCCTGATCTCCTCAGAGGTGTACCTTTAGATGAAAAAGTTGAAGGAGTTAATCTCTCTTCAGACCTGACACCTGAGCAACAAGAGGAGTGCAAATCTATGTTAAATCAGTTTGCCTCCCTGTTCTCACTGTCACCAGGCTTGACCCCTTGGGGCCAGCATGAGATACTCACTGGTGACTGTCTGCCAGTCAAAAGCAGAGGATACAGAATGTCAGAACATATCAGAGCCCACATCAAAGGAGAGGTCAAGAAGATGCTTGATCTCGGGGTAATAGAGCCCTCTACTAGTCCATGGTCTAGCCCAGTGGTGTTAGTACCAAAGGCAGGATCCAAAGACTTGAGATTCTGTGTGGACTATAGAGCTCTAAATGCAGTCACCAAGACTGATGCCCACCCTTTGCCCAGGACAGATGAGTTGGTGGATAAACTTGGTGCAGCCAAGTACCTCAGCACATTTGACCTGACGTCAGGCTATTGGCAAATAGCCCTGACAGACCATGCCAAGGAGAAAACTGCATTTTCGACCCCAGTTGGCTTGTACCAGTTTAAGGTCATGCCTTTTGGACTAAAAAATGCACCTGCCACATTCCAAAGGATGGTGAACCAAGTTCTGGCTGGGATGGAAGATTTCTGCATGGCATACTTGGATGACATTGCAGTCTTCAGCCACTCCTGGGAAGAACATGTGAACCACCTAGGACATGTGTTGCAGGCTCTGGAACAGGCCCATTTGACAATCAAAGCCAGTAAGTGCCAGATTGGTCAAAGTAAAGTGGTCTACCTCGGACATGAGGTAGGAGGTGGAGAAATAAGGCCTTTGCCCAGCAAGATTGAAGCTGTGCAAAATTGGACAACACCAACTACTCAAACCCAAGTGAGAGCTTTTCTAGGCCTCACTGGATATTACAGGAATTTCATTGAGAACTATGGGACCATAGCTTCTCCACTGAATGTAATCTCCTCTCCCAAATTCCCTAAAAGGTAAAATGGAATGAGGAGTGCAATCAGGCCTTTGAAAAACTGAAGAGAGCTCTTTGCCAAGCTCCAGTATTGAGAGCTCCTGACTACCACCAACCTTTCATTGTACAAACTGATGCTTCCAATGTAGGTATAGGTGCAGTTCTAAGCCAACTGGATGAGAAGGGTAGGGAGCACCCCATTTGCTTCATCAGTAGGAAACTGAAGGATCCTGAGACAAGGTGGGCAACTATCGAAAGAGAATGCTTTGCTATTGTGTGGGCACTGAAGAAGTTTAGGCCATACTTGTATGGTTCTACTTTTGTTATTCAGACTGACCACCAACCCTTGAGATGGTTAATGCAAATGAAAGGGGAAAATCCAAAACTATTGAGATGGTCAATCTGCCTGCAAGGGTTTGATTTCACCATTGAGCACAGGTCAGGGTGTCACCATCAAAATGCTGATGGACTCTCTAGGATGTATATCATCGACTAGAGGTATGAGGTTCATCCAGGAGTGGATTAAATCCTCCTGTCCCTTAGTCTGGGGGGGGCGAGTGTTAGGGAGAATTCTCTGTTTAGGCTGAATTTCCCTACCTAGTGAGTCCCCCAGCAGCTTTGCTGGATTTCTGGGGTTTAATTTTTTTCTCCTGCCAAGAGTGAGACTCTTTTACCCTCACTCTTGGACATGTTGAAGTGTGTTTTCTTGGTTAAACCTTGTGTTGAATGGGCTATGGGGTCTTTTACTCCATGGGGCCTCATGTATTTTTGTGATGTGGGTCACACAGCACCCTCTGTGCCGTGACCCAGGGGTGTCCTAGGGACTCCCCAACATAGACTCCATACCCTGGGACTGACTACTGTCTCCCAGGGCATGTAAAGTCACCAAAGACTTTACTAGTCTTGAATCCTGAACAGAACCAGTACAAACCATCATATTGTGGACGTACTGGCTGGGGCAATTCGATTGCCCCAGGGTCTGTTAGTCGAGGGGGCACGTCTCCGTCCCCCCTGATCGAGTTTTGGCTGGTGGCAGTGGAAACTACTTTTTATATTCGACCGCGAATATTTCCCTATGGGATTTCCCATTGTTTTAGGCTAACACATTTAATTATTTATTTACGGTAGCCTTAAACATACCGCCGGTTTATATATTTATTTTTATAACTCCGGTTGGGACTTTTTGCCAAAACTTGATTCTAAAATGGCGTTGGTGTTCGCCTCTGTAACTCTGACCCAAAGTGGAGCCCTTTGTTCCACTTTTGGCGGGCTTCTCCACAGAAGCCCTCCAAAGTGGTGCCACTCTGTCTGGGGTACTTAGGAGGGGTGGAGGGGGATTTAGGCACCCTGGACTGAGTTACCTTGGTAACTCAAGTCGCACTCCGTCCTGATTGGCCCAAGTGGTGAGCCGCCCGGCTCACCACTTAGCATGTTTGAGTGACAGCTAGGCTGGGTGAATGGGGGTTTGCTGCATAAAAGCAGGGCTTTGGGGACTGGGACTTCAGAAGTCGCCACAGGACCAAGAATCCGACGAGGGAAGAGCTGAGCCGACCTGCTTCGACGACACCACCCGGTGGAGCCCTGCTGAACCGTCTCACCACTTTTCCCGACGACCGAGGAGAACTCTTAACGGAGTGGCTCCTTCCCTTGACTGGTGGGGACAACCAGTTTTCGCCTTCTTTTCGCTTCTCGAGGTATCTCGTGGCCGCCTTGCCAGTGCCAAGCACCCCGGCAACCGGAACCCCACCACTTTTACCCCAACCACGAAAGTCGGTACGACCCTTTAACCGGAGGACTCCGCGGCTGGTTTCTTCCCGGGCAGTGCAACGACCCTCTTCTTCTGCTCTTCAGCGAGAACTTCTTCTCCCCTGACCGACGTCGAGCCCTGCTGCCACTGCCTGGAACAACTGCCACCGCTGGAGGATCCTTTCCGCTTAAGGTACCGTGTTCCGCCTGGCTTCCCTTGCTACCGACTGTACGGGGTAGATTTAGCCCCCGGCTTTCGAACCTGGGAGAGCCTGGGACACCCTGGCTAAACTTTCTAAGCCACTCTAACCTCTTTCTAACTCTTTGCAAGACTTTGAATCCCTAATAACGGTGTGATCTTGGGCACATTTTCGCTCCGGCTACTCTAAGAGTGGGCCCTGCCTAGTGACTTTTGCTCACCTGTGACTTTGTGCTTCTTTGAGCCTATTGCAAGTGTTCTGGACCTTAGAGTGGTGTGTTTAACCCATTTCTGCTTTTTTCTCTCCCTTTCTTGGAAACTACTAGAGTGTCATCTAACGTTAAGCACTCACCTCTGTTTTAATTAAGTGGTGTTAACCTAGAGTTGTCTAGATAGGAGAAAGGATTGAATCTACTTTCGTTATAACTGTGTTTGAAGTGTTTACTATATTTTGCTAGAGTGTTTTTAACTTATGTGTATTTTAAATAAATAACTATATACTTTTGAAACCAAGCTCTGGTCAGTGTTTGCTTGTGCTATTGTATGTGGGTACATATTGTGTATACTTTGCATACTGCCTAACTCTTCTTGAGAGAAGTCTGACTGCTCAGCCACAGCTACCAGGTAAATCTGGGTGGTACAGACTGCTACCAAAGGGGTTTACTGCTCTACCTGTAGTCTTAAATCTTTTGCAGTGTTCCCCAAGGGAACTGCACAGGTTTCTGCCTAACAATTAGGAAAGCAGCATTGGTGTCCCCTAAAATTGGAAAAATTAGACTAATCTGGATGACCTACGCAGATTTTATTTTAACAGATTGTACAGCGTTGGGCCTCCAGAGACTTGCTGAGGAAAATGTGCTTGTTATTACCATGGATAAATCAAAAATCTTGAATTTTAGATTTATTAATAAAAAAGTTTGCAATAGGTGGTACATCAAAGGTGTCAAACTAGAAGTGATAGAACACCTAGTATATTTAGGCTTCCCCGTCTTAAGCACTTCCTTAATGCTTATTATAGCCAAATGAAAAACAGATCAATTCAACAAATGCAATATCTTAAATGTTCCTATTGTAGGCATTCGGTTAAACCTTTGCTGAGTTGAGGAAAAGTGCTACCAAAACTTTTGTATGGAAGATAACTGACTTATGAAAAAGTGATGGACACATTTGATTCTCTGTAAAGCTTAAATTGGAGCAAAGTTATGTGTATACCCAATGCAGTGGCTTCTGTCTTGATAAGATATGACCTTGGACTGAGCTCTCTTAGGGTTTTGGAAAATGTTAGCGTTTTATGCTAAAATTCTAACGTAAATGGCTCCACCATTTACACTGATTTCAAAGAACTGAAGGAATTTTAAATATATTTAAAGATTATTGCATGGTCTTTTAATAATTGTTAGTATGGATAAATGTGATCTAATGAAAACCCCCAAACATTTTTTCTTTTTTTTTTAAATCTTTGGGAGTGGGATTGGTGTCAAACAATTGAAAAAATGCATTCTCTGAAGAGCCTTGGTTACTTAGAACATGAAGGCAAATGTTTTGTTACAGTGTCTCCACCATTCATCCTATTCCCGGCGTCACAAGCGAGGTGTGACTTTGGTATAGTTTAGATTCCACTTGAATCTAACAAAGAGATTTTATATAGACGGAATGTATTGAAAGGTAATCTATGCTGTCGTCTTTGCGGTTCCTCTGAAGAGATGGAAATGCACTAACACCTTCTAATGTCTTGTAAAACACTCACTCCTCTACAGTTCAAATATTTAAAGATTTATGCAAGCTGGGATCACAAGAGACTTTTTATGGAGGCAATGTTTATCCGGCCGATCAACATCTTTGTCACTGGCAGTGATAATTTTTCTTTTTTATTAATTTGAATCTTGACACCATTGTGTAAAGTGTATGTATCTTGGGGTACATAGAGGAGCCTTCTTTTTAAGGTTAAAAAAGAATGTTGCTTCAGCTTTTTCATATTTTCTTTTATAATTATCAAATTATAGATAATATGTATTGCTTAGAACTGGAAAAGTATGTTTTATATGTAATTTCCTTATCTTATGAAATGTGACATATTCAAATGTTATTGTTAAGGTTGAACTTGTTTGAACCGATTATAAAAATAAAATGTTTTTAACAGTCTTAAAAATGCCTGGTATATTTGGTTGCCATGGCTTCTTTTATGGACTTCATAGATTTCTTGGTCTACTTCTCTGCTAGGTATCTTGCCGCAATGTTAGAGGCTTTATACAACTTTGGTGGATTGCCTGGTATACTCCCCTGCCAGGAATCCTTCTCTGAGGTCCTGCAGATCCCCAGGTATACTTCTCTGCCAAGTATCCTTCCCCGAATGTCAACTGCCTGGTGTATTCCTTTTGCCAGGACATTGGAGTTTGTCTGTATTTAAACTGCCTTTGAGCATTGTCCATAATAGCAGTCTCATATAATTCATTCACTTGATTATATGTGTGTCAGTACGCCCCGGAGTCCCCAGTGGCTCTGGGCAGGCTCACTGGTAGTTCTCAGTGTCTACGACTTAGGTTATTCCTCTACGTGGAAGCTTCCTTCCTCGGACGGATTTGTACACAATGTTGATGTTTCTCCTGCATTTCCTGCAGCTCTGGGTTCACTTGCCGGCTTCCCTCTGTGGCTTGGACCGGAGAATACTGCTACCCGGCATGACTATACCTCCAGGAGCTCAGCTGAGCCGGCAGCACTCACACAGTATTTCAGGTGTGCCTGCTGCATCTCCTTCCTTCACGCTACGCCGGTATGTGTGACTCGCGTTCGCAAGCCACCGCATGCATGTTCTCCGGAATGGTTCTCTCCCGTTCTGCTGCGTTCAGTGCGGATGCCATTAGGTTCTAGGTTTCTCTTAGTCTGTATCAACTCCTACCTCCTCCTCTTCATCTCAGTACTTGAAGTTTTATGGGAGCTGAAGTCCATAGATTATGGATTTGTAAAATGATGATGTTCAAAGGTTTTACATAGAGAAACATCAGAAACAGGAGATGTTGTGTGTTGTAAATGTTTGAAGTATAAATTGATTTTTGTCTAGAGTGGCATAAAGGAAGGGGTTTCTGATTTTTACAATAAGCAGGATTTGTGGGATGACAACAAGCCATCAAGAACTTGGGTATTATAGGGTCTTCTGGAGCAAGGAGAGAATACTGCGTCTCGTCCAATAGAGTCACCACCTCCCCCGACAGCTGTCTCCTTCCATGTGATCCGTCCTCATGTATCTACACGCAGGGTCAGGATCAGATAGAGACTGCCGTCCCTTGGGCACCTGGGAGGAGATCACTGCCGGGGTATCGGGGATGACTCCACAGGATTCATCGCACCCTGAAGTCAAAGATTTTGCCTTGGGCCTTCTGGAGTGGATTGGCTATGGTGCTGGATTTCCATGACTTGCATGGTCGTCCTTTTAACGTGTTGTCTTCCTAATGGATTCCTTTACTCCCACACATTCCTCATCTTAGAAATATCCTCCAAGCACAACTCTGAGGGTGCACTGCCACTCAGTTTACACTGCTGAACGTCATTGGTGCCAAGGTGCCTTATTAATGTGTATGTACACTATCAAATCCGGTTAGCATACCATACGTTTGGTGCAACTTCATGAATGCTGTATATATTGAGTGGCCTGACCCCTTGTATAGGAGAAGGATGAATATGTGTAGGACAATAAGTGCTGGTGATCTTGTTTCAAAGAGTGTCTTGCTCCATAGGTCACTCATCTTCCACCAACAAGTGGCTCAGACGTACCTACTTTTAGTAGTTTGCCTCTCACTCTGAGGTATCTTCATCCACACTGGTTAAGGTAACATTCCTCACTGGCTCTTTTAACCCATAACACTTTTCCAGAAAAGTATTTGGTGTTGTAATGGGTGCTACATGTATACAAGATATTCCTGGGCCCAAGATACATGGCTAAGCTTTGGACCATTTCGACCCAGTTGCTGGAGCTTGAGCTAAGAAATGCTGCAGCTGTTGATGCCATTAGGGGCCTCCAGTTTGGCCTTTCACCGCAAGCACTTGAAGTATATCCAGGTCTTGGGTGTGGAATTTGCTGCTCATTTTCTGTGTGGTTTTGGTGCTTCCTTTCGTCGTAGTAAGCTCAGGTCTGGTCTGAGGCTTTCCAGGAAGGGCCAGAGAGATCAGGATGTGCCCCAATGTCCACATCTGAAGGTCTGTTGTGGTATGGACAGGTTTTCTTTGAAGGAGACACAATCTGTACCGTCTCTTGAGGAATGTTGGATTAGGATGCAAGTCCCCAGAACTGTATTTCTAATGAATTGCTTCCTCCCAAAGATTCCTCATCTTTGATATTCATCTCCCAATACAACTGCTCTTCAGAAGCTTTTCTGCCATGAAGGCACGTAGCGCGGCTCTGCCCAACGCCGCCCTGTGACCACTATGACGTTGGTGCCAGCCAGTATGGGGTGCCGCACCCAGTTACCTTAATTCATTTATTCCATACACCCTGCTACCTGGAGGAACACTGCTTTGTTGGGCGTCTTTGTATTTTCCTTTTTACGATGGCTAATCCATCAAGTCTTTGGGCTTTAAAGCCTGCATCAATGGCGGGCATCAGTTGTCTGTCTCTGATCCACACAGGATATGTCTTACTGCCTTGGAGAATAGTATGACCCACAGGACTGCTGTTTGTGCCGGTCAGTGCACCCAATGCTCTTCCGAAAAGGTTGGCAAGGGTTTTCATCTTACTCCATCAAGAGAAGCGTGATTGTAGACCTGTTTGGGGTCGCCAGGCACCACCCGAGCCGAAGGACTCCAATCTGAAAGGACAAAAAGAAGCAGCAGCAGCATTACAGGAAGCCCTGATCAAAACACGCATCCTTCTCATCCTTGTCCATCTCCTCATTTCTCTTGTTCTCCTCCTCCTTCCTCTCTCCCCTCCTTCCTCTCTCACCTCCTTCTCAACTCTCCACTTCTCTCCCCCTTTCTTTTCTCCTTTATCACCTTCTTCCCTCCGCTCCCCTTCTCTCCTTTTCTCTGCATTCCCATCCTTCTCCCCTTTCCTCTCACCTCTTCTCTCATCTCCCCCATCTTCTCTGTTCTCCTCCTCTTCTTCTCTCTCTCCTCCTCTCTCTCTCTCCTCCGGGAATGACTGAGGAAAAGTCACAACGGGTACCTTTTCCAACCCAACTGTCCATGCCAGCGTCCTTTTGGTTGAAGGTGATGGATAAGAGTCACCAATATCCCGGCAGCTTCAACCCTGGTGTCAGCTGCCCAGATTAGAGTCCACAGCACTTTGCAGAGCCAGCAGAGACTCCACAAAAGTCAGTGACTGTGCGCCTCTAGGCTCGGCCACTGCTGCTACAGGTAAGGACGTGTCACTGCACCATGTTGTCTTCTGACGTGTCTCTTCGGACTGCTTCCTCAGTGGCACCTACGGTCCAGGCCCCGCGCAGAGGATCCTCAGTGGTATGCTCCACTCCCTAGAGGTGCATATATGTCCTAAATAGAGGACATTTATGAGGGTGAGTCCATCCTCTTAGGGATGGAACCCTCTGCCCAGGGAGATTAGGGGTTGCCCTAAGAAATGTTATGATGCGCATGGTAACTTGCAAAACCTTACGGCTGGCCTGCAGAAAGCAAGTGGATTGAACACTTCACAAGAGTTTGTTATGCACCCGGCTTCACCTCCGGGTAAACCTCAAGCCACTTCCGAGTGCCTGATGGCAAAGGTGGTGGATACCCTACAATTATCTGCCCCTTCTAGATGCACAGTGCAGTACGAGCCAAAGGACATCTTGGACGATTGTCCCCAAAAGGAGACCCTCCTACCCATTAACCAGGCGTTGGTGGCTGTGATTTTGGAACTGTGGTCAAAAGCAGCCTTTGTCCCAACCGTGGACTGTGATCTGGCAATGAAGCATATGCCAACACCATCTGCCCCTTTATTATTGCAGACACCCTTCCCCTGAAAGCCTTGTGGTCCAGGTGGCAGTGACTATCACCAGTTTTTTCCTTTTTCCCTCCTTGACCCCAGACCGGTAGAGTAAGAGACTTGATGCCTGGAGGAAAAAGATTTTTCGTTCGACTATCCTGGGCCTGTATGCCATGGCCAAGTTTACTTTTGGTCTTTGGTCAATCATTTCGGAAGTGGCCGAAACATATCCCCCCCTGAAGGCTTCCAAGCCATTGTGACGGACTGGAGAGAGGATTCTCGTCAGAGCCTACAGTCTGGACTACACTCAGACGGTTACATGTCTTTATAAGCAAATCTTGGAATGAACATGTATCGAATATTGCATATAAAATATTTGATATACACACTGTATACCCACTCTGATGATTGCATGGCCAGGATTATGGCCACAGGGATGCTATGTCTGAGGACCTCTGTTTTTCCCCAGATGTCCAGGCAAACCTCCTGGCTATACCATTAGATGGCAACAATTAATTTGCTGCTAAGGCCGACAATTTGCTTCAAACATTCCAATCCTCAAAAGTCACTGCTAAGTCTCTAGGACTTGCAGTCCAACAGCAGCAACCTGCGACTCCCATGGGACGAAGGTAATTTATTTTTTTGTTTGTTGTCCCTTTGCCTTTTATACCCAAAGGGCTGAAGTCAGGCCTGTCCGCAAGGCATCCACAGCGCCATTCAAACAAGTGTCAGGGCAGAGGTGTTCGGAGAGGTGCATTGTCTACCTCCTCTGTGCCCTCTGTCACCCCAGCTCGAAGCCTCTGTGAAATAGGCTGAGGGGGAGCCGAATTTCCTGGTTCGGCGGGGAGTGGAATATTACCACATTCCAATTGAGTGGCCCTTACAGGTCATTCACCAGGGATTCTGCCTTCCTTTTACTCAACGCCCTCCAGACTACCCCCGCAAACCTGTCGGCTTCTGGGAAAGTGGGCCATAGAACGAGTAGCCCACCGGTACCTGTACCTGCACATGGACAAGTTCAAGATGGTTACTGGTGTAGATACGTCAAGCACTTGACCTGCAGGACCGATAGCTCTACAGGTTGCCTGCTTTCATGTGCCAATCAACCAAAGCCACAGGAGGTTGCTGAGGGTCACAATAGGACATTGCCACTATCAATGCAAGGCCCGGCCATTCGGTCTCTTCGGCACAAGTTGTTTTCACCAAGCTGTTGGCAGTAGAAGCGGCTCACCACAGACGGGAAGGGATCTAGGTCTTTTCCCATCACAACAACTGGCCCGTTTGTGCTCGGTCTCCAAACCAGGCGTCAGCAAATTTGTACCAGACTTTCAGCCTGCTGCACAGCTTGGACTAGTCCCTGAACTTCAAGGTTTAACCGTCCCAGTCCCTCCCGCTCACCAGCCCTTTTTCGGACAGCATGGCTTCAATTCCTTTTTTCTGCACACAGTTCGCTAATTGGGAACATGCGCTGAGCTTAAATAATTTTTCGAACAATGCCATGCCTAATCTGTCCTAGGGGCTTGGGTTTTAAGCCAGGTGCGGATTGTGGTCAACAGAAATCTGTTTCGGATCTGCAGCGGATCTGCCTATACCGCTTGGCTGAGGACCACAACACTCAAGACTGTGGGTCGTGCCAGTCCTTGAACACGCAGGCCCTATTGGAAATGGCCATGAAGGTTTTCATCTTCGTCCACAAAGCAGAGGGTGAGACTCTCAGTTAAGGTCACAAGGTACGGATCGGTGCTCCAAAGATCAGACTACTCCGTGCAAGGAGAAGGATCGGAAGAGGTCCTGATCTTAGAGTGGGTCCTCGCACCGGCATTCTTCAAAGAAGAGGAGCCACTGCTCCAGGGGTTTGCCTGAGCGGCCAAAAGAGTTAACTTTTCCAATCCACTCTCCAGAAAAGGAAGAACTTCCACCTGAAGATGCTAAACATCTTCGCCCAGGTGCCGATGGCTGCTGCCATGGCGCCTTGGCGCAGACAATGGTGGCTACAGCAAGGGTGCTACAGTGATCCATCACGTTTGTTGTGACCGGCAGGGCACCTTCAAAGGGCCACTCCTGCATGCCTAGGTTCTTGGGCCTGGCCCAAAAGGAAGTCATGGTAGCTAGGTGCCCACAGGCCCTGCCATCAGGCATCACGGCCTCTGCGCCAGCACCCGCATCTTTGTTGGCGCCATGGCCACCGCAGTTCTGCGGGAAAATCCCCCAATCCCTATGGGTGCTCTTATGTCTAAAATGTATGACCTCTGAAGATGCGGGTGGCCAGATCCTTTTTGGGCTGGAACCTCTAGACTCATGAGGGATTTCCCAGAGGAATTTTATGGGGAAGATGTGAATGTTCTGAAAGGCGACGACTAAGTCATTGGGGCTTGCCGCCCAACAGCCCTCCGCGCAACTGTCATCCTGGTGCAGGGGTTTTCGCCCCTTCACTGCTTTTGCCCTGAGAGGCCATGGGCAATCTGCCTTGGGAATAGGCATACGTTTCCCGAGAGGCAGGGGAAGAGATGCCCAGACAGGTGGCGTAGCCGCGGATTCTGTCCTTGCCATGCCCCAAGGTACCAAACCTCAGTGACGTGATTTACCATGCGTCTCTGGTGGGCGGGTGGGGTGCTTTCCTTGTTTAGCACAGAATGGTCAGAGATAACGTCCGACGCTTGGGCCATGCAGGTCATTTTACAGGGTTTTTGCCACCAGTCCTCCAACAACCCCCGAACTACAGTCCCCTGGCTGGACCCATGATCCCCAGACCCCATGCTCCTGGGGGAGGTTTGTCAGCTTCTAGAAAAGAGCGCGATCAAACTCGTTCTCTGGTGAGAACTTGGAAGGGGGTGGTACTCCACATATTTTCTGGTGCCGATGGAGGCTTGTGCCCCATTCTGGATCTGCGGCTGCTCAACTCGTTCTTACGCAAGGACAAGTTCAAGATAATTACTCTTGCCCAGAGCCTTCGATCTGCAGGACTGGTTGGTGTCCCTGTATCGTCAGGACGCTAACTTCATTGTGTTGATTCATCTAAAGCACAGGAAGTACCTGAGGCTCATAGTGTGCCCAACAGCCTTACCAGTTGAAGGTCCTGCCGTTCGGTCTATCATCAGTACCCAGGATTTTCACCAAGCTGCTGGCAGTGGTAGCAGCTCGCCTGAGGAGGGAAGGCATCCATGTCTTTACTTACCTGAATGACTTGCTTGTCCGAGCTGAGCTAGTGTTGAAGCATCTACTTGGCACATGCACGCGATTGCCCAGTTTGGGTTTTTCCCTGAACTTCAGAATTTCTCGGGTTCTGCCGTTCACTGTCTCCGGTTCATCAGGGCAGTGCTGGTCACTCGCCTGGGCAGGGCTTTCCCGCCAGAGCACATAGTGGCGTAAATCTTTTGGATGGTCAGTATCCTCCAATCACTGGAATAAGTCTGTGCCCTGGCTTTACTGTGAATACTGGGTCTCATAGCCTCTTCCATCTCTGTGGTGCTGGAGGCAAGTCTGCGCATGAGATCGCTTCAGTGGCTTCTCCGTTGCCAATGGTTGCGGGTCCAGAGCCGCATTTCGGACCTTCTACAGGTCTCGCCTGGTGGGCCAATATTCAGAGATGCGCATTTAGTCAATCTTGGCATCAGATGACTGTGGTCATGGACGCATCACTGTCTGGCTGGGGAGCTCACCTGTCAGACATGACGGTGCGCAGACTGTGGTCTCCCGCAGAGTCTTGCCCTGGTCGCTTTCCTCACCTCCCGTGAAACACAGGACTATGCCGACTCTTGATGGACAACACCGTGGCCATGCACTCCCTCAACAAATTAGGTGGTGTTGGGTCCTTGCCTCTATACAGAGAAGCAATGAGACTGGGGTTCTGGGCTCTGGAAACAGTCTTTCTGGTGGCGACTCATCTGGCCAAATGAGAGAATATTCACAGCGTATGCCTTGAGCAGAAAGACTTTGGCCTACCACGAGTGGGGGCTCTGTCAGGAGGTTCTTGAGAAGATCTTCTCCTTATGAGGAACTCGTCAAGTGGACCTCTTTGCTTGCAATGGCAACAGGACGTGCAAGTTGTTCTGCTCCAGGGAATTTCCTTACCAAGGAGCTTTGGGGGACGCACTGACGGTAGGGATCAGCGGGAACGCATAAAGGGGATTGAAGGGTCTGTCATTCCGTTGGTTCTCACCAGACTGCGCCTGTTCCTAACCATAATAATCCTGATGGCCCAAGACTGGGCTCGGAGAATGTGGTATCTGGAGTTGCTGGACATGTCCACCTCTCCTCCTTGCTGCCTTCTGGAGAGAGTGGACTTGCTCTCCCAATCTGATGAGGCGGGTCATCCATCCAAACCTCATCCGCATACTGATGTTACCTTCGTGCTTACCTTCTGAGAGACTGGGGTACAAGGAGTGGGGCTTGTCAGACAATGTCCTCGATGTGTTCCTTTCATATCGAAGGCCTGCTGCAAATTCCATGTATGCCTGGAGGTGGTGTACAGTTTTGGCCTGGTGCCCAGAGAGGGATCTGGATCCTTTTTCCCGCCCTCTGTCCCCCATGTTGGATTTTCTCTGTCCCAGGCAGACCTGTAGATTGGTGCTGTGAAGAGTAACTTTGCTGCTATTTCATTTTTCAAAAGGTCCCCCTGAACCAATTTCTGTTTCTGATGTGGGATTTGTATTTAGTTTTAACGTTTTCTTTAGGGGCGCTCCGTTTGAGCCATTTCTTTAATGTCCTATTAGATTGCTCACCCTTAAGGGAATTTTCCTGGTTGCCATCACTTCTGAGAGATGGGTAAGTGAGCTCCAGGCAGTCTGTTTTACCTTCCTATTTGTTTTTTTCCAAAGAGAAGCTGGCTTTGAAAGTGAGGCCCTCCTTTCTGCCAAAGGTGGTCTCAGATTTCATACCTTCCAGAAGATCAATCTTCCTGTGTCTTTTCCTGCACCTCACCCATCCACGGCAGAGCAACAATTCCATCGACTGGGCCCGGTATGAGCCCTGAAGTTCTAAGACTCTCATATTAGAGAGGCTAGGAAAGATTAACAGATTTTCATTGGTTACACTGGTGCTCGTGCTGGCAGGGCTGTCACCAAACAGACACTGTCCAGTTGGATCATTCTTTGAATCTCAGAATACTACAATCTGGCTGGGAGGAATTTGCCGAAATGGTCTCTGAGCTTGTTCTACTTGGGTGGTGGCTGCCACCTCTGCTCTCCAAACGGCAGTATCGGTCCTGGCCATTTGCCAGGCAGCAATGTGTGCTTCTTCGCACACGTTTGCCAAGCTGCATTTCTTGGGTTCCTTTTCAGGTCGGGAGGCATGTTTTGGTAGTGAAGCTCTCCAGGGTTTTCTGGTTTAAGTGGTGTTCTTGCTTCCTCTCTACTCCAGGTTTACTTACTACTTTCGGAGTCTATCCTAGATGAGAAATCGATGGGAGAAAAGAATCCATTAGAAGAACAAATTACTTACCTCTCAATACTATTCTTTCCGATGGATGTTCTTCCCACGGATTCCTCATCACCCTCCCTACCTGCCCCTCTTCGTGAAGCTAGTGCACCATCGGTTCTACGTTTCCTCAGCTTCAGAGTGCTAGGGAAAAGGGGTGGAACTGAGGTCTTGGGAGGCTGTGGCGCTATATATACTGACCCGAAATATGGGATGCAGGGCGTGCAGAGGCGTTGGACGGAGCTGTGCTTTGCTTCCTGGTGGTGCAAAGGTTTCTGGAGAACCGCTGCACTAGGATAGGGATATCCTAGATGAGGATTCTGTGGGAGGAACATCCATCTGGAATAACATTAATGAGAGTTGAGCAATTCGTTCTTCTCACACAAGACCCCCAGAATCTTTCACGCTTTCCTATCTTCTGCTGGTCTCTTGACCTCCAACTCCACTGACCTCTCCCGGATAACCCACACTTGCTGCTTCCTGTGCATGCCTAAAATTGCCTCTCCATTCTCCTGATTGGATAGCTCTCCCGTCCAAATCAGACCGGGTGGAGGGGATTGTGCGGGGTGGGGGTTGCATACCTGGGTTTGTAGATGTTTCAAAAACAAGTTTAAGCCCATATTCCTTGTTGCGTGCATCCCGGCAAGCTGAAGAACTTGGTAATTCAACAGGACTGGCATCCCAGTCCAGGTGTCTGAGCCCTTTGAGATGGATTAATGGAAATGGGGTGATCTGTTTCAGACAACTTGATTCTTGATGGTCCCTGGTGTTAGTTGTACGAACCTAAGGCTTGTGGTCCCTCTGGAGCCCTATGCCTGTCTCATTGGAGGCAGCTTTGTTTTGAGCTGCAAACTGCTGCCTAAGCGTGCACTGTGGTGCAGCGTTGGTCCTCATTGCAGCACCCATGGCTTCAACTCCTTCCAAGGGACGGCTGTAGCCCGATCACAGGCAGGGTCTCCTCCCTCATAATAGTTCTCCTGCTGACAAGGCCAAGCTGCTTGTACCAGTCAAATGTCCATGACATCACACCCAGACTCCTAGGGCCTCTGGAGCAGACTTCACAGTGGTAGAGCGCCAGCTAATGGCTGAACCTTATTTTTTTTTTTTTTCCAAAGCCAGAATTTCACCAGGAGGATATTATTTTAATGTGAGTAGTCTGTGTGAGGAAGGACTTAACCATCAGAATAAACACTACTGACATGAATTAATTTGTTCTTCTTAACATCTCCGTAAGAAAAGATTCATGATGCCAGCCTTTACTCCGATCCTCCAAGGTTTGGGTTTCTGGATTTACAAGTTTGTTTCATCTCATTGAATTTTAAGTACTCTTACTTTCAAGTCCTTATCCACCCCAAACATTTTAAGTAGCTTTTATGTTTAGTGATGGGAGGCACTGATGACCACTTCACAGAGCTCCAATTCAGTCTTATTTTGGATCTCTTGAATGTTCTCCCTCCAAGGCTAAGGCAGTGGTATGGCATATCTGCGCAGTGGTGAGGTAGGAAGCATGTATTCGGTCATAACTTATGACTGTCTTCTATGAACCAGGACAGAGGAAATGGCGATCTTCAAAACAACATAACCTCTTCTTCATATGTTATGTATTTCCATATGCTTTCAGGAGTCCTTTTTGAGACACTCTGAAAGACAGCTGGGCAGTTTTGGATTCGGATCGGGGCATGCCTTTTTCTCCCCCTTTGAAAGTGACACATTCAGACAACAGCAGTTCTCTTCCATCCAATCACTGTACTATCGTCTGCAGGTAGGCCTTGGTCGTTTGGTTCTGGTTGGTTGAGAACTGTCTAAACATTCTGGCAGACCTGCTTTGTCATCTCTCAAGAGTTTCACTAATGTCAGAAATGAATGGGAGTTGTAGAGATCTTCTCCATTCGGGTGCTTCTCCTGAATGACCTGTTCATGTCTCCGGAATGACCGTTTGCTTCCAGTCCAAACGTGAAATAGACGTTCTTCTGTTCCAGCGAGCTTGCTTTGGTGTTACCATAGAAGTTGCATTAGTGTATTTGTTAAGACGGATTTCTGAACTCTGTCCTGGCGGCGCAGAAGTTCAGAAGGCCAACCTAATTACTTGGAACAGGGTAACCTCTGGACAAGTCAGACCAATCAGGGTAGCGATCGCGGTCAAGACTAGGTCTCAAGAGGGGTGAGGGTGACTGAAAGCCCGTAATGAGCACACAAAGCAAGGACACTTACAAACTACTCCAAACAGGTGTTATATTAAAAATATATACACATTTATTCCAAGGCCTTTAAAACAATGACCGTAGCGAGAAATCACAATACAACTCTAGTAAACCAACACATACCATACCAATACAATATATATACAAATACAAACGAGTCTAAAGCGTTAGATGCACGAAATGTGTAGTCCACCTAGAAGGGAAGGAAAACAGGCGATGCGAAATAATGCTTAGACCCAGTCCGCCTTCAGAGGCACCTAACTAAAAGGAAGTCCGAGCCCTACGAAGAGTGGAGCCTTGTGCTCAAAAGTACCTGCACATGCTGGTGCCCACGGGCAAAAAGGGGAGTCTCTTCGAGGGAATCCGGCAGTTCAGTTTAGTGCACAAATGAAGCAGAACAGAGTTCCGCGACTCAAGCGCAGCCTCCACTGTGGGCAGAAGCAGAGCGCGAGTACGGAAAGGCGTGCTGTTTTGACACAGCGGGGAAAAGCTATGGGCTCCTGCAGGAGGGCGACCAATTCCTAGCTATGCTACTCACCGGTCCCCGATGCAAGCAGACCCAGGCTTCTCCGCGTCAGTTTCAGTGCTGGCAGGTTCAGGAGAGCAGGGGACGCCTCGTCGTCGTGTAGATTCTGCAGCAGCAGAGTTGAGTTAAAGATGTCCCAAACGAAGTGAACCCGCACAGTTTGTTACCACAGCAGGGCAACTGAGGGGCTGTGTGTATCTCAGCCAAATGTACACTCCTCCCTTCAGACTTGGGAACGCCAAGTGTACGAATCGTGTGAGAGTGACAAGGACTCGAAATACTACACAACCTGGCGGCGGTTACAGAGCAAGACTCCTGTGTAGGCTGGTCAGTCTGCTGGATGGCCCAGAGACACTTCCGAAGGCTTACGAGCAGGAGATGGTGAAGATGCCGAGAATAGCTGTTCCCGCTATTCCAAGGGTCAAAGTACCAGTACAGGCCTTCTGGTTCGATCGGAGGTAAAAAGGGTTTCACAAAGCGACAGCAGTGCAGAGGAGCAGTCCTTCAGCGGGTCACCAGCGATTCCTCGGTTCAGCCTCGTGGTTGCAGGATACTTGGCTCCTGTATTCCTTCGTTCGTGAGAACTCAGGAGATCGACATGCTAGTGGCGTTTCCAGCCCCCTCTTATCCACGGTTCCCTTCGCGCCAAAACGGAGGGGATCCAATGGGAGATCCGCTCATCAACACTCACACCATACGTGGACCTATCACGGACCACGGTGGTCCCAGGCATTCACACCACCCTAGACTCTCTGGCACCCAGGATGTGTATTGGGACCAGACATCCCAGCCCACATCCTGGAGGCACACACAAGGCCTGTAGAAGCCTGCGAAAGCATCCGTGTTTCGCGGGAAAGTACATGCCCAAATAAGGAAGGCCCCGGGTCGGCTCGACCTGGGGAAGGTGAAGGGAGCAAGACGGTCAGCGGACAGGACAAAGGAGCCTCGTGGTCTGGCCATTTTGGGAGCCAGGACACCATTTTGGGCTAAGCGCGAAAAACGCGCTTAAAACGCCAAAAGGAGCTCAAAACACAAGAAACGATCGCTGCCACCATTCCCGTCCGTGAATCACTTGCACCGATCAGTTACAATCCAAAAAGAGTATCTAGGGCCTGTAGAAGGCTAGAGACCCAAGAGAGCAGTAACTTAGCTTACAGTGCCTCTTGTGTCATGTTGCACGAAAGCCACAACATGATAAAAGAAACTACGGGAAACAGCGTTTCCCGGTACTGTCTGTCTTAAGGGCATGTCAGTTTCCCCGTAAGAATGGAGCGAAAGCCCAGAGCAGTGCGGCAGAAGGCTGCACTTCTCTGGCAAAGTCTAGATCATGGTGAAAACAACAGCAAAAAGTTTAGGGGTTGCCACATGGAAGGAAAATTACCCACAATTAAGAAATCTTTCCCAACAGTTTTCCTTAGCATTTCACCCACTGTATAAATTCCCTCTGAGCTTCACGATTCCTCTTGTGCCTGGGACTTTCAAGCAGAGCATTGCTACCATGTACTCGATCAGTTTGGGCTTGGTGGGAGGACCTGGCACCTAGTGTGACAAAATGTCATCTGTTAGGGTGGTATAGCCTGATGTTTTTTTATCACAAAATGATGTCGCTACGTCTGTCTGTGAAAGTGAGGTATGCTGAAACGTATAGTGCAAACACGCCTTAGCTTCTGCATTGTAGTTTGGCAACATGATACTTGCAAAGTGGTGCATTCCTGCTAACAGCTTGATGGAACCCAAAGTTCCAACAGCCATGAACTGCTTTTAATAATGGAGCATTGCGGCTCCATATATACTACTGGCTTGGATGTCCTGTCCAGAGCTGGGAGCACAGAGGTGCCAATGCAGAGGTCTGCTGTACCCTTTGGTGGCGAATAGGTTTTTGAAGGCAGCTGCTGCTGAAGATGGATTCATCTAGGATTCTATTCAGTGCTTCATGACGGTTACCAGACATTTGATCGAAAAAAATTGCTCGACTGGACAAATGGTCGAACCAATTTGGTCGAAAACCAAATGGTCGAATTTTTGTATTTTTTTATTTTTACCCCTTTTTTTGGGGGGGGTCCAACCCCCTTTTTTTTCTAAAAAAAAAAAAAAAAAACCTTTTTTTCCCTAAACTAAAACCTTAAAAATATATATATCTAAATAAAAAAAAATTCGACCATTTGGTTTTCGACGAAATTACGTCGACCAAATGTCCTGTCGACCAATTGTTTTCGATGAAATGTCCGGACACCCTTCATGACCTCTGTTCATTTTTTTCTGCGCACATTGTACGTTTAAGGTACTATGCTTTTTGTAAGCTTTGACTTCATTATGACCTCCGCTAAGGCTTAAGACCTCAAGCTCTGCTTGTACTATGGAAGGCAAATGTGTACCTCACAAGATTTGTTTATACTGCCTGCGGTAAGTACAAAACCTATTGGATTGCAAGTTGTGTCAATCCATGCACACAAAAGCCTTGAGAGAGTTTGCAGCTAAACTCTTTACCTTTTTGGCCGAGTTCTTTTTCCACCCCTGTGGCAAGTTGCCAGATGCGGACTGGAGGAAGAGAGCAAGACAGTTTCCCGACTTTGTTCAATGAGAAGAAGCACAGCGAGAGGTCCAGCTACTCAAGTTACTCTTTGGGGCACTGTTCTTGTTCATGAAAGAGGAGGCGGCACCATTCCAGGGACTCTTCAGAGGATTTGTCCTTGCAGGTACAGTTTGCGACCCAATCCTCTACTCCAGAGGAATTAGAGAACTTCTGTTTGAAGATGATCGCCAAGGCCCTGGAATGGACTGTTTCAGCCTCAGCGCTGGCAGTGTTAACTGGCCCCTCTGCACTTAAAGGAAGCTAGCAGGGGACCCTTGTGAGCCCACATCCACACACCTACAAACTTGCCCCTGGCTCCAAAGGTCTCTAATCCAGACAGACATTGTTAGCCTTCAAGCGTCAAGCTCCAGACACCAGCCCCCTTCGCCTTGGCTCGGTTGGCAGCAAAGTACATCTGGAGTATGCACCACTTTCTAATCGTAAGTTCATGTCAAGGATGTCAGAAGTCTTTGATGAGGAAGGTGATCCTATCCAGTTTGGGCTAGAACCACTTTCCTCTGTGAAGTTTCTCTGCTCTTTGAGGCATTTTTATGCCGAGATGGAGGATCTCCTAGTACTAGCCTCCAACCTTCAGGAGGCCAGCTGCCTCAACACCTCCTATGAGCTGGACATACTCCCAGCTCTGATTCTGGGGAGGGCTCATGCTTCCTTTCAAACGTTGGCCCCCGAGGTGGTGGACATCTAGGTTTGTTAACACAGGCCAGGCATATGGTCCATTTTGAGCTGACTGACATTCTGGACAAAGGCCGCAGAGGGAGACCTTACCTCCATTCACCTGGCAAAGAAAGTCCCAGACTTGTAAATCTGGGTGCGGGGGACAGAGACCTGGCCAGGAAGCAGCACCGGGTACCCTCTGATCTGGCTTTTCTTTCCACCCATAACTCACTGGATTGCCTGGTGGTTGGCAGACAGCCAACCTCAAGATGACCTCCTTCCCACCTGACATGGAGAGTAAGAAGTTGGATGCTTGGGGGTACCAAGTGTTTGTGTCTGGGAGCCGTGCCTTGAGCACAGTGAACATGCCTCAACATTTTCTTTTGGTCTGTGGAGTCGGAGGCAGGTGTTGGAGATATGAGAGATGGCTTTGATGTCCTGATTGATAGCAGAGAGGTGGCATGCCAGATCCTGCAGTCAGGCCTGGATTCGAACTGCTGTTGCGCTTGCTAGAACCACGGGCACAGCCATCGGAATGCACTCCTGGATGCGGATCTGAGGGTTCTCCACAGACATCATCCTGATGCTCCTGGACATGCCTTTTAATGGGCACAATCTCTTCGGAGGCAAGGCTGATTCCCTACAGAGGTTGGTCTTCAAAAGCCAAGGCGGGGGGGGGGGTGTTTGGCACTCTTCTTTTATGCCCACCGTGGCAGGTGTCGGGTGCCTTCAGACATACAGCAGCCACTGCATCCCGCCTGCCAGCAAAGATGTTGGGTAGCTCAGAGAGGGCATCAACGCATCGGCAGTGCCCCTTGCAGACTCCAGAGCGTAGCTCCTGTTAAAGGAACTGTCATCACACCCCAGTTGGGAGTGGGAGGAATCTCCCTGTTCAACGAGAAATGGTTTGGTACCACATCCGACGCTTGGACCTTGCAGCCCGGGACACAGTTATTGTCTCCCTTTTGTTCAACGCTCTCCAGACGTTCCTCCAGCCTGCCCCCTCTTTGCCTCTGGACCCTCTTCTGTCAAATGAGGTATTTGCGCTTCTGAAAAAGGATGCCATAGAACTGGTTCTTTGCTCAGAACGAGGCAGGAGTTTGTATTGTCTTAACTTTCTGTTTCCGACGGAGGAGGCAGACTTGGTTTCTATTCTGGATCTGAGGCTCTTGTGCCTGCAAGGATATTGTCAAGAAGTTCACTCTGGCTCATAGCCTTCAAGCCCCCGATCTGCAGGATTGGTGAACCGTCAGGGAACCTACTTCCATATGCTGATACATCTCAAGCACAGGAATTATCTGAGATTTGTGGTAGGATCCTTCCACTATCAATTGAAGTCCTGCTGTTCAATCTTTCTTCTGTATCCTGGGTATTGACCAAACTGCTCACAGGGGTGTCGGCTCGCCTCAGGAGGTAGGGCATATATGTCTTCCCCCCACTTGGATGACTCGCTCATCCAAGCACTTTGCCCAGACCAGGAGTCTGCACATCTGTGTCCCATGTGCAGACTAATGCATGGGTTGGGCTTCTCCCTGAACTTCAAGAGGTCACATGTTTTCCTGTTTTCCCTCAGATATATGTGCATTACTGGACACTGTCTTGGGGAGGACATTCTCTCCCGAGGATAGAGTGGCTAACCTCGTCTACATGGTTCATGTCTTCCAATCCCAGAAAATGTTTGTGATCTTGGACATTCTGCACCTACTGTGTCGCTTTGCTTTGTATTCTGGTGGTGCCAGAGACCTAACTGAGGATGTGGTCGCTTCAGTGGTTGCTCCA